>NC_134544.1:76605474-76914262 GCF_050624435.1 Tenrec ecaudatus
TCCTCATAAACTCATATGTATATAAGAGAGAGTTTTATATAAGAGTTAAGTGTACATTAAGAAAGTATCCCTACCCAGGTCAGTCCAAGCCCATAAGTCCGACATTAGCCTTTATGTCCAACAACGGTCTACAGAGCCCTGCTCAAACTCACAAAACACACGCAAACGCGCTTCAAATGCAAGTAGGGTCACCCAAAGAGAACACGTTTCAGCAGGGTTTCCAGACTAAGAGGAAACCACTGAGAAGGAATCCATTGCCACTCCAGGCCCTGAGCCTCACCTCCAGGCCCCTCCCTCCAGGTCGCCCTCATTATCTCCAGGCCACGCCCCTTCGCTCAGACACCACCCCACCCCCTTCCAGGTGATGCAATTTCCTGCTGACCCCACTTCCTCTGCCTGAGAAGGAGCCCAGTGAGCGCCCCAGGAGTTTCTACCAGTGGGTGAGTTTCTGCGTTTCTGTGCGGATCCCGGGCGCGGAATCCCCGCAAGGCCTGGCGTCCCCAGCTGTGTCCGGCTTCCCGCGGACTTTACGCTTCCTGCACTCTGTCGGTCAGTGTATTAGGTCGCCGCGACCCCCTGGGACATTTCCGGTGAAACCCTTTCTGAATTGGGTGCAGGCCTCACTTGGGTCTGGAGACCGCTGGTCGCTTTTCTTGCTCAGAGCTCCTCCTGCACCCTCACCCCTGGCTCCAGAAAGGTGCGATTGGGGCGGGTTCTTGCCTGGGCCCTTTCCCTCCACGTCAGGTCTTGGGCACGAGAGCAGGGGACCCCGGAATGGCCTTTACCGAAAGGAGAGGCCAGCCTTGCAGTCATCAGGCCTCTCCACTGCTGACCGAGGTCTGTGTTAGAGCTTAACTTCTCAGCACCTTTCTTTGAAAAACGGTACCCTAGCAGTGACGGCCCCAGATCCCCACACAGACTGAGTCCTCACTGGAATTGCAGAGTCCCATGTAGAGTAAACCTCATTGAATGCCTTCTGACCAGGAAGCAAAGTTGTAGGTAACTTGACCCTCAGGCAGAGGGTTTTAGCTAGCGAGACCCTCCCCAGTCCACTCACTGAAACAGAGATGGAAAGGGTAAGGCTTTATTCAGACAAATTTGAATCTGGGCTCTCACCAGCAACTGAGGCAGGCTCAGTCTGTAAGGGGAGAGCCCCGAACAGCTTCAAAGGGAAGTTATTATACTTCCTTGTGGGGCGTCTTGCCAAGCAAGGGGAGGGGGAAGGCCAGTTCTTGTGTGAAACTGGCAAAGCATTCTCAGAAAAGTGAAACAAAACAGTTTTTAAGTGTAACAAAGTAAGTTTACATTTAAGGTCAGTTTGTCCCCAGTGGTCTGCCAAACGATACTGTAGGTAGGCTAGGCTGCTTCTTGGAGCGTAAACATCCTGGGCAGGCTGCACTTTAAAGATTTTCCATTTCTGACAGGGGAGGGGGGTGTCCTGCCTGTTAGTGTTACATGACACCCATTCTTGACTAGGCCGGGGTGGCCTGCCTGTTATTGTTACAGGGCACAGTGTCACAGAGGGCTTTGGAGAGTGTTTTTGGAGTGCGGCCAGCTCCAGTAAAACTTTTCATTCGATCCTTTTCGGAGTGGTCCTGATTAATCCTCAGACCTCCATAGAACCGTTTCTTGGGACCAAATTCTAAGTATGTAAATGATTTTTATCCTGTTGGATTTTTTCATATGTTAACTGTTTTTTTTCATTTTCTTTGAATTTACTGTGCAAGAACTGTGCCCTATTAATAGCAGCTCATTTTAAAAATTGTGTCATAATCATTTCTAATAAAAGGCAACATCCAAATATATATATATAACTCATATATAGTAAGAAAGGATCTTATTTAAAATCTACAATTTTCTCTGTGCCCCACTGCATGGTAGTGCTTGAATGTTCTAGCCTTTTATCCACGTCTTCTTGATAAGAGGCTTGTTTTGTCCACTGCGCTACAGTGGGTTCTGTGAGAGATGCCATAGCACCTTACACTCCTCCTTAGGGTTTCTAGGCTATAGTCCATGTGTTACCAATGGCCACCTCATGGAACACAACTGCTTTCATTTCATGGAGCTGCCAGTCCTCTAACCACTGGAGCAAGATGGCTTCTTCACAGACTAATTTAGATGGGCCACGCTGACATGTTTTTCATTATAGACATGGCGATTCTTAATGGGAATTATGTTTGTTATTCTGATTTAGTCCTATTTCCAACACACTATCCATGTGCATACATAGACATGAATATGCGATCATCATGTTCAATTTCCCCTTTGGTTAGGTGCCATGAAGTTAATTCCATCTCGTGGCTATGTCATGTGAGTTCCATAGTGTTTCTGGAGCATCATATTTGTGGAAGCAGATCTCCTGTGCTTCCACAGTAATGCGGGCTGTTTACCCCATCAAACCTCAGTGGAACAGTCTAGTGCAAGCTATTTGTGCCACCTAGAAACTTTCATTGTCCCTAACCCGCCAAAATAAACACACTGCCCCAAAGTCAATTCTCACTCATAGTGTTCCTTTGTAGGTGTGCGAGATCAAAATCTGTACAGAAGCAACCAGCCTCATTTTCCTCTTGCAGATGTGCTGGTGTGGTTGAACTGCCAGCTTTGAGGGTAGCAAATGAAGCCAGCATTCATTTTCCCCCCTAGAAATGAACCAAATCAAGCAGATGCCCTGAAACCCACACCAGCTCCTGCAGACTCCATGTGAGTCAGAGTGCAGGGATGTTGCAGAGGGGTTTGTGTGACTGGTTTCTCAAAGTGCATTACTCAGGCTTTCTTCCCTGGAGACCCTGAGTAGACACAAACTTCCAATCTCTTCTTGAACACCTATCCATGTTAACCATCTGTAATGCTCAGGGACACCAAAAACTAAGCAAGGGACACGTGTGCAAATACACACACTTAGAAAAGCCAGAACCTATATAAGTTGGAAATCTTTCAGAGAAGGAAAACTCAGACTATAAAAACTATAAAATGAGGTTGAATTTCTAACTATAACATGAGAAACCACACAGTTGAATTTGTAAAATTTGCAGGACCCAGAAAAAGTCATTCCGTTAATTTTCGGCTATCAAGTTTTTATGTGAATTGTACAGATATACTGTAACCTAACTGATCTCTTTACCATAGCTAGATAATAAAATCAATATCAACTTTAATAGATCTTCAAGAGAGATGGTATATGTAAATAGCTTAATATTCTTCCTGAGTTTTCATGGAAGATGAACAGGTATCCTAAAGATTTTTAAGATGTACAATATTTGAGGAATTAAAAATGTATTACATTATTCTATTTAGCATGATCCTGTACTATGTAGCATAATCTATTAAGAACAGATATGCAGTGGCTTAAAAGGTTCATGGATAAAGTCCATTTTTATTCCATTTTTCCTTGACCTTTTTGAAAGCCCCTTGTGCATTCATGGCATAAAGGATTGGCTACCAATGAGCTCCTTGAATCTCAATTAGATAATACTTGATAAATACCATTTGCCTATCATTGGATTTCATATGGTGACTGTATGTGGTTTCAGAGTAAAACTATACTCCGTAAGATTTTCGTTGGCTAACTTCAGAAGTTGGTCGATTTCTTCTAAGGTTGCCTTCATTCTCCAATATTTTATTTGGTAGCTGAGCGCTCAGTTGTTCCCACTACTCAGGGACCTCCTTTAAGGACCTACATCTTGAAGTGTGAGTGCTTGCTGTCAGAGCCCTGTGTTGTGTCAGGAATTAACGTCCCTTACAGATTGGTGGGCCTTTTCTGGGGCTGTTTTTCTTTTTCTGTTGGTCTTTTATGTGTTCCTGTAATGATACTTTATTGTATGTGGGATATATGAACAAGGGAACTTTTTTGTCACAGTGGGTTAAATATTGGGCTGCTGACTGCAAGGGCAGCTGTGCAGACTCACCCAAAATGTGCAGAAGAAGATGAGTCTGCCTGCTGCAGTAAAGATGGGCAGGTGTGGGAGTCCTACAGGGAGTTCTACACTGTCTGATAGCTCTGCTGTGAGTTGGCCGGATGTGGTGGGAGGGTTATGTGTGGACAGCGCCAGGCCTTGTTCTTGACCACTTATTAGCTATTTGAGGCTAAATGCAATTAGATTCACCTTTGGTGGACTGTTGTGAAGTGCGAAAAAAAATTTTTGGTGACAGTTTTGGGAACTGATCTATTGGTGAAGAATAGTTGTTGTGGAATATGCTATTTTTAAAAAAATCATTTACTGTGGGCTCATACAACTCATCACAATCCATACATACATCCATTGGTCCGAGGTCTCCCTTCACCCACTTTTCTGTTGTCCATCCCCCAGGGAGAAGGTTAGATATAAATATATATGTAATTGGTTCCCCTTTTCGCCCCAGCGTCCCTCCACCCTCCCAGTTTTGCCACTCTCAGCACTGGTCCTGAAGGCATCATCTGTCCTGGATTCCCTGTGTTTCTGGTTCCTATCTGTACCTGTGTACATCCTCAGGTCTAGCCAGATTTGTAAAGTAGAATTGGGATCATGATAGTGGGGGTGGGGAGAGGAAGCATTTAGGAACTGGAGGTAAGTTGTATGTCTCATCGTTACTACACTGCACTGTGACTGACTCATCTCCCTGAAATTCTTCTGTACGGGGATGTCCAGTTCCCTACAGATGGGTCTTGGTTCCCAATCTGCATTCACCCTCATTCACAATGATTTTATTTTTTTGTTCCGATGATGCCTGATTGCTAATCCCTTCTACAGCTCGTGATTTCGCAGGTTGGTATGCTTCTTCCAAATTTGGGGCTTTGTTGCTTCTGAGCTAGATGGCCACTTGTTTACCTTCAAGCCTTTAAGACTCCATATGCTGTATCTTTAGATAGCTGGGCACCATTAACTTTCTTAATCACTTTTAATGATGTATCGATTTGTCTTCAGTGATCGTATTGGGAAGATGAGCACATAATGGTATGATTTTTTTGGAACATGCTACTTTTTTATTTATTTCAGTCTTTTTTTATTTCTTCATTGAAGTCTCAATGACACACCTTTCTGGCGTCCTTTATCCTTATTTAAATTTATTAGATCTGCCTGGGGTTTGACTATCCTTAAAACAAAATAAGTACTTTCCTTCCTGATAGCCTGTGGTCTGGTATTTTCTCCTCTAGGAACAAACTCTTTTGGGCTATCCATTAGTTAATTCCCATCACATCCTTCAAATCACTGTTTTCAATGAATTCAATCAATTAGACTACTGAGGGCAGATAACGAAAACCACCACTAAACAAAAGGGCCCGATAGGCAGGTATGCAGAATGATTTCAGAATGGAAATCAGCTGAGAGAGTGCCTATGTTCAACCCCCCTCTGTTTTCAACTTGTGCACCCATGGTGGTGTAGTGTGCTATGTGTTGGGTTGGTACCCACATGTTCAGCCATTCAAAACTGTAACTGGTCCACAGTAGAAAGATGAGACTTTCTACTCCCTTAAAGACTCGCAGTTTCAGAAACGCACCGGGCCTGTTGTACACTGCCCTATGGGAATATTTTGAGTCCAAATTGACTCAATGACAGTGATTTTTATTTTTAATGTACAACAGAAAAACAAAACAACAGAAAACATGCCCTGTGACCTCCGTACTCTGAGTTCAACATGGTCAGCCTTTTTCTCTGAGACGGAAATGGTGACTTTGGGCTCATCACAATTTTGTCATGAACCTGAAAGTCCTCATTTGCATTTCTTGTAATAACGCCTCTTTTGTTTTACTTTCTTGCTAGTGCTTCTTCATGCTCCATTTATTTTTCCTGTGTGGGATTTCCAAGAATACTTATTGCTAATGAGCTTTTCATTTGGTGGGTGATCATGGAACTTCCCTCTCCTGGCCATGAAGACCTGGGTGCTCTGAGACGCCTTTGCTTATACGTTTGAGAAAGGAAATCAAGCTAAGTATTTGCAAACTCATCACAGAACCCCCCTACATTGTTAGAATTTCCTCATCATGCCAAGGTTCACTGGCTAGTTTCCTAAAGTGATCATGATTGGTCATGGTTTGCTTTGATTTGCTCAATGCTGTGCCTCCTCTGCCTGGGTGTTACATTTCTTCAATCAGTTGACTAAATGCAAGAGCCAGTTATATGGGCCTGAGGTAAGCAGTATTGTCTGAGACTCATGGCTTTTACAGGAAAATGAGTTCCAGTTATCTGAACTGAATACAATGTTTTCTTCATCTCCTCGTCGTACTACACAGATCTCTAGATCATCTCTGTAACCGATGACTGACGGAATAACAAACTGTCGGTGTATGAACAGAAATGTAGTTGCCAGGCACTTAGTGGTAGGTAGACATGGGAACTTGTATGCTGACTCGTTTCAACAACTTACCATTTGAGCAGTACTGAACATGTACTTAATGGTTCGTGACTTTCTTCAGCTATATCCCATTGGAAGCAACATCTACTTAAAAGAGACCAGAGACTAAATGAGCCAATGTGGCCATATTTTGGGGGAAATTGCTTCAAAATCGTGGTTGCGGAATAAATGCAGTGTTTTATCATGAACATGTTGTGTGGAAGAGACTCTAGTGGTTCATTGGTTGAATTGATTGGTTGAAGGCCATACCCTCTGTGGCTCCAGCATACAGGGCGCATCAATATAAGACAATGAGGCTGCATGACGTACAGACTGGGAAACACTAACGAGCAGTTTCACTCCCTGTTAAATGGTCAAAATGAGTTAGAATGTACTCGACAGCACTACATTTGGTTTGGTTCATCATGAAGGAATGGGAAGGCTTTAAAACATGGCACCTGATGCACTGCTGTGGATGAGATTTTGAAAGGCTCATTGGATCGACATTAGGTTACACTGTTGTAGCAGAATTGTAGAGTGACGGGGGCAGGTCATGTGACTTTATGTTATAGCTAGTTGGCGATGCAGTGAAATTTTATCATGAAAGTGAAAGCTTTTCTATGTTGTTTTTAGGTGGCATCATGTCCATTCCAACCCCTAAAACCCTCTATTTAACAGCATGAAACACTGTCCTGTCCTGCACCATCTTCACAAATGTACCCACGTTTGAGCCCATTGTGACAGCCCCTGTGTCGATCCATTTTGTTGAAGTCCTTTCTCTTCTTTGCTTCTCTCTCCCTTACCAAGCATGATGGCCTTCTCCAGGGACTGGTCTATCCTTAAAAAGTGTGGGAACAAAAGTCTGACAAGTCAAAGAGGCCAGTCCCACAGCTGAGAGAATGCTAGTGGTCATCATGTTCAGCTAGTCTGCCTTCCATGACCTGCAAATGTGAAAAAGTCTTTAAAAAATCTAAAATGTGAAAACATCTCAAAGCCTGGTGTGTGAGTACTAGGATCCTATGACAGTTTACCAGTCAAATGCATTGAAGTTCAGTCTACTTATACGAAAATTGGAATCGAACTATATTTTCCAAATCAGCAAAAAGAAGGACATGCTATTATGATATTTCATAGATTGTCCTCTTTTGTCAGTATATCCTGTGAGCTTGGAGTATATTTATGTGTATGTCCAGTGTTTTTTGAGGGCAGCAGTCCATAATAATTACATGACAGTAGCTTTGTGTCTCAGAGTGGGAAAACTTGGAGGATACTTATTCTTTTTGTTGAGATTCTTTTTTTAAAAAAAAATCTGTATATTAGGGGCTCATAGAACTCTTATCACAATCCATACATACAACATATGTGTAAAGCACATTTGTACATTCATTGCCCTCTTCAATCTCAAAACATTTGCTCTCCACTTAAACCCTTGGCATCTTACACTGCCCGAAGTCTCCCTTCACCCCCTTTTCTGTTGTCCTTCCCCCAGTGAGGAGGTCACATGTAGATCCTTGTAATCGGTTCCCCATTTCCACCCCACCCTCCGGGTATCTCGACTCTCACCACTGATCCTGAATGGATCATCTGCCCTGGATTCCCTGTGTTTCCAGTGTACAGGTGATATCTATATTTTATTGTTACCTTTCACTCTTGCCCCTTTCCCTTTTTTTTTTTTTTTTGCCCTGTTTCCCTGCTAACTCCAAGGTTAGCGGTTCAGAATTACAAGTCACCCTGGGGAGAAAGGCAGAGTTTCCAATCTTGTAAAGAGTCACAGTCTCAGAAATCCACAAGGAGACGTTACACCTCCTTTTAAAGGGTCGCTGTAATCAGAATCCACTCGCTGGAACTGAGTTGGGCTTAAGGTTTTTGTTGCTGATGACAGTGACAACTCTGTCCATTTGCTGCATCCCCACTTTGATTCAACCTCCATTGAATTCTTTCTGATCATTAACCAAGAATGTTGATCATCTTCCCCTTGGGGAGAATGCCTTAGAAAATAGATTGTCTGCACTCCTCTCCAGCCAGTTCCTTCCCAGGGCCTGCCTAGATGTACCCTTGATGGAGCTCACCTTACTGAGGACAGCACAGGGGCTGTTGTTATGAGTCTGGCCTTGATTGCCTCAGTTTGAAGGCCCTGGACCAATCTTTTAAGTCCTTCTATCTAATAATGTGCATGTCCCAATTATGGTCCCATTCCTGCTGCTACTGCTCCGCCTGTAGCTGTGATGTATTGATCTGCCACCAATCATGATCTGTGACATGGTCTTTTGTTCTGTGCCCTGTTTATCCAGGGTCTCGACTGAATCCTCAGTTGCTTTTGAACTGCTTATGGCCTCCCTTATCCATATGATGTATGTGTGTGTTTCTTTTGTTGTCTCTTAAAGTTTAGTAAATGTTCTCCTTAAATTATATTTGACAAAGGGGTTACTTTTCTACCCTAAAGCACAATTTAGTCATTAGTGGCTCAAGGTACAGTTCTTTGAGACAGCATCTTGACAGCCACCCTGCAGGTGAGGTCAGGCCCTGCAACCCCCTGGCTTCTGTCCTGAATGGGCATATGTTACAAAGGTCTTTTCGTTCTGCGGATAAATGCTCACTCTGCACATTGGCCTTACACCAAACACACTCATCTCTATGTGGGTTGGCAAATCTAGTTGCCCAGATAAGTACTCGGATGTACCCCCAGTTCACCTCCTAACCTCCTGCCCAAAGGCACTCGGGTTTCTTCTGTGGCCTGGGAATTGCACTGCTCTGTTTCGTCTCTTGGTTCTGCTGCCACCATGTGTCTGTTGCTGCTTCTCCCCATCACTTCCTCTCTTGTGCCCCAGCTCCCTGTCTTCTGAATTGAAGAATTTCTATGCAAGAATCTAGGATACAAAGGCTCCTACTTCTGCTTCTTCTTTTTATATATTTATTTATTTTTTCTGCTTCTTCTTTTTAGATGGTAGTGAGATCCCAGTTTCTGTCTCTGAAATGACTCAATTAGTCCTAACATGATTTCCAGTGTGACTAATCCTCAGGTTTGGTTTCAGACAGTTTATTTACATAACCACAAGGTACAAAGGTACCAATATATTGTTGGGTAAGCTGGCCAGTCCTCTTAAAGCAAAAAAAACCAAACAAACTCACTGCCATCAAGTTAACACTGACTCATAGCAAGCCTATAGGACAGGGTCGAATAGCCCCCATGAGTTTCCAAGACTGTAACCCTGTAGCGGAGTAGAAAGCCATGTCACTCATGGTAGAAGGAAGCCCCATCCTGCTTTCGAGGAGAAATTGGTGGTTTCCAACTGCTACCTTGCAGTTGGCAGCCCGACAGTCACCACTATGCCACCAGGGCTTCTTTGGAGGAAGTTAAGGGGACATAGCTAGAAAGACTGTATACTTGTATAGGCCAACTGTCTAACTCAGTGATTTTCAGCCTTCCTAATGCCGTGCCCCTTTAATGTAGTTCCTCATGTTGTGACCCTCCAACAATAAAATTATTTCTGTTGCTACTTCATAACTAAGTTTGCCACTATTATGAATCAGGCGACCCCTGTGAAACAGTCGTTCCACCCCCAAAGCAGTCTGTACCCGCAGGTTCAGAACCGCTGATCTCACTGCATTAGGAACTACAAATAATGCTACATTAAAAACGTTGATCTCTATTGGGATTCAAAGTATACTTACTATTGGGGGAAGTATACTTCTTTTTTTTTTAATTTTAACAATTTATTGGGGCTCATACAATTCTTTTCACAGTTCATGCATATACATACATCAGTTGTATAAAGCACATCTGTACAGTCTTTGCCCTAATCATTTTTTTCTCTTTTCTTCTTTTAAATTTTATTAGGGACTCATACAACTCTTACCACAATCCATACATATACATACATCAATTGTATAAAGCACATCCATACATTCCCCGCCCCAATCATTCTCAAGGCATTTGCTCTCCACTTAAGCCCCTTGCATCAGGTCCTCTTTCCCCCCCCCCCTCCCTCCCCATTACCCCCTCCCTCATATGCCCTTGGTAATTTATACATCGTTGTTTTGTCATATCTTGCCCTATCCGGAGTCTCCCTTCCCCCCTTCTCTGCTGTCCCTCTCCCAGGGAAGAGGTCACATGTGGATCCTTGTAATCAGTTCCCCCTTTCCAACCCACTCACCCTCCACTCTCCCAGCATCGTCCCTCACACCCTTGGTCCTGAAGGTATCATCCACTCTGAATTCCCTGTACCTCCAACCCTCATATGCACCAGTGTACAGCCTCTGTCCTATCCAGCCCTGCAAGATAGAATTCGGATCATGGTAGTTGGGGGGAGGAAGCATCCAGGATCCGGGGGAAAGCTGTGTTCTTCATCGATACTACCTCACACCCTAATTAACCCATCTCCTCTCCTAAACCCCTCTATGAGGGGATCTCCATTGGTCGACACTTGGGCCTTGGGTCTCCACTCTGCACTTCCCCCTTCATTTAATATGATATATATATACATATATATACATACATATATACATATACACATATATACACATGCATACACACACTTATATCTTTTTTTTTTTTTTGCATGATGCCTTATACCTGGTCCCTTGGGCACCTCGTGATCGCACTGGCCGGTGTGCTTCCTCCATGTGGGCTTATTTGCTTATGAGCTAGATGGCCGCTTGTTCACCTTCAAGACTTTAAGACCACAGACACTATCTCTTTTGATAGCCGGGCACCATCAGCTTTCTTCACCACATTTGCTTATGCACCCATTTGTCTTCAGGGATCCTATCATGGAGGTGTGCAGTCAATGATATGATTTTTTGTTCTTTGATGCCTGGTAACTGATCCCTTTGGGACCACTCGATCACACAGGCTGGTGTGTTCTTCCATGTGGACTTTGTTGCTTCTGAGCTAGATGGCCGCTTGTTTATCTTCAAGCCTTTAAGACCCCAGTCACTATCTCTTTTGATAGCCGGGCACCATCAGCTTTCTTCACCACATTTACTTGTTCACCCACTTTGGCTCCAGCTGTTGTGTCGGGAGAGTGAGCATCATAGAGTTCCAATTTAATAAAAGAAGGTATTCATGCATTGAGGGAGTGTTTGAGTAGAGGCCCAAGGTCCTTCCGCCACCTTAATACTTGACCTATAAATATAGACACATAGATCTATTTCCCCATCCTCCTATATATATTTGCATGTACATGTCTTTGTCTAGACCTCCATGAATGCCCTTTGACTCCTAGCTCTTTCCTCCATCTCCCGTGACTTTCCTCCTGCCCTACTACCATGCTTCATCGCCACCTGGGCTAGAGTATACCTCTTCTCTAAGCAACCTTACCCTTGATCGTTTCCCACCAGGCCTGCCACTCCCCCTTCTCTACCATTTGGGGTCCCATGTTTTTCCCTTGTCCCTGGGTTTGTTAACACCACTTCCTTACCCCCCCTACCCCCCCACCCCAAGTCCCCCCAGAACTGTCGGTCCCGTTGTTTTTCCTCCAGATAGTTCATCCAGCCTGTCCTATTCAGACAGACCTGTGGAGTCACTAACATGCACGAAAACTAGACAGAGGAAAACAAAGCAACAGTATACAACCAGACAACAAAACAACAAAAACAAACCACTGACAAAGAACAGAATAAAACAGTTCACAAGAGAAAAGCTTGTAGTTAGTTCAGGGATCGTTTGCTGGCCCTTAGGAGCGTTTTCCAGTCCAGTCTGTTGTGGCACCACGCACTGGCCCCAAAGTCCACTTTCAGCAATCCCTGGTCACCTTGCCACTCCATTCCCTTGCTGTTCCGCTGCACTCCCCCAGTGATTTGCCTCGGTGTGGTGGGATCAGGTCAGGTGCAATTCCCACTCTGTGTCTCCGGTGCTGTCCCCTGTATCGCCCTTAGTCACTGAGGGGCATCATGTCTCATAGTGGGGCCAACCATGTTCTTCTCTCTGTGGACTGGCTGCTCTACTCAGGAACATCATCATCACGGCCTGGTGGGCCAGGCTGTGCTCCACTCTCTCCTCCTGCCCCTTCATCTGCTCCCGTGTGCTCTGATCAAATATGTCCATCTCCCAGAGCTGCAGAGTCAATGTCGTCCTTTGGAACAAATTCTTTTCAGGGGAGGGGCAGGAATCCACTTAATTTATGGTGCTGGGGCCAGCCTCCCAGACCTCTCCACCGGTTCCCTCCTCCACACCGGGATATTGCATTCACACCTTGCGACACTGGGTTGAAGTCTGGTCCCACTTTCCCTGTGGAGATATAAACAATACCCTCCCCTTGGGTGGATTAATGCCCCATGACCCCACTACCCTTTTCTTCCTTGTATTCATCCTTTTGTTTTCCTTTCCCCACCTCCTCCACCATTGTCTACCATGTACATCCCTGGTTTTGGTCTGGTCTCTTCCATACTACCCCGTCTTCACCCCTGAAATGTTTGTATACAGTAGCTTTTTTCCCTATGCCACTTTTGCTTTTTTTTTTAAAAAAAATTTTTTTAAATTCTTACCTCAGCGGACTCATGTTGTACTTGTCCTTTTGTGCCTGACTTACTTCGCTTAGCATGATTTCCTCCAGTTCTTCCCATGCCGCTATGTGCCTCATACGTTCATCACTGCTCTTTAGTGATGCGTAGTATTCCATTGTGTGTATATACCACAGTTTTTTAATCCAATCGTCAGTTGATGGAAATTTGGGTTGCTTCCAACTCCTTGCAATTGTGAACTGTGCCGCAATGAACATTGGAGCACAGATGTCTGGTCTTGGTTTGTTTCTTGCCTCTTCTGGGTATATGCCCAGTAGGGGGATTGCTGGGTCATATGGTAACTATTTCCATCTGTTTTAGGTATCGCCAGATTGATTTCCATAGTGGCTGTACGTACTTACAGTCCCACCAGCAGTGGATGAGAGTTCCTGTCTCCCCACAGCCCCTCCAACACTTGTTGCTTTCTGATTTTTTGAATTGGGCTACCTTTGAGGGTGTCAGGTGGTACCTCATTGTTGTTTTAATATGCATTTCTCTTATGGCTAAAGATCGGGAACCTTTTCTCATATGTTTGTTGGCCATTCGGATTTCTGCCCCTGTGAAACTTCTCTTTAAGTCCTTTGCCCACCTTTCAAGTGGGCTATTGGTTTTTTTCTTTTTGGAAGCTAGCAGAGTACTGTAGATTTTAGTAATAAGGCCTTTGTCTGATGTGTCATTGCTAAAGATGTTTTCCCAGTCTGTGGACTCTCTTATTACTCTCTTGGTGAATTCCTTAGATGTACACAAGTGTTTTATCTTCAGTATATCCCATTTGTCGATTTGTGCCTCCTCTGTGTTTGTGTCCTTCCCTATTTCTGATAGCCTGTGTATTCCCTGCGCCAAAGTTCTCAAGTTGGTCCCAATTCCCTCATTGATGGCCCTAATAGTTTGGGGTTTAACTTCAAGGTCTGTGATCCACCTTGAGTTTATTCTTGTGCATGGAGTGAGATAAGGGTCTTGCTTCATTTTTCTGCATGTTGATATCCATTTTTTTCAGCACCACTTGTTAAAGAGGGCATCTGCTTCCCATTTGATCTTTTTGGGGCCCTTGTCAAAGATCAGCTGTGTGTATGCTGATGCTTTTATTTCTGGGTTTTCAGTTCTTTTCCATTGGTCTGAGTATCTGTCATTGTACCAATACCATGCAGTTTTGAGAACTGTGGCTGTATAGTATGTGCCAAAGTCAGGTAAAGCAAGCCCTCCCATGGTGTCCTTCTTCTTGAGGAGTTCTCTGCTAATTCTGGGCTTCTTCCCTCTCCATATGAAGTTGGTAATCAGTTTTTCCATTTCTTTGAAGAAAGATGATGGTAATTGTATCGGGATAGCATTAAACTTATATAGTGCCTTTGGCAGAACTGACATCTTAACTATATTAAGTTTCCCAATCCAAGAGCAAGGAATATTCTTCCATTTGTTGAGGTCGCTCTTGGTTTCTTGTAATAGTGTTCCATAGTTTTCCCTGTATAGATCTTTTGTTTTTTTTCAGTCAAGTGTATCCCTAGATATTTCAGTTTGTGTTTGGCTATTGTGAAGGGTACCACCTTTTTGATCTCTTCTTCTGTGGTCTTATCTGATGTGTATAACAGTCCGATGGACTTCTGTTTTTTGATCTTGTATCCTGCCACTCTGCCAAACTCTTCTATTGCTTCCAGTACTCCCCTTGTGGAACTTTTGCGATTTTCCATATATAAAATCATATCATCTGCAAATAACGATAGTTTCACCTCTTCCTTCCCCAGACGAATACCTTTGATGTCACTTCTTTGCCTTATGCTGTTAACTAAAACCTCCAGCACGATATTAAATAGGAGTGGAGACAAGGGGCATCCTTGTCTGGTCCCCTTTTTCAGTGGGATTGTGTTAGTCTTTTCTCCATTGACTACCACTTTGGCTGTTGGTTTTTCATATATAGCTTGTATTGTCTTGAGGAACTTTCCTTCCATTCCTATTTTCGCTAGTGTCTTAAACAGGAATTGGTGTTGGATGTTGTCGAATGCTTTTTCTGCGTCTATTGATATTATCATGTGATTCTTATACTTTTTCATGTCAATGTGACGAATAATACTAATGGTCTTTCGTATGTTGAACCATCCCTGCATCCCTGGTATGAATCCCACTTGGTCATGATGAATTATTTGTTTTATATACTTTTGTATTCTGTTGGCTAGTATTTTGTTAAGGATTTTTGCATCAATGTTCATTAGGGATATCGGTCTGTAGTTCTCGATTCTTGTGGGATCCTTGCCCGGTTTGGGTATCAGAGTTATACTAGCTTCATAGAAGGAGTTTGGGAGTTTGCCATCTTTTTCTATGTTCTGGAAAATTTTGTGTAGGATTGGTATTAATTCTTCCCTGAATGCTTGGTAGAATTCTCCAGTGTATCCATCTGGTCCAGGGGAGTTTTTTGTTGGTAATCCCTTGATAACCTTTTCTATTTCTTCTATTGCGATGGGTCTGTTGAGATTTTTGATGTCCACCGAGGATAGTCTAGGGAGGGATTGTTTTTTCCAGGAATTTGTCCATGTCTTCCAAATTGTTGAATTCATTGGAGTACAATCCTTCATAGTATTGAGTAACTATCCTTTTGATTTCATTAGGGTCTGTTGTAATGACCCCTCTTTCATCCCTTATTCTTGCTATTGAGATTTGTTCCCTCCTTTCTTTGGTTAAGTTTGCCAATGGTCTATCGATCCTGTTTATCTTTTCAAAGAACCAACTTTTAGCGATATTAACTTTTTCCATAGTTTTTTTATTTTCCCTCTCCTGAATCTCAGCCCTGATTTTTATAATTTCTTTTCTTTTGCTATTAGTAGGGTTGTCCTGCTGACTCAGCTCTAGTTTTTGTAAATTTTGTGTCAGCGTATCCGTCATGAGTCTCTCTTCCTTTCTCAGGTGTGCTTGTATTGCTATGAACCTTCCTCTGATGACTGCCTTTGCTGTGTCCCATAAGTTTTGGTACGTCGTGTGCTCATTTTCGTTGGTTTCGAGAAATTTCCTGATTTCGTCTCGGATCTGCACCAGTATGCACTCCTTTTGCAGTAGAGAGTTATTCATCCTCCAATTATTTGCTCTTATTTTCTTTGTCTTCCTTTTGTTGATTTCCAGTCTTATGGCACAGTGGTCAGAGAGAGAGGTCTGTATTATTTCAATTTGCTTAAATTTATGTAGATTTGCCTTATGCCCCAGTATGTGGTCTATCTTCGAATATGTGCCATGAGGACTTGAAAAGAATGTGAAATCTTTTGTATTTGGATGAAAAGCTCTGTAAATATCTATTAGGTCAAATTGTCTAATTGTGGAGTTTAGCTCTCTAGTCTCCTTGTTGAGTTTCTTTCCCTGTGATCTATCTTTCTCAGTGAGTGGTGTGTTGAAGTCACCCACTATAATTGTCGAGTCTGTGATTTCTTTCTTAATCTTTTGGAGTGTTTGGTTCACGTATTGAGCTGGTCTCTCATTCGGGGAATATATGTTTACAATGCTTAGTGGTTCATTGTCTATCATTCCCTTGAGCATTATATAGTGTCCCTCCTTATCTCTTTTTATGGTTTGCACTTTGAGGTCAATTTTATCCGAGATAAGGATTGCAACCCCTGCTTTTTTTGTATTGCTGTTTGCTTGGTAGGTCCTTATCCAGCCTTTGATTCTCAGCCTATTTTTGTCTGTAGCCTTGAGGTGTGTCTCCTGTAGGCAGCAAATTGATGGGTTGTGTTTTCTAAGCCATTCTGCAAGTCTCAGACTTTTAATGCCTGAGTTCAGGCCATTGATATTCAGGGTTATTATCTCCATGTGCGGACTCTGTGATGCCATTTTATACTTTTTGTGTTGGGAGTTTTCCTACTTTCCTTTCTCATTAGTGTGTGTTTTGTGTGTGTATCATTCTTGACTTCTTTCCATCCTTAAGTCATTGCTATCTTGGGGTCTGTTTTCTCTTTGTTGTGCTCTGGGTGAGGTTGTTCTATGTGCTGGTGTCTTATTTGTGCTTGGTGAGTGTTGTTCTTCTGCCCATACTGAGTCGGCGAGGATCTTTTGTAATGCTGGGTTTGTTGTAACGTATTTTTTTAGTTTTTCCTTGTCTGGGAAGACTTTTACTTCTCCATCGATCTTGATCGATAATTTGGCTGGGTAGAGTATTCTTGGATTTGCGTTGTTTTCTTTCAATTTTTGGAATATGTTACTCCACTCTCTCCTTTTTTTCATAGTTTCTGCTGATAGGTCTGAGCATATCCTTATGTGGGAACCTTTATATGTGATTGCTTGCTTTTCCCTAGCTGCTCTCATGATTTTCTCCTTTTCCTCAAAGTTTGAAAGTTTAACTATTATGTGCCTTGGTGATTTCTTCTTGGGGTCCCGTCGTGCTGGTGTTCTTTCAGCCTCCTGGATGGTTGCTTGGTTTTCATTCATTAGGCTGGGGAATTTTTCCTCCAAGAATTCTCCAGCTATTGTTGCAGATGACTTCTTTGTTGTGTCTTCCTCCGGTAGGCCAATAATTCTAATGTTGTTCTGCTTCATAGCATCAGACATAGCTCTTAGGTTTTCTTCGGCTTCTCTGATGCTCTTATTAGATTTTTGTTCACGTTTATTAAAGTCTGCTTGGCTGTCCTCCACGCCACTGATGCGGTTCTCTGATTCCTCCAATCGATTCTCAAGGAACATGATTCTGCTATTGTTTTTCGTTACCTGCTCCTCAAGCGCCTGTATTTTCCTTTGGTATATGTCTTTGATCTCCTCTATCATTTCATCCTTTTTCTGTAGTGTTTCCCTCATATTCTGCATCGCTCCAAGCACCATTCTGAGAGCTTCTTTGTATGGCATCTCAATGTCTGCTTCTTCTATGTATGTTGTTATGTTCAGGACATCTTCTTCCTTTGCCTTTTGTTTCTCCTGTTTTTTCGTTGAGGTCATTGGGGGTGATGGCTGTTTGCGTTGAGTTGTTTTTGAGGGACCAGGTGCCATTTTCTAGTCTCTCTCTGGAAAACTTATAGGAATTCTTCTTCGCTCTGCCTACAGCTGATTTTGCTATGGGATTAACCTACCACTTTATCTTCCTGTGGCTTCCCTATTAGGGGAGTGCCCCAGATGGCAGATCGACTGCCTGCACCAGTGTTGCAGAGGCTGGGCTGAAGTTCCCGCTATTGGTTTGAATATTGATAAGTGTTGGCTGAGCTGCCTTATGTCCCCAGATACACAGGCAGGAACTCCCTGGTGAGAAGTCTGAGGAGTATCCCCTGGAGAGCAAGCAGGCCTTACCCTAGCCTTGGGCTATCTATGCAGGGTGGAGCTCACCTAGCTGGGTGTGACCCAGGCGCAAATGCCCTAGGGCAATGGGAGTGCCCTGTAAGTCCGCAATGGAGTGTGAGAGAGCAGGGCAGGAACAAGGGGGGTGAGAAAAATCAAAAAGTGAGACTAGACTGTGCAGGGGTACAGGGAAGCGAGTGAAGCAAAAGAAACTATGTAGCTGAGTCCCACTCCCTGCCTGTGGATCTACAAGGGCTTACTCCCTGCCCCAAGCCCCAGCGGTAGTTCGCAGCTGAGCCCCAAGAAGGGTCGCAAGAAAACTGCTGAGCTGCCCCCAGAGAAATGGGGGGATAGAGAGCAGAGATGTTAACAGACGCCGCCGTGTAGCTGAAGCTTGATCCCTGCCTATGGAACTGTGGGGGTTTGGGTTTATTCCCTGCTCAGACCACGCGGTGCGGCTGCGGCTGCGGCTGTGCCTTGAAAAAGCCCCTGTGCAGCCCTCCAAGGCTGTGTGGGAATATAAAGCAGAGAGGCAAACAGAAGCAACAATGTAGATGAACCCCGATCCCTGCCGGTGGAGCCGCAAGAGTCCTGTTCCTGCCCTGAGGCAGATAGGGAAAAACTGTGGCTGTGCTGAGACCAAGCCCTGCTACAGGCTCCAAATGGTCCCTGCTTGGGCAGATCCGGCAACTGGACTAGGGTCGAGCCCCAGCCGGCTTCCACTGAGGTAAGCCAAAAGCCCCCAGCCCCTCAAAACCCCGTGGATCTGTGCCTACTTATCTTTATGATGCACCTCCTGTGATCCAGTGGCGTTGAATTTCACTCTGAGCAACTCTCCTGGGCTGGATTCTGCGGAGTCCCTCTGGTGTGTGTCACTCCGTCGCCATCTTCCCGGAAGTCCTGGAAGTATACTTCTTTATTTCAAAACATATACATAAATTTCAGTCTAACATGTCATGTGTTTATTATGGAGCCTTGGCTTTGACATGTGTTAACAGTTGGACTGCTATCCTCAAGGTCAGAGGTACACAGCCATTAGCTTCCTATCCTGGCTTTAGAGTCTCGGAAGCCTGGGCCCTATCTGCAGATTATATGTCTAACTCTACTTGATGGTTAGTTTTAAAGTGTTTCTAAAGTGATTTTACAATTTATAGTTCTTCTATGAAATAATCTTTCATTTATAATAGCTCTTTATATATCCCATTTTAAATGTTTCCAGATACTTTACTTAACATAGTCATCTTCAAAGTTCATTGATTTGTTATTCTCCTGGAGAGTCACACAGTAAGGAATTGGTAGTTCTGTATGGGGTGAGGTAGGTATCCAACTTTTTGGTTTCTTCCTTTTTGACATTTATATTTGATTGCCCAATCTCTATTTGTTATAAAGTCATCTTATATTCACATGTTTGAAAATTTTGAGTTTTACATTTATTGCTCATTCAGGGGTCCTCACACTACAGCCTGTGGGCCACATGTGCCTGCCAAGGACATTTTTCCGGCCCGCCAGGTGTTTTTGCTGCCACTGCCTATCCTGCTTAGCAGCTGACTCTCCCAGTGTGCATAGGAATTTGTTCAAAGTTTTTTTAAAACTATAGTCCGGCCTTCCAATGGTCTGAGGGACAGTGAACTGTTTTAAAAGTTTGAGGACCCATGCCTCATGTTATAAGCATGCTTTCCATCACTCAATAAGGGCATCATTAACATTATTGGGGACTTGGTGTAAGGAGAGGGACAAAAAAGTAACTGCATCTGGACCTACAGGTTATGTATTACTCACATTGTATTCTCTCATCAGCTGGCAGATTGTGCATCACCAGGAGCATAGAGAAAGGAGGAAGAAATGCCTGATTCAGATGTTATTATTTTGGGGAGATCCTCATAAGAGATTGTAATTTGTGAACATAATTGAAGCTGATCAGATGGGACAAACATAAAGCATCCCAGTTGCCGGCAGTGTCCTAAGGACCTAAGAAGATGACCAAGGCCCAGGTGATTCTGATGTGTTTTATCTTTTTCTGTATTAACTACTAGGATTGTAGAAGCCTGGATAATACTGATTCAGCTCAGTGGGAAAGTCAAAATTTGAAATTAGAGATAAACTTTGACTCTGACTTCAACATTTGGATGGAGAAGATTGAGAATATTTTGATCATAGGATTAATACATCAATGACGATTCTTTGGATGACACTATCTTCCAACTCATAATGCATCATTCTGTGGCCAGCTCATGAGAAGCTTTCAAATGATATGCTGTACGTAGTTTTTAAGGTGAAATAAAACCACGTCTTTAGGAGAATTCCCTATTCCATCGGATTTTTGTCTGATTAAGTGTCTTTAACGCTTCTCTTTGAAGGTGATATTTACATATTTTCCTGAACAGCAGCATTCTCATTAATTCATCTAAAATGGGCCTTGTAGCGATACTGGTTTAAAATTGGCTTACACCTTCTCACCTCCTGTAACTATACCTGCAGGAGAGAGGATCAACCATCAGCAGCAGCTCTGATTCCTATATGGGAGAGCTTAAACATACCTGTACTCTCCAGTGGTTTTCCAGTTCTGACACCAGTATCTTTGCCACAGCCCTCTTCTACTCATTAATTTTTTCCAGTGGTCATGGCCTAATTGCAGCTCAGAGTCACAGGTACATGTTTTATTCAGTACCAGAATATAATTTGGTGTCAGAATCAATAGGCTACACATTGGGATTCATATTACAGAGCCATGTAGGCAAATTTGATCTTCTTCAGGGTAGGTGTGTTCTCTCTGTCCCTCTCAGACATTTTACCCCCTGAAGTTAGGCTCATTTCTTACTTCCATCTGTATAGGCTCCTCTCAGCTCCTTGAGGATATCCTCCTCTTCATCTTGCCTGCCTGCCCCACTATGTTGGCTGAAAATCTGTTCTGGACCTGCCACCATTGGCTCCGTTGCTGTGTCTTTTCTGCCCTGATCAGTATCTGCATTGGTACAGCTCTTGACCCATGCATAATACAGTTCATTTTGCAGGAGCAGCAGTAGACCAGTCCCTAGGAGGTAGAGGTTTAAGCTGTTCTATGATTTTCCCTGCAGTATCTCAGAAAACTAAATAGCCATCAAGTAAATAACTCTTCAGGATGTGGAAGCTGGTGAGTCCCATATCTGTATAGAGGTCAGGGATCAGTCTGTAGTGTTCTCCTCATTCATGTGCTTGCCATGGATGATGAACCAGATCATCAGGGCAGAACTCAGTCCACTGCCTCACAAAGTGAAGTTATTGAATCTGGTCAGATAATAAGTTGTAGCGGCTGAGGAATCCAAATGGGAATGTCAGGCAGCAGGCTGTTGGCTCATAGAGTTGAGGGAGCTCTCAAGTCAGGTCACATAGGCAGCTTGCAGTTGCCATTCAAGGAAATGGCTCATGTATTTCTGGAAGCTGGCAAATCTCTAATCCAAGGGTTCATTCTGAACTCCGAGACTGTAGGGGCTAACAAAACCAAATCAACAGATCAAATGACAGGCCAATGTCTCTGTCTCTTCTCAAACCATGCCTGCAGGCAGTTCTCTCTCTCTCTTGACATGATGGCTTCTTGGGTCAACCTAGCGCCTTCCCTGCCTAGGCAAGGTTAGGAGAGCTGCAGAGGTCAAGCCAGTGGAAGAGAACTGCAAGGGAGAGCATGTGGTGAAAGATGGCAGGTCCAAGAGGACCTTGCAATTAAAGTTAAGGCAAAACTGTGTGAAGGTGACTCAGAAGAATTTGTCCTAAGGTTGTCAAGAGGAGCTTGTGCTCCTCTTAAGAACTTAAGAACTTAGAAAGTCATTCTGCATTCAGGAAGGGAGATATTGCCTCTGAACATTCTGCTCTTGGTTCGGAGATAGAGCTTCTTGTTTCTGATCCCAAGGTGTACCTGTTCATTAATAGACCCCTTTGAGCTATTTAGTTTTGTGTGGCCATAGCAACAGATTTTGAAACCCAGAAGTGAGACAAAGAGTGTTGTGGGAGGATTGACTTGGGTAAGAGTTGACTAAAAATATTGGTGAACTGAGGTGTGTTCGACCACCCCCATCTGAACTGTTCCTGATAATCATTGCCACTGGAGATACTGAGCCTTTTATAATGGTGATACTGCTAGAATTCCCAATTCCATTTCACAATGTATTGTAAACTTGTTTGTTAATATAAACAAGTGTGTGAATATAAATCTACTTTGTGTGAATATAAATCTCAGCTATTTCTAGCACATTCAGATAATTTCACTGGTATTCAAAATTCTAATTTTATGAGTGGGTGCATTATTTTGGGGCATGGAGGTCCCCAAGACTTGAACGGTGATCCTCAGGAGTGACATTGCAATTGTGGCAAATATTAAAGACAGACCAGTGGGGCATGGGGCTCCTCATCCTATGTCAGGACTGAGAAAGTGAATGTATTTTCCAGTGGGTATATGTACTGGAGTTTACAGATCTTTCCATAAGGCGTACATGCCATGCAATTAGTGTATACATAGTCAATGGGTAATAATATCATAAGTGGGTAACATAATAAGCAAGACTGTGATTCACCATCTTGACCTAGTGCTAGTTGACTTGAAACCCACCCTGTGCCCTCCCCAGGCATTTGCTACATTTATGGTGGGTTGGCTACAGAACCTGATTGCTCTGATCTACAGAGAACCTTCAGGCACAGTGAAGTAGCCAGGCACAGAAATGATTCATCTACTATGGGATCTCCTTTAAGACTGCTCCTTAATGGAGAGCTATTGTAGGGGGTGGGGGTGGGGCACATTATTTGGCCTGGAGAATGTGTATTTGAAAATATTTATCAGAACAATGGAGATCTTTCTGAAAATAGGGCTAGTTTTCCGTCCCATAATTGCGAATGTAGAAATAAAGTTAAATACTTTCTGCCAAGTCCTCAGTTTGCCACACATTATGGAATATACAGTTTTTACTACTGTTTTGCTTTCTTTACTGTAAGATAGTTTAAAAAAATCTTCAAATGGAAAGTACACCATTAAATCGACTCCTCTTACTGTAGGAATCACTGGCATTCAACGATGTGGCTGTAAAGTTCACCTGGGAGGAATGGCAGCTCCTGAACCCTGCTCAGAAGACCCTATATCAGGATGTGATGTTGGAGAACTATCACAATCTGGTTTCCATCAGTGAGGAGAATTCTAAAGTCATTGGCTTTTGCTAGCTTATGTGTTCAAATCTTTGTAGTGTCTGTGGTGTTCTCAAAGAGGGAGATTCTTGTTGCATTCTCTGGTTCTAAGTTAGTAGGTAATGTCTCCTATGCTTGAGAGAACACCCTTTGCTTTGTTCCCTTGAACATGATTTTTGTAGAAATACTGTATTCTGCACGCTTTACAAACTTTAGGTTAATTTTGCTGTGTCTAAGATTCTGTAATTTCTCATGAACAGGTTATCTAGTTGTCACCCAAGAAACGTTCTCTCAAATGGAACAAGAGAACTGTGGTCGGTATTAGAAACAAGCTGTAGTGGGATTTTTTTCAGGTGCATGGTCAAAATACCTTAAGGGGAATTGGCTGGGGGCGTTGATTCAAGTAGTAGAAGGCCTCACATCCAAGACAGGTGTCGGAAAATGCATAAAAGTGTGTACTTCTTTGAATAGGAGCACTCACTTTTCCTAGAAGTTGAGAGAAGTACTCCTGTAGCTCTTGAGATTAGATTTCCATTTATTTGATTTATAGTACTGTTTGTTTGCTTCCCTAATTTTCTGTCTTTAAGATTCTCAAAACCTACCCTTTTTTATATGCTTCTATCTTACTATGAAAATCCATCTTGCAAGCCTCTCTCCAGAGAACTCTGATTTTGTAACTGGCCTCGGAATACAGCACATTCCTCCCCTACTGAGTAAGAATGGCTTGCCCTTTTGTTGTTCGCAACACAGTCTAGGTTCTTGAACTCCCACCATGAATGAGTCCTTCTCCTTTGGGCTTCCTTAGCTTCCCCCTTGGAGTTTCTCTAAAGGTTTTAGTGTCCATTTTCTCATTTGTTTTCCTGTTCCTTTAAAGTTTTCTTCATTCTGGTGAAATAAATTCTTTCTATTTTCCTATAGAGATGGTCAAATTGCCTTCTCTGTTGGAATTCTTCAACAGACATGTTTCTCCATATTTTGCTCCTGTTAGTGAAACACGTTTATGGCTTCTGTTATTTTCAGGTCTTTAAAATCACCTTTCTAACAAGAAAATTGTTATCAGCTTAGGATATACTTTAGCTCTCTACCTCCAATTTTGTTCTACTTGGAAGATTTTATTTTATTTTTTTACATTTTCGAATGCTCGGTTTATTCACTGCAGACACTTATCACACCATCCTAAAATTAATAACTCAAACTACTAAAGATAAAAGGATTGGAGCAAGTGTGATCATAAGTATGAGCATAGTATCTACTTGTAAGATTTTAAAAACATTTTTGTTCCTCCAATAATTTTTAAGTGGAAAGGACATTTTAACATCCTGAGTTGTTGGTTTCTTCATTAAACACATATCTACTATATATTCCTTACTGTGCAGTGTGCCTTCCTTAGGCCCACCCCTTCTTAACAGGTCGAAACCCCGAAAGATGACTTTTGATGCTTCTAAAGAACATTTTTTCTGTATGTTCCAACAGATTTTTTTTGTTGTTATTCAAACAATGCATAGTATATTCAATATTGCTCTCTCTCTTCTGTCTTTTGAGTAGCCTTTTGGTTTTCATATGTAAGATGTCTTTCGTGTTGTCCCACATCTCATCTCTTCTCAGTCATTAGTCTTCTTTCAGCAGTCTTTTTATTTTTTTAGTAATAGAAAAATCCCCAGAATTTATTTTCAATTTTGGTCAGTGAGGATGTAAATAATAAAGAAAATCAACCAGTCAACAGAAGTATCAAAAACAGGATAGTCATTCAAATATACAGAAGATATAAACAGTATAGATTCATTTCCACTTGATTTAATCCTATTTACACATTTAAAATACAAAACAGAGTTTAATTGGTCAAGGATCTTACACAATTTGCACCAGGAAAGGAACTTTAGTTCATTACCACGTCCTCAGTATCTTGGCACAGAAAGAAATCTCATCTAATCGATATGTATTACCATCAACAATTAAAAAAAAATCTGGAGAGTAATTACTGTCATCCCCAATTCCCCGACGATGCAGAGGGATCCGTGTCTTCAGCTTGATGGTGCTACTTGATGTTTCGGACAACCCTCCGACAGTGCTTTGTTTTCATCTCTCCCAGTGCTTGTTCCAGCTGCTGCACCAAATGGAACAGGGTCACTTGGTACAGTCTGCAGAACTCTGGTGGTGTGATCTCCATTCTGATGAGGTGTAGCTTTATCGTCACTGATGACTTAATCTGTTGCCTGAGACTTCTGCTTGCGAGCTGTGCATCTAATCTCCATTCAAGGCTGTGGTAACTGGGGAGCCTTGGTGCCAATTCGCTCAGAATCGCAGATCTCCTTTCGGTTGTCCAGGTAAAGCTGAAGCAACAATCTGTTCAGTTCTTCAGAGAATCCCAGAACAAACACAGAGTCCTGGAAATCCAGTTCGGAAGTCATGAGCTTCGAGCTCTCATTGAGGAGATATGTTAACCCTTCCACAATATGCTGGAAGGTGTCCCTACTCACGTTGAGTTTCCTCGCGGCGCCTTCGTCGATCTTGGGGTTTGCTCACCGCAGGAATTCCACCGCGATGCGCCCGAACTCGGTGACCACTGTGAGGGAAGCCAGCGCGCTGGATCTGTCAGCAGTCTTTTATTCCTCAAGTTTATTCTTTACATAGTCTCTCAGCTCTGTGATCTAGCTACTTTTCCTAACTTCTACTTGGATTTGAGCAATTGATGATCTGTTCCACAGTTAACCCTTGGGTGTGTTTTGACTAATGAGCTTCTCCACCATTTCTTTCTATGGATATGGTGGAATTGATTTTTGTTTGTTCATCCATATGTATAGTTTCCATTTCTTTTGTTTAATAAAAATTTGCTTTGAATTCATCATTAGTCTCAAAATTTTATCGGTAAACTTGTGTGTCATTTCTGTCACTAAGGCTGCATTTTCCAATTACTTATATTGTTCCCAAATTTTACATTCATCTGTGTACATGATTGTATGTATGGTTGATCAATGTCAGGCTGCAAAAGGTATGCAAAATTTTCTAAAGTATATATATTTATTTAGTTAATTGTATTGATACTACCATGGTTTCAAAATATTTTCTTCTTGAATTCCTTGATATCACCTGCCCGTATTCCCTCCCTCTCCCACCCTCAATTTCGTTATCGTGGAAAACAGAACCTGGATGAAAGTGTAAGCAACCTTACCTCTATACTCCTGACTTCATGGCTTGGGAGATCAGTACTAGTGTTAGAAGAAATCCTCCAAGCCCCAAGGATAAAGCTAGAGCTGAAATGCACAATCTCCAGATAGAGTGGTCTCCACAACTGCTCTCCAGTAAGATGTTAGAATATAGCTCCTACAGGGACCTGACTTCTTGCTACTCAGCTAAAAGATGCCTAGCTTTAAAAGCAATCAGGTTCCCTTTGTTACTATCACTCAAGCAATCAATTATCACTTTGTCTCTTAAATTCCCTCTGGATGGGTCTTAAGGGATGGTTGTATAATTGAAGGGCAGACATAAAAAGGCTTTGTATTCTTTCACCAATTTTTATAGTGTCAGGGCATGCAGCCCCGCCCCCACTCCTTACTCACAGTGATGCCTACCTACTTAACAAGGTAGGCAGTGGCTTTACCCTGAAGGTCCCTGAAGTAATTGGGTGAGCAACTAAAGACCAGTGCTGAGGCTGAGGGCAAGTGAGGGAAGTAACTATCCACTGAGCAGGGAGAACAATAACAACATATCTGCTCTTATAGTTAAAGCTGCTCGCAGATGGTAATAGTCATGTGTTGTATGAGGTATCATTAAGGTAGCACTGTAATGAAAGGATATTGTGGGGATGATTTTTAATTAGGAGAATGTAATTGGGGCTCTTCTCCAACTTACAAATGTGAATGCTTCCCTCCAACCAGATACCTGGCCTTGTAATCTTTAATTCTATCTTTCATTCTGAGAATAAAGAATTGGTCTGCCTCCAATCTCTTCTTGATCTTGTTTCCCACAGCCTGATACTTATCATGAAGTGTTCTAAAAGAGTTCAACATATTCCCATATTCACATCTGTCTGTTCTGTTGTCCATGCTTTCTGGAGGCTCGCACACCTCGCTGCAATATAAACTCACTGGTAAATGACCTCACTATCTTATTACAGCATCGGAGATGAAGCCACTCTACCCCGTTTTTGCTGTCTGCTTTATCTTTCTTACTTGCACATGCTATTCCTACGGGCCTTTTGACTCTGGGACTGGACCCCACACTTTGTTTGCTAAACAGTTGGTGCACAAATCTAAATAACGCTTTTGGTAACTGGTCTTACTTGCAGGCATATGAATATTAACCATCTGCTGACAGAATTACACTTAAGGGAAGATCTTCCCATATACTTTTTGATGATGAATATGATTTTAGTCTTCTTTAATTTGTCAATCTCAGCTTTATAAACCACTTGATTATCTAATTAAAAAGAGCCAGTATCAGTCTATTTAGTTGAATAATTGGCAAGCCTTATCACATCTGTGGTCTATTGGTCTCAATTTCTTCCTTCTTAGGCAAATACCAAATCTGTGTCCATTCATCACTTTCATAGCCAACCTGATTTCTACAATAAGTTAACTATTTAGATTGTTTGCACTGTTGTGTTACCTCCAATGGGCAATAAACATTAAGCATAGTGTTTTATTCATATAAAAGGGTTGTCACTAAAGATCTACTTTGTATCAATGCATATTTTAAGAGACCTGTTGTCAATCAAGATGGTGAAAAGAGTCAATGTTCTTTTGCTTTACAGAAATCCACAAAGATGATGATCATTTGCTTGAGCACTCGCAATATGAAAGTTGCATAGACAGAACAGAACGGTGTTATAAATTTAATGCATTGGAAAGTATTGTTTCTCAGCACAAAAATAATTTTCCTCCAAAGGAAAATGATGAGATGTTTGGCTTACATGAAAAAATCATAAAATCAGATTTAATCATCCTGGAATTAAATCAGAATAGAAGCAATAAAATACAGAAGTCAGTTGTGCTCAGTGAAGATGAGGAAACTTTTCTCCATGTTGAACAAGAGCAATGTTGTACTGAAAAAGAATTCCCTGAGTGTGAACAATCTAGGCTCATGAAGTCACAATGCCATCAGCATCAGAAATCTGATGAAATTGAGAAACCGCACACAGGTGATAAATGTGGGACAACCTTCATCGAGGAGTCTGTGTTCTATGAGCACCGGATCACTGATACACTAGGTAAGACCTATGAATGTACTCAGTGTGGGCACACATTCAAGAAGATTGAGGTCACTGTTCATCAGCGAACTCATACTGGAGAGAAACCCCATGTGTGTGGTGAATGTGGAAAAGGCTTTATCAAGAAGACTTCTCTCACTGTTCATCAGCGAACTCATACTGGGCGGAAACCCCATGTATGTGGTGAATGTGGAAAAGGCTTCATTCGGAAAACAAATCTCAAAACTCATCTACTAACTCATACAGGAGAGAAACCCCATGTATGTGGTGAATGTGGCAAAGGTTTTATCTGGAAAACACATCTCAAAACTCATCTACGAATTCACACTGGCGAGAAACCCCATGTATGTGATGAATGTGGAAAAGGCTTCATTCTCAAAAAACAGCTCAAAACTCATCAAGTAACTCATACTGGAGTGAAACCACATGTGTGTGGTGAATGTGGAAAAGGCTTCACTCGGAAAACATATCTCAAAACTCATCTACTAACTCATACAAGAGAGAAACCCCATATATGTGGTGAATGTGGAAAAGCCTTTACCTGGATGACTTCTCTCACTGTTCATCAGCGAATTCATACTGGAGAGAAACCCTATGTATGTGGTGACTATTGCAAAGGCTATATCAGGAAGACTGCTCTCACGGTTTATCAGTGAACTCATACTAGAGAAACCCTATGTGTGTGGTGAATGTGGAAAGGCTTTTACCTGGATGATTTCTCTCACTGTTCACCAGCAGACTCATACTCGATAGAAACTGTACATATGTGGTATATGTGGAAAAGGTTTTATCAGATAGAAGGACCTCAGTGTTCATCAGGGAACTCATACTGGAGAGAAACCCCATGTGTGTAGTGAATGTGGCAAAAGCTTCATTCAGGAAGGAAATCTCAAAACTCATCTACAAATTCACAGGAGAAAACCGCTATGTATGTGGTGAGTGTGGTAAAGCTTTCAGCCAGAAAACATAGCTTATAGCATATCAAAACTTCACACAGAAGCTAAACCCCATGTATGTGGTGAATGTGGTAAGCCTTTTTCAGGAAGAATAAGCTCATCGTTCATCAGAAAACTCACCATGCAGAGAGAGAAACCCTGTTTGTAGTGAATGTGTCAAAGGCTTCATTCAGAAAGCACATCTCATAACTCATCTATGAATTCTTTGTGGAGAAAAACCTTAATAGGTGTTGAGTGTGGTAAAGCTTTCAGCCAGACGTGATGCCTTACAGCACATCAGAGATTTCACAAAGGAAAGAAGCTCTTTGCATGAGTTAAATGTAAAAAATCTTATATGTGGAAGTCAGGTTTCCTTAAACATTAGACAGTTTCCAAGAAGAAAACCTTTCATTGGAGTTAGTGTAACAAAGCTTTCAAAAGAGAGGATGAGGTGCTAGAGTTTGGCCTGGGCCAAGCGTGGGAACAGACAATTGTGACCATATGGGGATCCATGTTCTGCATTGCTGTCCCTCTATTGGCATGACCACCCTTGTGGGGAGAAGACCCTCCAGACTTCCACAGAGTGCAGAGGTACCTCATTGCTCTTCCAGTTTTCAGTACCCGAAAGAGAACAGAATCTAGTGTTTCTGGATCCACAGCTATATCAAGCAGTAGAGTGCCCACCCAGATGACACTTGTACCTGCCCCACCTGCATGCTCTTTGTTAGCCACCAGAGACAGCACAGAAGTACCATAAAATAAGAATAAAGAGAATAGAAGATGTATGGGGACAATTATTCCAAAGGATGAATGGAACACAGTGAACCTCAGACTCCACAACCGTGAAACCAGAAGAACTAGATGGTGCTCGGCTTCCAGTGCTAATTACTCTGAAAAGGGTCACAAAAGAGAGTCCTGTGTCGAGTGGGGAAGAAAGTGGAACAAACCAAAACCATAAAATATATCAGGCTTACTGGTCTGCTGGAAACTTGGAATCTACAGATTGTGGCCTTTAGCGATGTTTCACTGTTGGACCTGTACTCACTCCTCTGACTCAGCTTTCAGCCCAACAATATATAGACTTGGAGGGGAAGAATAACATCCAAGAATAACATACACTCCCTGGAAAATCAACCATACAAACTCAAAAGAAAAGCATTTGCTTATGGCTAAAGACACATAAAAGCTAGAAGAAACATGAAAGAAGGATGAATAGTATAAAAGCACAGGGAGGGGGCAGAAGTGGGAAGAAGGCTGGTACATCTTGGGGACTGCAATCAATGTATGAACTGTTGAATAGAAAACCAATTTACTCTGTTAAGTTTTAAATCATAAAAAAAACATTAAAAAAATTTAAACGCTTATGTCTCATCAATGATTTCAGGTAGGATAGTTACCATGAAACTGCATTGAATGTGGGTAAAACTTTTACCTGTGCTTCTAAGTTTTCTTCACAGAAACACACAAAACTGAAAACATACAAAATTCACTCAAGATAGGAAACTACAGGAAGTCATGTGACATCTCATACCAGTGATCTCAATAAGAAGGAAAGCGCTGGCAATATAGTGACTTTGCAAATACCCTCTTTGGTTTCTCTCAGTGTGTCACTAGACTACATTGGGATGTTAACGAATGTAGTTCTGATTTGCTGGCCTTTAGCCCGAAAGGAGTCATGTGACAATAGAGGATTTGTACAGCAGAGAAACCATATGAATACAGGGCATGTGGCAGTGCGTTGCATTTAGTGATTGGCAGTTACTGCAGTATCCAATTATATTTTCTTTGATGTTCCCCAAAGCTCATAGGATAAACTGACGCAGTGATTGGACAGAAGGGCTGAACAAAATGTCTGTCACAGTGTATGACTGCAATGTAAATCCTGCAGGAAATCATGAATACAGCTACTGGGAAAGCCTGATAGACTCATCCTGTGTGCATATGTACCTTGATACCAAGACCAATATTTCATTTTACATTTGATCATTCCTTTGACCCATATTAACTACATTAACTGGAGAAATACTGTGACCATAGAACAGGAATGTGAATGGCCTTGCTCCCATGCAGAATTCTTTGGAAGGTGGATTATTCAGATGCAGTTAAGTTAAAATATGACCCTTTATCTTTTGAGAACCTTTTTCACCCATTTTAAATCTTGCAGTTTTAAACATTCCTCTTATTTTCAACTGAGCTTTACCTCTGTTTTAGTATGTTGTTTTTAAAAATATATTGCTTTGTGTATGAATTCCATGGTGTCTAATTGTGGTATTGTTGGATCATATGGGACTTCAAGCTTTGGTTATTTTAAGTAGTGCCACATTGATTTCCACAGTGGCTGTATGTATCTCTAAGTCCACCGCCAGTATATATGAATCCCAATCCCTCCATATCCTCTCCAGCATTTGTTGTTTTGCTTCTTTGTTTTGGGCTTGCATTGCAGGGGTTAAGTACTATCTCATTGTGGTTTGTATTTGCATCTGAAGCTAGTGAGCATGAGCATTTTTTATATGTTTGTTAACCATCTGTATTTCATTTTTGGTGAAGTTAATTATTTGTACTTCATTTTTGTTCATATCTTTTCCCCATTTTTTGACTTGGTCTCTTGTTATTTTCTTATTGAGATATAGAGTTCTGTATGTATTTGTAATTGTCCCTTTGGCTGATGTGCCATTGATTAAAAAAAAAAAATTCCCTGTCCACGGGCTCTCATTTTACTTTTCTCATGTAGTCTTCTAATGTGCATTAGTAATGCAATTTTTATTTATGTCCAAATTGGGAGTCTTTATTATAGCTGGTGGCCTTTGGGAGGATTCAAATCTCGGCTAAATTACTCAAAGCTGAAAATTATATTCAGGTGAGTTTATAAGGGCAAAAACCGCTGTTGGTTTGGCGATTAGGAGTGGTTGAAGCTATTATAAAGCTTTCAGTGTGTATGTAGGGAAGGTTGGGGGATTCCACATTCCTTTCAGCAAGCAGTTTACAGAAGCTAAGATAAGCGTAATCTTTTTAACTTTGTGAGGCAGGGTGGAATGGGGTATGGAAAATGGGCACATTCTGAGAACAGGAGGATATTGACATTTGAATAATAAAACATTGCGATGGCGCAAAACTGGGTGTGGTAGACAAAGAGGTTACATACTTTAGTGATGAAAGAGACCAGAACAGCATTTTAAAAATTCTAAAATGGGGCATGAGTCAAACTTAAGAGAAGTTCTTTACATCAATTATGTAAAGCACATTTGTACATTCATTTCCCTCATCATTCTCAAAGCATTTGCTCTTCACTTAAGGCCATGGCATCAGTTCCTCATTTTACCCCTCACTCTGCACTCCCCCTTCCTCATGAACCCTTGACAATTTATAAATTATTATTTTGTCATTTATTACACAGTCCGATGTCTCCACCCACTTTTCTGTTGTCCCTGCCCCAGGGAGGAGGTTATATGTAGATCCTTGTAAACGATCCCCATTCCCACCCTCACCCCTGCCACCCTCCACCCTCCTGGTATTGCCGCTCTCACCACTGGTCCTGAAGGAATCTTCCACCCTGGATTCCCTGTGTTTCCAGTTCCTACCTGTACCAGTGTATATCTTTTGGTCTAGCCAGATTTGTAAGGTAGAATAGTGGTCCTGATAGTGGGTGGGGAGGAAACATTTAGGAACTAGAGGAAAGTTGTATGTTTCATTTTTACTACACTGCACCATGACTGGCTGATCTCCCCGCGACCCTTCTCTAAGGGGATGGATGTCCAATTGCCTACAAGTGGGCTTTGGGTCCCCATTCTGCACTCCCCCTCATTCACAATGACATGATTTTTTTGGTTTGGAGGAACAAATGGGACTGACAGTTCCAGGGGGACATGGGAGAGGGGGAGGTTGGGGGAAAGAAAGTGGTGTTAACAAACTCAGGGAGAAGGGAACAAGTGATCCAAATCGGTGGTGAAGAGGGTGTAGGAGGCCTGGTAGGGCATGACCAAGGGTACTGTAACAGAGAAGAATTACTGAAACCAAAATGAAGGCTGAATATGATCGTTGAATAAGAAGAAAGCAAAAGGAAATAGAGGAAGGAGCTAGGAGGTAAAGGGCATATGGAGAGGTCTAAATAAAGGCATGTATGTATGTAAATATATGTATGAGTATGTGGAGATAGATCTGTGTACATATATGGATAGGTTTAGTATTAAGGTACCAGATAGACATTGGGCCTCCACTCAAGCACTCCCTCAATGAAAGAATAATTTCTTCTATTAAACTGGCATTCCATGATGCTCGCCTTCCTGACACAATAGCTGAAGACAAAGCAGGTGCATAAGCAAATGTGAACAAAGCTTATGGTGCCCAGCTATCAAAAGGTATAGTGAGTTCGTTCTCAAAGGTCTTAGCCTTTCAAATGGGAATGCAAATCTACTCTGTGCACAACGGGACACAGTGAATCAGAATCACCTCCATGGAATCCAAAACAGTTCTAGATTGGTTTTGTTTTGTTAAATTGTTATGAGCATATAGAAACCCTGGGTGCACGGTGGGTAGGGCATTGACCACCTGAAATCCAGCATCTGGGAAGCATGATTAAAGGGTCTACCTCCAAAAAAATGTACAATCCAGAGTCTACAATGTTCCTATGAGTTAGAATTGACTTTGATTTTGTTTATGGCATAATTGTATGATTTGAGTCCTAGAGAATGTTTCCTCCAATTTTGTGGAGCTGGTTTAACAGCCCAAAACTGAAACTATTTTCAGGAAATAAAAGCTTTTTTTCACAAAGCTTTAACCACTAAGTGAAAGAAGGGGGAAAAAGGACAGCAAATGAATTGTCAGTCATTCACTTTGTCCTGGGTGTCTGGCATTTTCAGGATGTGAGTTTTCATTGTTTCTTGCATAGTCATAGGTGACAGTGTCCTCAGACTACAGTCTGATAATCTGAAGATAGGATGTGTTGACTGAAATGACCATGGAGGAGACATTTCCTTCTCTCAAGCCCTCAAGGAGGTGCATTGATACAGTGACTGCAATACCAGTCTCAAACATAGCAAATAATGTTTTGATGATCCTTTGTAATTGTTAGGGTCCTGTAGTCAGTTCTGATTCCCTGTGAACCTGCATAGAACAGTCATAAATGCTGCTTGGAGTTAGATTTGGTCAGTCATCCTCAAGGTGCACTAAACCTCCCAATATTCTGAAATGTGGAAATGATGGCAGAAAATATGATTCCAAGGATAATACAATCCAATTGGATGCAGTTGTGTTCTGTTAATTGGCAAACAAGAATAAAAGTTTACAGGATAAAATTCTAACTACTATGTTATTGTTTGGTTTTTCTGATCTTATCTAGTGCCTGATTGAAAATCTCTACAGATGAATGGAGCCTTTTCTCCCAAGATGGCTTTGTCTTAAGTCTGGCATGCTGTCCTGGCTGTAATCTAGGAATGCATACAGGCTGAGGGCCAGGACCTTGATCTAGAACCTGAATCTCTCCTTTGGACTGAGATTCCACCCAACATGATCCCTGAGTGTTTCCTGAAAGTCACGAGAGAAATTGAAAGTTATATTAAAAGTTACTGATTTAAATTAAAATTATGAAATAAAATTATTTCGGTTAATGTGGTCTACAACAGTGGTTCTCAACTTGTGGGTCACAACCCTTTTGGGGGTTGAACAACCCTTTCACAGGGATCTCATAATTCATAACTAGTAAAATTACAGTTATGAACTAGCAACAAAAACAACTTGAACTGTGTTAAAGGTTTGCGGCATTAGGCAGGTTGAGAACCACTGCTCTAAGCGATGTGTAATGACAATGCAATTCTGAACAAGATTCCAGCATCCATCCTTAAGGACATGGAAATTATCAAGTTTAAAAACAGAAATCAAATAGACCCAGGATAAGCAAGGTCACAACAAGCATTAAAGGATCCATGGGTCTTTGAATCTGCTGTGGCCACCTGCATCTGCCAGTCTCTGACCTGATGGGAGACCCAGCTACATCAGGAGGAGTAGAAAGGAGGTAGACATTTCTGTATCAAAGACTGACTCAGAAGTCTCTGGGATCCCCTGATTTCAGGGTGGTGAAGGTGGTGGCCTCATTTAAGTAACAAACCACAACAGGCATTTGCCTATGAGTGTTCCTGGCTGTGATACGAGTGAGGGACTATGAACAGTTTGCTAATGCGCAGGCACCACAGCTCCACCAGAAAGTGTCTCCAGAGCTGGTTGTTGAAACAAGTTGGGTGACAGAGATGGGAGTGATGTGACCCACAGGCATACCTTGAATTAGTAGGCTCCATAGATTCCACATTTGCAATTAGAAAATTATGAGTTCCAGTGCAGCATTATTGTTTGGTTTGAATATATGCATCCACTAATGTATGCATTAATTCATTCTTTCTGAGGTCTGAGCGCTATAAACACCCCAGACATTCTTCTGCATTGAGGGAAAACCAATAGAGCAAGCAGCTGAGCTAGGAAACGAACAAGCTCTTTCTCTAAAACCAAACCACTGTGATTTCATCTTTTCTGCCTCATAGGAACCTTAGAGGACTAAGAAGTACTCATTAGGCTTTCTCTGACTGTAATTATTTACAGCAATAAACAATGTCATCTTACTCGGGGAACCGTTGGCTGGTTTGAATCCCTGACCTTGTAGTGAGCAAACAAATCTTATCCCACAGCACCACCATAGCCCTTTTTATATTACAGGACTCATATTACAGGACTTCTTAAATGTCCCTTTTAGAAGCCAAGTTAAAATTTTAAATATTATTATATGAATAAGGAAGGCCATAAAAATGATGACCTTTGACTTATGGTGTTGAAAAGAATGATGAAAGTACCGTGGACAGACTTTCAATAAAAGAAACATCTGTTTCGAGTGAAATACAGCCAGAGAGTTCCTTAGAATCAAGGAGAGTGAGACTTTGTTTCGTGCAACATTATCATGATCCCTCCCAGTCCCTTGAGAAAGACCTCCTCCATGATAAAGTAGGGGATCAGTGAAGAAGAAGCTACATCATGAGCTGGATTGACACGGTGGCTGTAATGATGGGCTCAAAAAGAGTCCTTGTGATTGTTGTGCTGAACTAGGCATTCTTTAGTTCTGTTGTCCATTGACTCACGTAGAATTGGAATGCACTCTGGCATTTAACAGCATCAAAAACAAAACAATAACAAATCAAAACACAAGGTTCTTCTCAGGTCGGATAACAATGCCGGGGGAAAGGGGAGATGTTTTATGTGGGGAAACACAACAACGGGAAATTTGTAACAGAACACACTGTCTTGATCATTGCTTTCTACTTGAGCCCTTGGTATCAGCTCCTCATTTTTTCCCCTCCAACCCTGCTCCCGCCCTCCGTCATGAACCCTTAATAATTTGTAGATTATTTTGTTATATTTTACACTGACATCTCCCTTTATCCACTTTTCTGTTGTCCAAACATCTTGAATATTTCTTGGAAGCATTCGAGCAAGACTTCATTGCACTCATTTGGTCATGTCATCAGGAGGAACTAGTCCCCGGAGAATGATCTTGTGCTTGGTGAAGTCAATGAAAACGAGAGAGACTATCAATGAGATGATTATCACAATGGCTGCAGTGATCAGTCCAAACAGAGGAATGATTGTGCGCATAGTGCACGTCCGGGCAGCATTTCATTGTGTTGCACATAGGATCTCTGTGAGTTGAAGCCAATTCAAGCATACCTAAGACTATCAACACATACAATATTATCCAGGTCACTGTAAGTTAAAATTATTGCATAAATATACATGTGTGAGCATATATGAATGAATACATCCGATTGCTTAGAGAAAATTTGGGACTCACAAGAGAGATTTTTCCAGCATTAAAGTTTCTTTAAGGATCCCTCTTGTGTAAAGTAGTTATGCTTTGGGCTGAGATCTGCACGTACACAGTTTAAAACAACCAGACGTTCCATGGCTTTTTACTCCTGTAAACAGTTATAGTCTCGGAAACTCACAATAGCATCACTGTAAGTTGGCATAGACTCTGGTGGTGTTTGGTGTTTTGGAATGTCTCTGGCTTTGACAACAAATACTAGTTAGTACAGTCAATTGCAGACATATCTTATCAAGACATATAACTGTGAACTCTGTTGTATATATGGTCAAAGACAGACAAAGCCCATTCCAATGAAAAGACATTCAGATGCATGAAGTTTCCCCAGAGTGTATACATGATAATCCCTAGAGATGTGCTGAAAATGTGGGGGAAACTGCAGCTTCTGAACGGAAAGCATCCCTGACTCCTCTCTTGCGTGGCCTGGAACCATGGCCTGATGCAGGGAGGTTTGTGTCTGGGCTCACACTGACTTCCCATCACTGTGTCTCTAGCACAGTAATACATGGCTGTGTTCTCGGGATTCACAGAGCTCAGTTTTAAATAAACTTGGCTCTTGGAGGTGTTCTTGGTGATGCTGACTCTTGACTGGAGAGACGGATTATATATAGTATGTTTTCCCATCATAAGCTAATACCCTGCCCCACCCCAGGACCTTTCCTGGAGCCTGGCCAATCCAGTGCACATAATAGCCAGTTAAAAAGAATCCAGAGACAGCACAGGTGAGAGACCGGGTCTGTGAGGGCTTCACCAGTCCAGAGCCTGACTCTTGTAGCTGCACCTGGGCCAGGACACCTGGGGATAAAGAGAAACACCGTGAGTCATGTGCTCAGATGCTGCATCCACAGACTTGATGTTGGAATCCCAGAAGCACTCACCACCCAGAGTTGCCACTAGAACGAGGAAAATCCGCACATGCTTCATGTTCTTGTGGATAAGATTCATGCCACCCAAAAAATGCTCTCCGGGCTGACGAGGACTGCGCATTGTTAAGCATATGTGTGCTGTGGCTTCATCTGGCTGCCAAAGAGGAATTAGCATGTTGGAGGCGCATTTGTTCATCAAGGTGGACAGGATGAAGTGAGGACCCTGGGTGTGCTCCTCCCACTCAATGCTGCTGGCAGTGCCTTTAGGATAATCCAGAGTTTTTCTGAAGTCTTCTCTTTATCCACTGCCCCGTTCTCTTAATCCACACAAGAGTGTAGTCTGTTCTGGGAGGTATATGCAGCCACAGATCGAGGACATTTTTATTCCCAGTGATAGGTAGAGACATCACTAGAGAGAGAAACAAACAGGCAAACAGAAAGGAGGATAAATGGCTATGTAAATAGATAAGAAATGAAAATATTCACCACAAACCAGGGCCATATCTCTTCTGATTCATGACACCTACATTAGTCTATATTTAAACAATGGAATGTTCTAGTGTGGCCAGACAACATACAAATGACCAAAAATATTGCTAAATTGGGTAACCATGTCTTTACTTAAATCAAATGTACTGCCATATGTCTTCATACCAAGTTTAACTCAAGTGATGGTATTTTCAATTGCTTCATGTGCTTGTGAAAGTTGAGCATTGAGTAAAGAATAGTAAAGAATCATTGCATGTGAATTGTGGTGCTATTGAGGAATATTGGAATTACCATGGACTGTCAAAGGAACCAACCATGAGGATCGCAGAGTAAAGGTTAACTGATGAACCACCAGCAGCAGACGCTCTTCAGGAGAAAGACTGGGCTTTCTACTCCTGTAAACCTTTACAGTCCTGGAAACGCACAGGGCGGTCGCTATGAGTCAGCACTGACTTAATGCTAGTGGTTTTGGTTTGGCCAAAGGAACAAGCAAATCTTTCTTGGAATAGTACATCCAGAATATTCCTTAGAAACAAGATGATGGTACTTCCTCTCACATTTTTTTTAACATGATATCAAGAGAGACCAGTACTTGGAAAAGGGTATCATCCTTGGCAAAGTAGAGGACAGTCAAATAGAGTAAGGCCCATGAGGAGATGAACTGACACAGTAGCTTCAATAATGGGCTCAAACTTAGGAATTATATTGAAGATGGCTCAATAATGTACATTATTTTTGTTCTTTTGTATACAGGGTTGTTACAAGTTGGAAATGAATAAACAGACCTAACCCAAAAAAGCACACTCAATGTGGTAGTTACATAATCTGTTGTCAATTTTAGACTTAAGAGTGAAGGGGTGGAGGTTAGCCTGTCAATCAGGTCGCAGCTTCATGACCTCATTTGTAGGCACTAAAGAGATAAATAGCTCACTGGGGGTGGAACACACACACTTCCTGCTAGACTTCACTTTTGACAAGCCCCTTGGAGAGAGGCTGATGGAGCCAGAGGCCTGGGAGATGTAGGAGCCATGTAGAGACCCTTGCCAGCACCGAGGTGCTTCTACCGCCACTGGATCCACAAGACTTTCCACCCACTGGCTTGTGATCTTCCTGTATTCAGCATTATTGCTAAGCTGCATGAGTGTAATGAAAAATTTATGGACTAGTATTGGACATCTGGGTTAATATTGGGTGTATGGACTTGATCTGGACTGGGCTGGAATGTTTCTTTAATACCCAATTGGTTTTGTATATAAAGCTTTTTCTTATACACATATGTGTGTCTATGAATTTGTTTCTCTAATCTACCTGGACTAACAAACACAATGTGCTGAAACCAACATCCATTGATACTTCTATCCTGCAAAACATACTTACACAAATTCATACAAAGGCCTCACAGAGGATATTCATAAAAGGATTGCATATGAATGAGACAAGCATGAATTGAATAAATATTGGGAATACTGAAGCACATGATGACCTTTCATGATTCCGAATTTTACTAGTTAAACTAACTGAATACAAGCTCAATATATATACTACCAGAATCATCCCTTACTTGTGTTCCTAAAGGCAGGCTGGCAATTATTCACAAGGCGTTCGAAGGGGCTGAACGTGGGAATCATCCCAGATTTGTCGTCTTTGGATTAACAGACTAAATAAAATGTGGTCTTCTCTGATGTCTTCAAAAGTGCCACCAAACTGTATGTTAAGATGGATAAAAAACAGTGATCATGTTAAGTAATAATGTTCCTGAATGGAGAGATTGAAAGGGAAGTTAGTGGTGTCCCTCTTAAAATAAATAATAATAATATCTTCAAAAAGACTTGTTGCAGAAGCAGGACATCCAGAATTCTCATTGGGAGTTAAGAGACAAGGTTCTTTCACACAGACTTTGGACACAATATCAGGAGGGACTATTCTTGGGAAAAGGACCTCATAGATGTTGAAGTACAGGGTCACCAAGGTGGACGAACCCTGTGATTATAACAATGGTATCAGACATTGTAAAGACTGAGGATGGTGCAGGACAAGGCACTGTTTCATTCTATTGTACGTAGAGTCTCTATGATTCGCAACCCGTTCAATGAAAGCTAACAACAGTCTACTGGTGGAAGCATGATGTCTTAATAAAGTTGTAATGAAAGCTTATTGGTTAAAAGTTAAGAAAACTCCAGAAATAAATAGGAAATAAATCTATGTTAATACTTGCTTTCTGGGAATAACTCCAAGTTCAGTGAACTATCAATAACGATCTTGCCCTCTGCTACTTCGACTGGGTTGGTTCGTATGTTTCAACCATCCTGTGCACCCTGCAGACTTGCCCCTTCTGAATGAGATGTTTGTGTTGATCTCACCCTGAGCTCTACTCACAGGTGTTTGAAGAACTAGCACTCATGTTTCAACTTGCTGGGTTAGTTTTTCTAGCTTTGTTACTGTTTTGTCTTCTGTTCACAAGGTAAAAGGGATACTATGGTGTGGACAGCTGGGGATGCTTGTATAGATCATTCATACATGGACTGTGACCTTGTCATTGCCACAGGTGGTAAGGTGAGGTAACTCCACCTTGAGCTTGATTAATGCGTGTGGTAGTTACCTAATCTGTTGTCAACTTGAGACTCTTAAAGAGTGAAGGGTCGCAGCTTGATGACCTCATTTGGAGGAGCTAGAGATAAATAGCTCACTGGAAGTGGGGCACACACCCAATTCCTGCTAGACTTTCCTACTGACAGGACATATGGACCTACTGTAGAGTCTGGGAGCTGGAGGAGCCATGTTCCAACGTTGAGATGCTTCCACTGACATGGATCTCGGAGACTTTCAACCCACTGGCCTGTAATCTTCTTGCACTCAGCGTCATTCCATGCTTTGCATGAGTCTAAAGAGGAATTTACAGTCTGCTACTGGACATACGGGCTAATATCGGACTTATGGTCTTCATTTGCATGGGGCTGGAATGTTTTCTTAATATACAAATTGTATAGTACATAAAGCTCTTTTTTTAAACAATTTATTAGGGGCTCATACAACTCTTATCACAATCCACACATATACATACATCAATTGTATAAAGCACACCCATACATTCCCTGCCCCAATCATTCTCAAAGCATTTGCTCTCCACTTAAGCCCATTGCATCAGGTCCTCTTTTTTTTTCCCCTCCCTCCCCTCTCCCCCCTCCCTCATGTGCCCTTGGTAATATATACATCGTTATTTTGTCATATCTTGCCCTATCCGGAGTCTCCCCTCGCCCCCTTCTCTGCTGTCCCTCTCCCAGGGAAGAGGTCACGTGGATCCTTGTAATCAGTTCCCCCTTTCCAACCCACTCACCCTCCATTCTCCCAGCGTCGCCCCTCACACCCTTGGTCCTGAAGGTATCATCCACCCTGGATTCCCTGTGTCTCCAGCTCCCATATGCACCAGTGTACAACCTCTGCCCTATCCAGCCCTGCAAGGTAGATTTCAGATCATGGTAGTTGGGGGGAGGAAGCATCCAGGATCTGGGGGAAAGCTGTGTTCTTCATCGGTACTACCTCGCACCCTATTTAACCCGTCTCCTCTCCTAAACCCCTCTATGAGGGGATCTCCATTGCATAAAGCTCTTATACACATGAGTCTCTGAATTTGTTTCTCTAGGCAACCCAGAATAACACCATTATCAGATGACGATAATCAATATGGGGAGGGGTTGTGGAGAGTGCTCAAACATGCATGGGGACTTGGTGTGCTGAACTGTATGATACATACATGTGTACACAAAAAAAGAATTACTGTCATCAAGTCAGTTTTGTCTCATAGTGACCCTATGAGACAAGGTTGAACTGTCCCTGTGAATTTCCAAAACTGTAACTCTTCATAACAATAGAAAACTTATGTGTATACAGAGCTAAAATTTATTGAACTATATACATATACTTGTGCACTTTAGATATGTTAATTACTAAGGATAGGAATAAAAAGACATGAAGGTGAATGATCTAAGGCATGATAGCACTTTATCAAACAAATAGCTCTCAGGCTGAGCAGCCCACGTGGGGCCACCCTGTGTGTGGGGGGGGGCAGAGTTCTATCTGGCAGGAAGATGGAGTGGCAGAGAGGGACGTTCCAAGTTTCTCTAATTATTAGAAGGGCACACCCCCCAGGAGGCATCACCAGGCTGTGACCTGATCGACGGGTTGTATTCCACCACTATATTTTCATACACCTTCAAGTTGACATAAATCTATGACAGATTTAAGTGACATAAGTATACCTGTCAGAGACCCACACAGTCAAATGCTTTTGCGTAGTCAACAAAACCCAACAATAAAACTGGTAGCTTTCAGTCAATACCCACCTGATGTCAGCAATGATATCTTGTTTCACATTCTCTTGTGAATCCACACTGCATTTCTGGAGGCTCCTTGTTGATGTACTGCTGCAATCATTATTAAATTATCTTCTGCAAAATTTTACTTGCATGTGGTATTAATTTAATTAGTTGATAATTCCTACATATTTGGTTAATTTTATTTTTCATAAAACAAATGTAGATCTCTCGTTTCCGACCCCTGGGTGCTGCCTTGAGCCCATTTGCGCTGGACCTCCTCACCTTGGCGCCGCGCCCCGCCCGGCCCGGCCCCGCCCACCCCTCGCCAGGCACTGGGGTTTGTGCAGCGGTAGAAATGGGCGGGACAAGAGCTGCCTTGAGAGGAAGTGAAGGCGGAGACCCTACTCCTTCCTGACCCTGCAAGCTCCTCCCACCCCGGGTTATGCCCAGACAGGGCCTGAAGTGGCAGTGTCCTCGCCGGGACTGCAGCTCACATCGCAGATTCTGCTGACCTGGATGCTGCACGTGGTGCCGAGAAGCGCCCACGGCCTGAGCACCCTGTTGCCAGCCCTCCCAGGTAGGGGGTTCCGGGGACGTGCGTGTGGGCGTAGGCCATTTTAGGGTGACCCTGCTGCACATAGCGGTCTGCGAGGACCCTTTGTCTCCTCCCCCCAACCGCTGCCTGCGCCCCGCTCATGGGCAGAGGTGGGCGGTGTCCCCGAGGCCGGTCCTATTTGTCAGCTTTTGGGTTGCTTGGGGTTCATGGTGGGAATCCCTGTTGGAGAAAGGAGAAAATCCCAGTCTGGGATTTTGGGTTTCGGGGTTCCCAGATTCGTCGCTTTGCGGGTCTCCTAACCCCACCCATTGTTTCCTTTCCACACCGCGCCGCCTCCTCCCTGAGATTCCTGGCACCTCTTTTTCTCTCAGAGGTGAGCCCCGGGGTCTTGCTTCTGTGACCTCCCTCTGGACCCGACCAGAGTCTGTTCTAGGTGCAAGATCTATTATGACAAAGACGTCTTCCCTGGCTTTTAAGATGTTGAGGGTGGCCCTATTTTTACTGGTTGTATTTTTGTCGGTACATTACTATGGTTTTATCCTTCCCACACTGTTTCTTTTCGTTAGTTTCTGTTGGGTTTATCAGTTGGTGGAGCACCGAAGGAGTGGATGCCTACAGATAAGAAATGATGGGAGGGCTTATAGGCATGTCAGCTGTGGGGTGGGGATGGGGTTGCTGAGTTGGGGAGGAGGAGGGGATTTGGGGAGTAAAGAATGAGGGAAGGAGGGAACTGAGCACTAGAACAGAAGGTGACTACACAGGTCATTTGAAAGGCGATTTAATCGTGGTGGGAAAGAAGACAATGGTATGAAATAATTCTAATGATTGTACAATTTTTGTTTGAACTGTTCAATTGTGGAATGTATGGATCAAGTGCCCCAAAATGTGTTCAAAGAGAAAAGATCTCCATCACAAAAACTAACTAAATAAACTGTGTGCCAAAGAGTCAAACAACCAAACTGAAACAAACAAACCCAAAACTAGATAGTGCCAAATTTTTCGACCTTTCTGTGGCATGAAAACAGAAGTGGGTTTTGAGTACTATGTGGCTGAAGGACAGTTTATTTGGAGCTGGTGGCCTTTGGCCACTACATTCTTGGCCAGTTGGCCAGGCAGCAGTCGGTGCACGACCCCCTGGATGTGCTGGGCAGTGATGATGGTGGAGTGCTGTTTGGAATGTGCCAGTTGAGATGCCTGGCAGGTGATGCGCTCCAGTGGGTTGTTGAGCAGCAAGTTCACGGTGCCCATGGCCCTGGACGAGATGCTGGAGTCCAGGTGGACCTACTTGAGCACCTTGTACACACACACGGAGTCAGGTCTCCTTGCTGCTGCACTGGCATTTCTTGCTGTGCTTCCTCTGAGCCTTAGCTTCAGCCTCCTTGGGACCCCTATTGTTACGTTTGAACCCAATAACTTGAATTTAAACAACAGAACAGTAAAAAGGTGTTTATTCATCCTCTCTCATGAAATTTTATTTTTAGTTTTCATCTATCTCATGAAATTTTATTTTCATTCAATCGATTATAGACCTTCAAAGTAGTCTGAAACCCACTCAACTGTCATCAATGCCTTGCTCTGTTGGATCCTCTGTGATCTTCCAGCTGAGCTCTCAGTGTAGAGAACTAGATGATTTTCACTTCCTTGAAAGACAAAAGGCCACGCACAATTGAGTGTGTTTCTCTTATACTAGAGTCCACATTCGTGATAGTACTCTGCCATATGGCATGCTGTGTGGACCTTACAGAATTCCCTCCAGCTCACCTCCAAAAGAACGATAAAATGAGGGGTAGGTATGGATTGTGACAAGAGTTATATGAGCCTCTAATAAAATGTAAAAAAAAAATGAGGGGTAGGAATTCCTCAGTGATCTTGTTGACACTTTTGTCTGTTCTGAGTTTTTTTTTTTTTAACTTTTAAGAAACCTCTTCCCTTTTTTAATAAAATAAAAACGCTTGTGTTTAGTGTTTACTCGTGGCTTCTAAGGCTGTTGTCATGTTAGCTGTCATTGAGTCAGCCCTACCCGACAGGAACCGAGCACACAACAGAACAAAACACTGCACTCTCCTGTGCCATCCTCACAATTTAGAATGAACCCATTGTTGCCGTCACTTTTTTAATCCATTTAAGAGAGGGATTCTTTTTTTTCACTGCCCCTCCACTTTACCAAACATATAATTTTCTAATTGAAAATACTGGACTCTATGGAGCCTACTAATTCAAGGCATGCCTGTGGGTCACATCACTCCCATCTCTGTCACCCAACTTGTTTCAACAACCAGCTCTGGAGACACTTTCTGGTGGAGCTGTGGTGCCTGCGCATTAGCACACTGTTCATAGTCCCTCACTCGTATCACAGCCAGGAACACTCATAGGCAAATGCCTGTTGTAGTTTGTTACTTAAATGAGGCCACCACCTTCACCACCCTGCAATCAGGGGATCCCAGAGACTTCTGAGTCAGAGTCTTTGATACAGAAATGTCTGCCTCCTTTCTCGTCCTCCTGATGGTGCTGGGTCTCCCATCAGGTCAGTGGCAGGCAGATGCAGGGGGTTACAGCAGATTCAAAGACCCATGGATCCTTTAATGCTTGTTGTGACCTTGCTTATCCTGGGTCTATTTGATTTCTCTTTTTAAACTTGATAATTTCCATGTCCTTAACGATGGATGCTGGAATCTTGTTCAGAATTGCATTGTCATTACACATCGCTTAGAGCAGTGGTTCTCAACCTGCCTAATGCCGCAAACCTTTAACACAGTTCAACTTGTTTTAGTTACTAGTTCATAACTGTAATTTTACTACTGTTATGAATCATGAGATCCCTGTGAAAGGGTTGTTCGACCCCCAAAAGGGTTGTGACTCACAAGTTGAGAACCACTGTTGTAGACCATGTTAACCGAAATAATTTTATTTCATAATTTTAATTTAAATCAGTAACTTTTAATATAACTTTCACTTTCTTTATCTCATGACTTTCAGGAAACACTCAGGGACCATGTTGGGTGGAATCTCAGTCCAAAGGAGAGATTCAGGTTCTAGATCAAGGTCCTGGCCCTCAGCCCTGTATGCATTCCTAGATTACAGTCAGGACAGCATGCCAGACTTAAAACAAAGCAACCTTGGAAGAAAAGGCTCTATTCATCTGTAGAGCTTTTCAATCAGGCACTAGTTAAGATCAGAAAAACCAAACTAACACAGTAGTTAGAATTTTATCCTGCAAACTTTTATTCTTGTTTGCCAATTAACAGAACACAACTGCATCCAATTGGATTGTATTTTCCTTGGAATCATATTTTCTGCCATCATTTATGTTAAGGCTTGATAGAGTAAAATAAGTTGTCTTAAGTTACTCCATTTTGAAAAGCTTAAGTGCCATCCCCCGTTCTAAGAGAGGTATGTTATTTTAGAAACTTGCTTATATTCGCTTGTAAATGTAAGCAAAAAGTTTTGCAAGATCATCTGGTTCAAGATAAGCTGAGCAGGACTTGCCGAACTACCTGCATCCCAACACCCTGTGGTTTTAAACGTTTGCCTTTGCCTCCCCAGAACCTTTTCGTTCTGAAACCCAGGACACCTAAGTCTCTAAATGACTTAGTATATTCTAGACTACTGAACGAAAACCATTTTAAGAACTGAGTTGAAAGTCGTAGCATGGGTTGAAAAGCAAGGGGGAAAACAGGATGATTGGTAATAGGTTTTTTGTTTTGTTTTGTTTTAAAAGAGGGGAAAAGAGAGTAGTTTTGTCTTAAAGTAGAATGTCTGGTTGTGCCAGAATGTGAACGATAGTAAAGCTCAACTTGAGGGGATGTGGTAAGTTGTAGAAGGTTTGAGGGGAAGTGAACTTGATTTGCCTTGGTTTTCAATACCAGCAAATACTGCGTATGGAAAGAGGCGATGAGGTGTTGTGAAATCTTTACAGAGTAGATCAGTGGTGGTGGACTTATTCACAGGATAGTGAAAAAGGCTGGTGGACCTCTTCACTGCAGAATGCTATCTGACTGATAAAATGTTGACTATTGTGTGAAATATATTTGGCCAGAGGAAGTGTTCCCCAGAACGAGACCAGATTGGGACCCTAATACCTCTGCAGGAGATAGGAGCCTCACCCAATACCGCTCAACTCTATTAAAGGATCTGAAAGGTGCAGGGAAAAAGCCTACCAATTTGTCTAAAGTCACTGAGGTTAAACAGGGGCCTAAAGAAAGCCCTACTGCCTTTCCTGAAAGGCTGCAAGAGGCTTACAGGGTGTACACACCCATAGACCCCAGCGCCCCGGCTAATCAGGCGGCTCTAGTTATGCAATTTGTAGCACAGTCAGCTCCTGATATTAGAAAAAAGTTACAAAAATTAGAAGGCTTTGAGGGTAAATCTCTCTCTGAGCTCCTGGCGGTGTCCCAAAAAGTTTTTGACAACAGAGAAGATCCAGCTGAGGCATCCCGAGCTCTTACTCAAAAAATGGCAAAGGTGCTTCTAGCCACAGAAGTTGGGGTCCGCCGCCCCTGGAGCCTCGCCCCACCAAAAAAAAAAAAAAAAAGAGATTTCGGCCAAAGATAGCGAAAGCCCACCCAGTCGCGTTTAGGAAAGGATCAGTGTGCTGTGTGCAAGGAAGAAGGACACTGGAAAAACGAGTGCCCTAACCGAGGACAAAGGAAACCCAAGAAACCCTCCACCCCTGTCTTAGTGGAGGAGCTGGAGTGACGGGACCGGGGTTCAGCATCCCCCCACCTAAACCCAGGGTAACTCTCATGGTGGAAAACAAACCAATCAATTTTTTAGTAGACACCGGAGCAACCCATTCCAAGGACACTGCTAAAATTATTGGAGCCACGGGAAAAGTGAAGACATACCCATGGTCGTCAGCTAGAATTTCTAACCTGGGAAAAGGAACTGTGACTCACTCTTTCTTAGTCATTCCAGAATGCCCTACCCCCCTCCTGGGACAAGACCTTGCTCAGCAAGCTGAAGGCCACTATTTCCTTCAAAGAAGACTCCATGCAGGTACAAACGGGGTCAGGGCTCTGCTGGTTTCGTTTCCAATTGAAGAAGAGTCTCGCCTCTTCCTTGCAGCAGACGCCGAAAAGAAATACCAAGACCCTGGGGGACTCCTGGAAAGATGGAAAGCCACAATCTGTAATGTGTGGGCAGAAACAAACCCCCCGGGGCTGGCTAAACATCGGGCACCCATTGTAGTTCAATTACAGAGCTCTGCCACTCCAATTCGAGAAAAACAATACCCAATAAGCCAACTAGGCTATAAGGTTTCTGCCAAAAAGGCCCAGCTGTGTGCAAAAATCGTCACCTACCTAGGGTATGAGTTAAAGGATGGCAATCGGACTTTGTCCAATAGCAGAATCCAGGCCATCCAAGCTCTACCCAAACCCACCACCAAAAAAACAGGTACGTGAATTTCTAGGAGCAGTAGGATACTGCCGCCTGTGGATCCTGGGTTTTGCAGAAATAGCCAAACCACTCTATGCAGCTACTGGAGGAGCAAAGGCTGAACTAATATGAACAGAGGTAGAAGAAAAAGCTTTCCAGAAGCTGAAGACTGCACTGGTAAGTGCTCCTGCCCTAGCCCTTTCTAACCTCGAAAAGCCCTTTCACCTTTTTGTTGCAGAAGCAAATGGAGTAGCAAAAGATGTGTTGGTACAGGCTCTCAGGCCCTGAAAACGGCCCTTAGCGTACCTCTCCAAAAGACTCGAACCAGAGGCTGTTGGATGGCCTAACTGCTTGAGGGCAATTGCAACCACCGCCCTGCTGGTGAAAGAAGCCTCAAAGCACACTTTTGACCAGAACCTCGTCATCACTGCTCCTCACAATGTAGAGCAACTCCTCCGGGCTCCTCAAGACAGATGGCTCTCAAATTCCAGAATCACCCAGTACCAAGTATCTAACAGCAACAGACTGGCTGATCAGGCTGCGTGCCAAGCAGCCAGCTCCGAAACCATCCTGCCTCTGCTAGAACCCTCTAACAGCCTCGAGCCTCCCCATTACTCACAAGCTGAACAAGAACTGGCCAAAATTAGCAGAGCTCCTGCACAAGGATTATGTAATTAAAGGACTGTACCAGCTAACCAGAAGTGAAGCTGCAAGGTGCCCGTTTGTGCCCAGGTAAATGCTAATCCTGTCCCAGTTCATCACCCAGGACAAAGATACCGAGGAAAAGCTCCAGGTGAACACTGGAAAGTAGATTTTACTGAAGTCCCACGAGCACCAGGCAACTACAGGTATCTCCTTGTTTTTGTGGACACTTTTTTCTGGCTGTACAGAGGCCTATCCAACAAAGAGAGAGACTGCCCTCATTGCAGTTAAAAAGTTAGTCTTTGAAATTATTCCCAGATTTGGACTCCCCATGTTCATAGGATCTGACAATGGCCCGGCGTTCACCGCCCTGTTAACAAAATTACTAACTGGGGTGCTAAAAACCAATTGGAAGTTGCATTGTAGTTACCGACCACAAAGCTCTGGACAGGTAGAAAGAGCAAATAGAACAATTAAGGAAGTTCTCACTAAATTAAAGTTAGAACCTGGCGGAGATTGGGTTAGCCTCCTACCTTTTGCCTTGCTTCAGGTGAGATGTACACCTCAAAAGCATGGTTATTCTCCATTTGAAATAATGTATGGGTTTCCACCCTCATTGTTACCTAAGATTGGAAGTGAAGTGTTAAGCGAAATCAAATTGCATAACATGGTTAAGTCATTACAGGCCTTGCAATCAGAAACAACGTGCCGTCCGACCAGACTCCAGCCCGTGACAAGGAAAGCCGAAAGCCCCTCTTCAACCCCAACCGACGGCAGTTCCCTATTTCTAAAACCCACCGACTAGGCCTAAGGTTACTTTTATTGCAAACAAAACTAAAATTGTTAGGAAAATCCAAGCAGAAATAAGGAAAAAGTTAAAGTTTGTGCAAGGTCAAGTCAAACTGAGTCAGAAAAACTGAGTATGCCCCCAGACCAGTAAAGAATGATAAAGTATGTGATAAGAATGTAAAGAGTATGTGATAAGGATGTGAAGAGCATGGGATGAGGATGTGATGTGATGGAGAAGGTAATAAAGGAGTTGAAATTATTCTGAGTGATAACGAAACTGAGAATGTTCTAGGTGGTAAGCAAGGTGCGATTGTTCTGGGTAAAACTGTTCTAGGTTTGCAAAAGAAACAAACATAAAAAGCAGGATGATCCCAACCTTGCATAAAGTTCAGCTTAACCGCTTCTGTGCCCTGCAGCTTTTGGGAAAAACTACAGCTTCAGCAGATAGCTGCCTTTAAACTCTTCAGTGTTAGCTAGAAAATAAAAAGGGGGGAATTATAGAAAATCACTGAGTTTTAACTGAAGTATATTGGTAACTCTCTGAAGATACTGTGTCTTTATGCTTTCCCAAGTTCTGAGATGCATTAAGTAAACTAGAACCATGCTGGGAAGGACCCTACCCTGTTGCCCTGAGTACCCCGACTGCGTCAAAGGTTGCTGGAAAGCAGCATTGGATTCATCACCCCAGACTAAAGAAGGGGCTGACTTTACTTCCCTCAGCCTGCAAGTTAATCATGATCTCCAGGCTCTAGAAAAGTCAGTAACTGCTCTTAAAACCTCCCTAAGCTCCCTAGCCGAAGTGGTGCTACAAAATAGAAGAGGCCTAGACTTGCTGTTTCATAAACAAGGGGGTTTGTGTATGGCATTAGGAGAAGCATGCTGTTTTATGTAAATCACTCCGGTGTAATTAGAAAAAGTATAAGTCACCTCCGAAAACGACTGCAAGATAGAGAAAAGGCCCTAACCAGTCAAGAAAACTGGTAGCAACGAATGTTTTCAGCCTATCCCTGGCTCACATCTTTACTTAGTGCCATTGCTGGGCCCCTTATTCTGTTCGTACTTGCCCTCACTGTGGGCCTGTTTGTGTTCAACGTCCTTCTCAAGTTAATCGGAACTCGCTACAAGATATCAAGTTGATGGTTGTTAAAACCAATTATCAGGTTTTAGCAAATAAAAAAGTTAGGGAATGAAGGATTTGATTTAGTTACTAGAAGAGGAGGGAATGTTAAGGCTTAATAGAGTAAAATAAGTTATTCCATTTTGAAAAGCTTAAGTGCCATCCCCCATTCTAAGAGAGATATGTTATTTTAGAAAAGCAAGTCACTGTGACCTTGCTTATATTCGTTTGTAAATATAAGCAAAAAGTTTTGCAAGATCATCTGGTCTAAGGTAGCTGAGCAGGACGTGTGGAACTACCCACATCCCTCTTATCTTGTGTACACACCCTTTCCCATTCCTTGCTCTACCCCCCTCGCCTTGCTGGTTTTAAGTGTATAAAAGGGAAAGAAAAATTTTGCCGGACGCTTCAGCTTTGGACCCTGTGTGGCCATGCTGTAGCCCAAATCCGGATTTGTCTATTTGTATTTTTGTCTTTCTGTAATAATATTTTGCTTTGTTACTTTGCAGTTGCTTGTGGGTCAGTGGTCTATGTTGGGCGCGACTCCGTAACAATTTCCACATTTCAGAATATTGGGAGGTTTAGTGCACCTTGAGGATTACTGACCAAATCTAACTCCAAGCAGCGTTTATGAATGTTCTATGCAGGTTCACAGGGAATCAGAACTGACTACAGGACCCCTAACAATTACAAAGGATTATCAAAACATTTGCTATGTTTGAGACTGGTATTGCAGTCACTGTATCAATGCACTTCCTTGAGGACTTGAGAGAAGGAAATGTCTCCTTCATGGTCATTTCCGTCAACACATCCATCTATCAAACTGTAGTCTGAGGACACGGTCACCTATGACTATGCAGGAAACAATGAAAACTCACATCCTGAAAATGCCACACACCCAGGACAGAGGGAATGACGTTGACAATTCATTTGCTGTCCTTTCCCCTCCTTCTTTCACTTAGTGGTTAAAGCTTTGTGAAAAAAAGCTTTTATTTCCTGAAAATCGTTTCAGTTTTGGGCTGTTAAACCAGCTCCACAAAATTGGAGGAAACATTCTCTAGACTCAAATCATACAATTAGGCCACAAACACAATCACCGAGTCAATTCTAACTCAGGGGCATTGTAGAGTCTGGATTGTACATTTTTTGGAGGCAGACCCTTTAATCATTCTTCCCAGATGCTGGATTTCAGGTGGTCAATGCCTTACCCACCGTGCACCCAGGGTTTCTATATGCTCATAACAATTTAACAAAACAAAACCAATCTAGAACTGTTTTGGATTCCATAGAGGTGATTCTGATTCACTGTGTCCCGTTGTGCAGTGTAGAACTGCATTCCCATTTGAAAGGCTAAGACCTTTGAGAATGAACTCATTATAGCTTTTGATAGCCGGGCACCATAAGCTTTGTTCACATTTGCTTATGCACCTGCTTTGTCTTCAGCTATTGTGTCGGGAAGGTGAGCATCATGGAATGCCAGTTTAATAGAACAAAGTATTCTTGCATTGAGGGAGTGCTTGAGCGGAGGCCCAATGCCCATCTGCTACCTTAATACTAAACCTATACATATATGCACACAGATCTATCTCCACATACTCATACATATAATTACATATGTACATGCTTTTATTTAGACCAATCTATATGCCCTTTGCCTCCTAGCTCTTTCATCTATTTCCTTTTACATTCTTCTTATCCAACGATCATCATGTTCAGCCTTCATTTTGGTTTCAGTAATTCCTCTCTGTTACTATCCTTGGTCATGCCCTACCAGGCCTCCTACACCCTCTTCACCGATTTGGATCACTTGTTCCCTTGTCCCTGGGTTTGTTAACACCACTTCTTTTCCCCCAACCTCCCCCTCTCCCATGTCCCCCTGGAACTGTCAGTCCCATTGTTTTCTCCTCCAAACCAAAAAAATCATGTCATTGTGAATGAGGGGGAGTGCAGAGTGGGGACCCAAAGCCCACCTGTAGGCAATTGGACATCAACCCCTTAGAGAAGGATCGCGGGGAGATCAGTCAGTCAGGGTGCAGGGTAGGAAAGATGATACAACTTTCCTCTAGTTCCTAAATGCTTCCTCCCCACCCACTATCATGATCACTATTCTACCTTACAAATCTGGCTAGACCAAAAGATGTACACTGGTACAGATAGGAACTGGAAACACGGGGAATCCAGGGCGGAAGATTCCTTCAGGACCAGTGGTGAGAGTGGCAATACCAGGAGGGTGGAGAGTGGCAGGAGTGAGGGTGGGAATGGGGATCGATTACAAGGATCTACATATAACCTCCTCCCTGGGGCAGGGACAACAGAAAAGTGGGTGGAGACATCGGACTGTGTAATAAATGACAATAATTTATAAATTGTAAAGGGTTCATGAGTAAGGGGGAGTGCAGAGTGAGGGGTAAAATGAGGAACTGATGCCAGGGGCTTAAGTGAAGAGCAAATGCTTTGAGAATGATGAGGGAAATGAATGTACAAATGTGCTTTACATAATTGATGTAAAGAACTCTTAAGCTTAACTCATGCCCCATTTTAGAATTTTTAAAATGCTGTTCTGGCCTCTTTCATCACTAAAGTATGTAACCTCTTTGTCTACCACACCCAGTTTTGCGCCATCGCAATGTTTTATTATTCAAATGTCAATATCTTCCTGTTCTCAGAATGTGCACATTTTCCATACCCCATTCCACTCTGCCTCACAAAGTTAAAAATTTACGCTTATCTTAGTGTCTGTAAACTGCGTGCTGAAAGGAATGTGAAACCTCCAACCTTCCCTGCTTACACACTGAAAGCTTTGTAATAGCCTCAACCACTCCTGATCGCCAAACCAGCAGCGGTTTTTGCCCTTATAGACCCACCTGAATATAATTTTCAGCTTTGAGTAATTTAACCGAGATTTGAATCCTCCCAAAGGCCACCACCTAGAATAAAGACTCCCAATTTGGACATAAATAAAAATTGCATTACTTATGCACATCAGAAGACTGCATGAGAAGAGTAAAATGAGAGCCCATGGACAGGGAATTTTTTTAAAATCAATGACACATCAGCCAAAGGAATAATTACAAAAAAATACAGAACTCTATATCTCAATAAGAAAATAACAAGAAACCAAATAAAAAAATGGGGAAAAGATATGAAAAAAATTGAAGTACAAATGATTAATAATGATAAGCAAATGAAGTTCACATGATTAACTTCACCAAAAATGAAATACAGATGGTTAACAAACATATAAAAAATGCTCATGCTCACTAGCCTTCAGAAGCAAATTCAAACCACAATGAGATAGTACTTAACCCCTGCAATGCAAGCCCAAAACAAAGAAGCAAAACAACAAATGCTGGAGAGGATATGGAGGGATTGGGATTCATATATACTGGCGGTGGACTTAGAGATACATACAGCCACTGTGGAAATCAATGTGGCACTACTTAAAATAACCAAAGCTTGAAGTCCCATTTGATCCAACAATACCACAATTAGACACCATGGAATTCATACACAAAGCAATATATTTTTAAAAACAACATACTAAAACAGAGGTAAAGCTCAGTTGAAAATAAGAGGAATGTTTAAAACTGCAAGATTTAAAATGGGTGAAAAAGGTTCTCAAAAGATAAAGGGTCATATTTTAACTTAACTGCATCTGAATAATCCACCTTCCAAAGAATTCTGCATGGGAGCAAGGCCATTCACATTCCTGTTCTATGGTCACAGTATTTCTCCAGTTAATGTAGTTAATATGGGTCAAAGGAATGATCAAATGTAAAATGAAATATTGGTCTTGGTATCAAGGTACATATGCACACAGGATGAGTCTATCAGGCTTTCCCAGTAGCTGTATTCATGATTTCCTGCAGGATTTACATTGCAGTCATACACTGTGACAGACATTTTGTTCAGCCCTTCTGTCCAATCACTGCGTCAGTTTATCCTATGAGCTTTGGGGAACATCAAAGAAAATATAATTGGATACTGCAGTAACTGCCAATCACTAAATGCATACGCACTGCCACATGCCCTGTATTCATATGGTTTCTCTGCTGTACAAATCCTCTATTGTCACATGACTCCTTTCGGGCTAAAGGCCAGCCAATCAGAACTACATTCGTTAAAATCCCAATGTAGTCTAGTGACACACTGAGAGAAACCAAAGAGGGTATTTGCAAAGTCACTATATTGCCAGAGCTTTCCTTCTTATTGAGATCACTGGTATGAGATGTCACATGACTTCCTGTAGTTTCCTATCTTGAGTGAATTTTGTATGTTTTCAGTTTTGTGTGTTTCTGTGAAGAAAACTTAGAAGCACAGGTAAAAGTTTTACCCACATTCAATGCAGTTTCATGGTAACTATCCTACCTGAAATCATTGATGAGACATAAGCGTTTAAATTTTTTTAAATGTTTTTTTTATGATTTAAAACTTAACAGAATAAATTGGTTTTCTATTCATCAGTTCATACATTGATTGCAGTCCCCAAGATGTACCAGCCTTCTTCGCACTTCTGCCCCCTCCCTGTCCTTTTATACTATACATCCTTCGTTCATGTTTCTTCTAGCTTTTATGTGTTTTTAGCCATAAGCAAATGCTTTTCTTTTGATTTTGTATGGTTGATTTTCCAGGGAGTGTATGTTATTCTTCCCCTCCAAGTCTATATATTGTTGGGCTGAAAGCTGAGGCAGAGGAGTGAGTACAGGTCCAAGAGTGAAACATCGCTAAAGGCCACAATCTGTAGATTCCAAGTTTCCAGCAGACCAGTAAGCCTGATCTATTTTATGGTTTTGGTTTGTTCCACTTTCTTCCCCACTCGACTCAGGACTCTCTTTTGTGATTCCTTTCAGAGTAATTAGCAGTGGAAGGTGAGCACCATCTAGTTCTTCTGGTCTCACGGTTGTGGAGTCTGAGGTTCACTGTGTTCCATTCTTCCTTTGGAATAATTGTCCCCATACATCTTCTATTCTCTTTATTCTTATTTTATGGTACTTCTGTGCTGTCTCCGGTAGCTAACAAAGTGCATGCAGGTGGGGCAGGTACACGTGTCATCTGGTGGGCACTCTGCTTGGTATAGCTGTGATCCAGAAACACCAGGTTCAGTTCCCTTTTGGGTACTGAAAGTTGGAAGAGCAATGAGGTACCTATGAACTCTGTGGAAGTCTGGAAGGTCTTCTCCCCACAAGGGTGGTCATGCCAGTAGAGGGACAGCAATGCAGAACATGGATCCCCATATGGTCACAATTGTCTGTTTCCACGCTTGCCCAGGCCAAACTCTAGCACCTCTTCCTCTGTTTTGAAAGCTTTGTTACACTAACTCCAATGAAAGGTTTTCTTCTTGGAAATTGTCTAATGTTTAAGGAAACCTGACTTCCACATATAAGATTTTCTACATTTAATTCATGCAAAGGGCTTCTTTCCTTTGTGAAATTTCTGATGTGCTGTAAGGCATCACGTCTGGCTGAAAGCTTTACCACACTCAACACATATTAAGGCTTTTCTCCACGAAGAATTCATAGATGAGTTATGAGATGTGCTTTCTGAATGAAGCCTTTGCTACATTCACTACATACATGGAGTTTCTCTCTCTGCACGAGTTTTCTGATAAACGATGAGCTTATTCTTCCTGAAAAAGGCTTTCCACATTCACCACATACATGGGGTTTAGCGTCTGTGTGAAGTTTCTGATGTGCTATAAGGTATGTTTTCTGGCTGAAAGCTTTACCACACTCACCACATACATAGCGGTTTTCTCCTGTGAATTTGTAGCTGAGTTTTGAGATTTCCTTCCTGAAGGAAGCTTTTGCCACATTCACTACACACATGGGGTTTCTCTCCAGTATGAGTTCCCTGATGAACACTGAGGTCCTTCTATCTGATAAATGTAGGGAACTGTGTGTCCCCCCCACCCTGGATTTAAGCCATGTACGACCTTTATGAATTTACTCTCAGTTTTCTGCCATACAAACTGCCCTGAGATTTTACTGCCCTTTGTTCCATTCCCGCCAGAGGGTGGCTGCCTTGACCCTTGCTAGGATTGGTGCTCTTTCACTAGCTGCTGCTATGTTCATTGGTCAATATATGACTGATGGCATCCACCTCCCAGGCACCAGGTATGCTTCATTAGCATACTTACCTGTTCGATCAGTTGCCGGCCATTTCTTCCTTATTTGGCAATGCACGACTATTGGCTACCTCAGTTGTACCTTACTTTACATGTGACATAATGGTGCCCGCCCTTCGCTGGCTATTTAAACCTCTGCTCTCAACTCAATAAACGAGGCTTGATCAGATTCCTGTCGTGCTTCCATCTCTCCGCGCCCTTACCCATCTTCATTCCCAGTCCCTCTTTCAGGTTCCCACGTTGTTGATGTCCCACGGGATGGGACAGATAAAACCTTTTCCATATTCACCACATATGTACGGTTTCTATCGAGTATGAGTCTGCTGATTATCAGTGAGAAAAGCCATCCAGGTAAAGGCTTTTCCACATTCCCCACATGCATGGGGTTTCTGTCCAGTACGAGTTCGCTGATGAACAGTGAGAGCAGTCTTCCTCATTTAGCCTTTGCCACCTTCACCACATACATAGGGTTTCTCTCCAGTATGAGTTCGTAGATGAGTTTTAAGATGTGCTTTCCGGTTGAAACCTTTGCCACATTCACCACATACGTGGGGTTTCTCTCCAGTGTGAGTTAGCTGATGATTAGAGAGCACAGTCTTCAAGATAAAACCTTTTCCACACTCATCACACACATGGGGTTTCTCTCCAGTATGAGTTCGCTGATGATCACTGAGAGAAGCCTTCCTGATAAAGCCTTTTCCACATTCACCACATACATGGGGTTTCTCTCCAGTATGAGTTCGCTGATGATCACTGAGAGAAGTCTTCTTGATAAAGCCTTTTCCACATTCACCACATACATGGGGTTTCTCTCCTGTATGAGTTAGTAGATGAGTTTTGAGCTGTGTTTTCTGAATGAAGCCTTTTCCACATTCACCACATACATGGGGTTTCTCTACTGTATGAGTTTGCTGACGAACACTGAGCTTGTTCTTCTTAGTAAAGGATTTTCCACATTCACCACGTACATGGGGTTTCTCTCCAGTATGAGTTCGCTGATGAACAGTGAGAGCAGTCTTCCTGATAAAGGCTTTTCCCCATTCACCACACACATGTGGTTTCACTCCAGTATGAGTTCGCTGATGAACAGTGACGTTCTTCCCGATAAAAGCTTTGCCACATTCACCACATACATGGGGTTTATCTCCTGTGTGAATTATCTGATGTGCTCTAAGGTGCTGCTTCTGGTTGAAAGCTTTACCACACTCACCAAGTACATAGGGTTTTTCTCCTGCATGAATTTGTAGATGACTTTTGAGATGGGCTTTCCGACTGAAACCTTTGCCACCTTCACCACAGACATGGGGTTTCTCTCCAGTATGACTTTGCTGTTGAATAGTGAGGTCCATCTTCCTGATAAAGGCTTTTGCACATTGACCACATACATGGGGTTTCTCTGCAGTATGAGTTCGCAGATGAGCAGTAAGATCAGTCTTCCTGGTGAAGCCTTTCCCACATTCACTGCATATATAGGGCATCCCTGCCACAAGAGTTTCCTGATAGCCCTTGAGGTAGGATTTACTGTGATAAGCTTTGCCACATTGCAAGCATTTACCTAGCTTTTGTCCTTCATGGGCTTTTTGATGTTCATTGATTTTGAACACTTTCTTGAATTTTTGCCCACACTGACTGCATTCATAGTTCTTATCTAGTGTATCAGTGATCCGGTGCTCATAGAGCACAGACTCCTCGATGAAGGTTGTCCCACATTTATCACCTGTATGTGGTTTCTCAATTTCATCAGATTTCTGATGCTGATGGCATTGTGACTTCATGAGCCTGGATTGTTCACACTCAGGGAATTTCTTTTCAGTACAATATTGCTCTTGTTCAACATGGAGAAAAGTTTCCTCATCTTCACTGAGCACAACTGACTTCTGTATTTTATTGCTTCTATTCTGATTTAATTCAGGAATGATTAAATCTGATTTTATGATTTTTTCATGTAAGCCAAACATCTCATCATTTTCCTTTGGAGGAAAATTATTTTGGTGTTGAGAAACAATAATTTCCAATGTATTAAATTTATAACACCGTTCCGTTCTGTCTATGCATCTTTCACATTGCAAGTGCTCAAGCAAATGATCATCATCTTTGTGGATTTCTATAAAAGAAAAGAACATGGACTCTTTTCAACATTTTGATTGACAACGGGTCTCTTAAAATATGCATTGATACAAAGTAGATCTTTAGTGACAACCCTCTTATATGAATAAAACACTATGCTTAATGTTTATTTCCCATTGGAAGTAATACAACAGTGTAAACAATCCAAAGAGTAAAGTTATTGTAGAAATCAGGTTGGATATGAAAGTGATGAATGAGCACAGATTTGGTATTTGCATAAAGAGGGGCATGAAAATGTACAACAAACATAATAGAAGGGAGACATCGAGACCAATAGACCACAGATGTGATAAGGCTTGCTAATTCCAGTTGCTAGAGGTCAGATGTATTCATTTCATCAATCATTAATGAAAGACAACTAAGTACTAGACAAAGTTGGGAATGTGAAAAATGTAGAATGTTCTACTTGGGAGAAAACTATTTTTACAGGTATATATGAAAGGTACTATGGTACAGAAACATATTGGTTATGTTTCTGGAGCCTGTATTCTAGCTGACACCACCCATCTTTCAGTGTTGTCCTGTGGTAGCTTGCATGTTGCTGTGATGCCAGAAGCACTGCCACCCAGTGTTTCAAACACAAGCAGGACCACCCATGGTGTACAGGTCTTAGTAGAATCTCCAGAAACAAGGACTGGGAGGAAGACCCGGTGATCTACTTCTGGAACATGCACCCCTCGAGTTTAATGGCAATGAAATAACACTGAAGAAGTACTAAATCCTCAAAGTACAATCAACAGTAATGATGTGGATGTAGGAGAGCTTTGGGGAGCTTCTGTGGTTGACATGGCATGACTGAAAATGAGAAAAAGTAGCTGTAAACATCCTCTAATAATTGGAAGGTGGAATATATGAAATATTATCAAGAAAAAATTGCAAGTTGTTAAAACAAAATGTAATGTTTAAAAATTGATAGTGTATGAATTATTCAACTAAATAGACTGATACTGGCTCTTTTTAATTAGATAGTCAAGTGGTTTATAAGGCTGGGAGTGACAAATTAAAGAAGACTAAAATCATATCCATCTTCAAAAAGTACATGGTAAGATCTTCCCTAAAGTGTAATTCTGTCAGCGGAAGGTTAATATTCATATGCCTGCAAGTAAGACCAGTTACTAAAAGTATTATTTAGATTTGTGCACCAATTGTTTAAGCAAACGAAGTGTGGGATCCAGCCCCAGAGTCAAAAGGCCCTTAAGAATAGCGTGTGCACTTAAGGAAGATAAAGCAGACAGCAAAAACTGGGTAGAGTGGCTTCATATCCGATGCTGGATAAGATAGTGAGGTGATTTAACAGTGAGTTTATATAGTAGCGAGGTGTGTGAGCCTCCAGAAGGCATGGACAACAGGGCAGACTGATGTGAATGTGGGAATATGTTGAACTCTTTTAGAACACTTCATGATAAGTATCAGGCTGTGGGAAACTGCAGCTCAAGAAGAGAGTGGAGGCAGACCAATTATTCTCAGAATTAAAGATTGCAAGGCCAGGTATCTGGTTGGAGGGAAGCATTCGCATTTGTAAGTTGGAGAAGAGCTCCAATTACATTCTCCTAATTAAAAATCATCCCCACAATATCCTTTCATTACAGTGCTACCTTAATGATGCCTCATATAAGCACATGACTATTACCATCTGCGAGCAGCTTTATCTATATGAGCAGATATGGTGTTATTGTTCTCCCTGCTCAGTGGATAGTTACTTCCCTCACTTGCCCTCAGCCTCAGCACTGGTCTTTAGTTGCTCACCCAATTACTTCAGGGACATTCAGGGTAAAGACACTGCCTACCTTGTTAAGTAGGTAGGCGTCCCTGTGTGTAAGGAGTGGGAGCGGGGCTGCATGCCCTGACACTATATAAATTGGTGAAAGAATACAAAGCCTTTTTATGTCTGCCCTTCAATTATACAACCATCCCTTAGGACCCATCCAGAGGGAATTTAAGAGACAAAGTGATAGTTGATTGCTTGAGTGAAAGCAACAAAGGGAACCTGATTGCTTTTAAAGCTAGGCATCTTTTAGCTGAGTAGCAAGAAGTTAGGCGCCTGTAGGAGCTGTACACTAACATCTTACTGGAGGGCATTGTGGAGAAAACTCTATCTGGAGATTGTGCATTTCAGCTCTAGCTTTATCCTTGGGGCTTGGAGGTTTTCTTCTAACACTAGCACTGGTCTCCCAAGCCCTGAAGTCAGGAGTATAGAGGTAAGGTTGCTTACACTTTCATCCAGGTTCTGTTTTCCACAATAACGAAATTGAGGGTGGGAGAGGGAGGGAATACGGGCAGGTGATATCAAGGAATTCAAGAAGAAAATATTTTGAAACCGTGGTAGCATCAATACAATTAACTAAATATACATACATACATACATACATACATATATATATACATTAGAAAATTTTCCATACATTTTGCAGCCTGACATTGATCAACAATACATACAATCATGTACACAGATGAATGTAAAATTTGGGAACAATATAAGTATTTGGAAAATGCAGCCTTAGTGACAGAAATGACACACAAGTTTACCGATAAAATTTTGAGACTAATGATGAATTCAAAGCAAATTCCTTATTAAACAAAAGAAATGGAAACTATACATATGGAACTTTCTGAATGGAACAAACGAAAAGCAAATCACATCCATAGAAAGAAATAGTGGAGAAGCTCATTAGTCAAAACACAGCCATGGGTTAACTGTGGGACAGATGATCAACTGCTCAAATCCAAGTAGAAGCTAGCCAAAATACCTAGATCACAGAGCTGAGAAACTGTAAAGAATAAACTTGAGGAATAAAAGACTGATGAGTGAAGATTAATGACTGAGACCAGATGAGATGTGGGACGACACAAACGACATTTTACATATGGAAACCAAAAGGCTACTCAAAAGACAGAAGAGAGAAAGCAATATTGAATATACTATGATTATTTGAACAACAACAAAAATATCTATTGGAACATACAGACAAAATGTTATTTAGAAGCAGCAAAGGTCATCTTTTGGGTTTTCGAACTGTTAAGAAGGGGTGGGCCCAAGGAAGGCACACTGCATGGTAAGAAATATATAGTAGGTACACGTTTAGTGAAAAATATAAAATAACAATGCAGGATGTTAAAAATGTCCTTTCCACTTAAAAAATTATCGGAGGAATAGAAATGTTTTTAAAATCTTACAAGTAGAACAAAATTGGAGGTAGAGTGCTAAAGTATATCCTAAGCTGATAACAATTTTCTTGATAGGTGATTTTAAAGACCTGAAAATAACAGAAGTCATAAATGTGTTTCGCCAACAGAAGCAAAATATGGAGAAACATGTCTGTTAAAGTATTCCAACAGAGAAGGCAATTTGATCATCTCTATTAGAAAAACTCAGTAGGGGAGGAATGTGCTGCATTGAGGCCAGTTACAAAATCAGAGTTCTCTGTTTGGAGGGAGGCTTGCAAGATGGATTTTCATAGTAAGGTAGAAGAAAATAAAAAAGGGAAAATTTGAGAATCTTAAAGAAAGAAAATTAGGGAAGCAAACATACAGTACTATAAATCGAATAAATAGAAACCTAATCTCATAAGAGCTACAGTAGAACTTCTCTCAACTTCTAGGAAAAGTGAGCTCTCCTATTCAAAGAAGTACACACTTTTATGCATTTTCCAACACCTACCGTGGATGTGAGGCCTTCTGCTGCTTGAATCAATGCCCCCAGCCAATTTCCCTTAAGGTATTTTGACCATGCACCTGAAAAAAATCCCACTACAGCTTGTTTCTAATACCGACCACAGTTCTCTTGTTCCAATTGAGAGAACGCTTCTGGGGTGACAACTGAACCTGTTCATGAGAAATTACACAATCTTAGACACACCAAAATTAACCTAAAGTTTGTAAAACCTGAAGAATATAGTATTTCTACGAAAATCATGTTCAAAGGAAAAAAGTAAAGGGTGGTCTCTCAAGGATAGAAGACCTTACCTACTAACTTAGAACCAGAGAATGCAATAAGAATCTCCCTCTTTGAGAACATCACAGACACTACAAAGATTTGAACACATAAGCTAGGAAAAGCCAATGACTTCAGAATACTCACCGACAGAAACCAGGTTGCGATAGTTCTCCAACATTACATCCTGATATAGGGATTTCTGAGCAGGGTTCAGGAGCTGACATTCCTCCCAAGTGAACTTTACAGCCACATCATTGAATGGCACTGATTCCTGCAGTAAGAGGAGTCGATTTAATGGTGTATTTTCCATTTGAAGATTTTTAAAAAATATCTTAAAGAAAGCAAAACAGTAGTAAAAACTGTACATTCCATAATGCGTGGTAAACTGAGGACATGGTAGAAAGTATTTAACTTTATTTCTACATTCATAATTATGGGGATGGAAAACTAGCCCTATTTTCAGAAAGATCTCCTTTGTTCTGAGAAAGAAATATTTTCAAATACACATTTTCCAGGCCAAATAATGTGCCCCACCCCCACCCCCTACAATAGCTCTCCATTAAGGAGCAGTCTTAAAGGAGATCCCATAGTAGATGAATCATTTCTGTGATTGGCCACTTCACTGTGCCTGAAGGTTCTCTGTAGATCAGAGCAATCAGGTTCTGTAGCTAACCCACCATAAATGTAGCAAATGCCTGGGGAGGGCACAGGGTGGGTTTCAAGTCAACTAGCACTAGGTCAAGATGGTGATTCACAATCTTGCTTATTTATTATGTTACTCACTTATGACATTATTACCCATTGACTATGTATACACTAATTGCATGACGTGTACACCTTATGGAAAGATCTGAAAACTCCAGTACCTATACCCACTGGAAAATACATTCACTTTCTCAGTCCTGACATAGGATGAGGAGCCCCGTGCCCCACTGGTCTGTCTTTAATATTTGCCACAATTGCAATGTCACTCCTGAGGATCACCGTTCAAGTCTTGGGGACCTCCATGCCCCAAAACAATGCAACCACTCATAAAATTAGAATTTTGAATACCAGTGAAATTATCTGAATGAGCTAGAAATAGCTGAGATTTATATTCACACAAATTAGATTTATATTCACACACACTTGTTTATATTGACAAAACAAGTTTACAATACATTGTGAAATGGAATTGGGAGGTCTAGCACTATCATCATTATAAAAGGCTCTGTATCTCCAGTGGCAATGATTATCAGGAGCAGTTCAGATGGGGGCGGTCAAACACACCTCAGTTCACCAACATTTTTTGTCAACTCTTACCAAAGTCATTCCTCCCACACCACTCTTTGTCTCACTTCTGGGTTTGAAAATCTGTTGCTATGGCCACACAAAACTCAATAGATCAAAGTGGTCTATTAATGAAACAGGTACATCTTGGGGTCAGAAACAAGAAGCTATAGCTCAGAACCAAGATCAGAAAGTTCATAGGCAATATCTCCCTGAATGCAGAATAACTTTCTAAGTTCTTAAGTTCTTAAGAGGAGCACAAGCTCCTCTTGACAACCTTAGGACAAATTCTTCTCAGTCACCTTCACACAGTTTCGTCTTAACTTTAATTGCAAGGTCCTCTTGGACCTGCCATCTTTCACCACATACTCTCCCTTGCAGTTCTCTTCCACTGGCTTGACCTCTGGAGCCCTGGGCAGGGAAGGTGCTAGGTTGGGCAAAAGGTGCTAGGTTGGGCAAAGAAGCCATTATATCAAGAGAGAAAGAGAACTGTGTGCAGGCATGGTTTGAGAAGAGACAGAGACATTGGCCTGTCATCTGATCTGTTGATTTGGTTTTGTTAGCCCCTGCAGCCACGGAGTTCAGAATGAACCCTTGGATTAGAGATTTGCCAGCTTCCGGAAATTCTTGAGCCATTTCCTTGAATGGCAACTCCAGGCCACCTGTGTGACCTGACTTGAGAGCTCCCTCGACTCTATGAGCCAACAGTCTGCTGCATGACATTCCCATTTGGGTTCCTCAGCCACGTCAACCTATTATTTGACCAGATTCAACAACTTCACCTTGTGAGGCAGTGGACTGTGGTCTGACCTGATGATCTGGTTCATCATCCATGGCACACACATGAATGAGGAGAACCCTACAGACTGATACCTGACCACCATATAGATTTGGGACTCACCAGCTTCCACATCTTGAAGAGGTATTTGTTTTCTGGATGGCTATTTAGTTTTGTGAGATGCTGCAGAGCAAATCATGCAGCATCTTGAACCTCTACCTCATAGGGACTGGTCTACTGCTGCTGCTGCAAAAGGAACTGTACTGTCCACTGGTTAAGAGTTGTGTAATGGAGACAATGGCCAGGGTAGATCGGACATGGTGACGGAGCCAATGGTGACGGGTCCAGAAAGGATTTTCAGCCAAGATAGTGGAGCAGGCAGCCAAGATCAAGAGGAGGATATCCCTAAGGAGTTAAGAGGAGTCTATACAGATGGAAGTAAGAAATTAGCCTAACTTCAGGATGTAAAATGTCTGAGAGGGACAGAGGGAACAGACCTTCCCTTCCCTGAAGAAGATCAAATTTGCTACATGGTTCTGTAATATGAATCCCAATGTGTAGCCTATTGATTCTGACGCCAAATTATATTCTGGTACTGAATAAAACATGTACCTGTGACTCTGGGCTGCAATTAGTCCATGGCAACTGCAAAAAATTAATGAGCTGAGTAGAAGAGGGCTGTGGCAAAGATACTGGTGTCAGAACTGGAAAACCATTGGAGGGTACAGGTATGTTTAAGCTCTCCCGTATAGGAATCAGAGCTGGTGCTGATGGTTGATCCTCTCACCTGCAGGTAGAGTTAGAGGAGGTGAGAAGGTGTCAACCAATTTTAAACCAGTATCGCTACAAGGCCCGTTTTAGATGAATTAATGAGAATGCTGCTGTTTAGGAAATGTGTAAATACCACCTTCAGAGAGAAGCGTTAAAGACAATTATTCGGACAAAAATCCGACGGAATAGCGAATTCTCCTAAAGATGTGGTTTTATTTCTCCTTAAAAAATACGTATAGCGTATCAATTGAAAGATTCTCATGAGCTGGCCATAGAAAGATACATTATGAGTTGGAAGATAATGCCATCCAAAGAATCCTCATTGATGTAATAATCCTATGGTCAATATATTCTCAATCTTCTCCAGTCAAATGTCAAAGTTAGAGTCAAAGCTTATCTCTAATTTCAAATTTCGACTTTTCCACTGAGCTGAATCAGTATTATACAGGCGTCTACAATCCCAGTAGGAAATACAGAAAAGGATAAAACACTTCAGAATCACCTGGGCCTTGGTCATTTTCTTTGGTCCTAACGACAATGCCGGCAAATGGGATGCTCTATGTTTGTCCCATCTGGATCAGCTTCAATTATGTTCACAAATTACAATCTCTCATGAGGATCTCCCGAAAATAATAATATCCCAATCAGGCTCTTCTTCCTTCTTTCTCTATGCTCCTGGTGATGCCCAATCTGCAGGCTGATGAGAGAATACAATGTGAGTAACACATAACGTGTAGGTCCAGATGATGTTATTTTGTCCCTCTTCTTACACCAGTCCCCAATAATGTTAATGATGCCCTTATTGAGTGATGGAAAGCATGCTTATAACATGAGCCAGGGGTCTTTAAACTTTTGATACAGTTCACTGTCCCTCAGACCGTTGGAAGACTGGACTACAGTTTTAAAAAAAAACTTTGAACAAATTCCTATGCACACTGGGAGAGTCAGCTGCTAAGCAGGATAGGCAGCAGCGGCAAAAACACCTGGTGGGCCTTATAAATGTCCTTGGCAGGCCGCATATGGCCCACGGGCTGTAGTACGAGGACCCCTGAATGAGCAATAAATGTAAAACTCATAATTTTCAAACATGTGAATATAAGATGACTTTATAACAAATAGAGATTGGGCAATCAAATATAAATGTCAAAAAGGAAGAAACCAAAAAGTTGGATCCCTACCTCACCCCATACAGAACTACCAATTCCTTACTGTGTGACTCTCCAGGAGACTAACAACTCAATGAACTTTGAAGATGACTATGTTAAGCATCTGGAAACATTTAAAATGGGCTATATAAACAGCTATTATAAATAAAAAATTATTTTATAGAAGAACTAGAAATTGTATAATTACTTAGAAACACTTTAAAACTCACCATCCTGTAGAGTTAGACGTATAATCTGCAGCTAGGACCCAGGAGAACTGCTGTACAGAGCTTCCGAGACTCTAAAGTCAGGACAGGAAGCTAATGGGTGTGTACCTCTGACCTTGAGGTCCAACTGTTAACAAATGTCAAATCCAAGGCTCCATAATAAACACATGGCATCTGTTAGACTGAAATTTATGTATATATTTTGAAATAAAGAAGTATTCTTCCCTCAATAGTAAGTGCACTTTGAATCCCAATAGAGATCAACTTTTTAATGTAGCATTATTTGTAGTTCCTAATGCAGTGAGATCAGCGGTTCTGAACCTGTGGGTACAGACCGCTTTGGGGGTTGAACGACCGTTTCACAGGGGTCACCTGATTCATAACAGTGGCACAATTATTGTTATGAAGTAGCAACAAAAACAATTTTATTGTGGGGTCACAACATGAGGAACTACATTAAAGGGGCACGGCATTAGGAAGGCTGAAAATCACTGAGTTAGACATTGGTCTATACAAGTATACAGTCTTTCTAGCTATGTCCCCTTAACTCCCTCCAAATCATTTACCTGGGTTTGTCTCCTGCCAATGCTAATGAGGCAAAGGAGCCTTGGTGGCAAAGTGGTGACTGTCGGGCTGCCAACTGCAAGGTCAGCAGTTGGAAACCACCAATTTCTCCTCGAAAGCAGGATGGGGCTTCCTTCTACCATGAGTGACATGGCTTTCTACTCCGCTGCAGAGTTACAATCTTGGAAACTCACAGGGGCTATTCGACCCTGTCCTATAGGGTCGCTAAGAGTCTGTGTTAACTTGATGGCAGTGAGTTTGTTTTTGTTTTTTTGCTTCAAGAGAAGTGGGCAGTTTACCCAACAATATATTGGTACCTTTGTACCTTGTGGTTATGTAAATAAACTGTCTGAAACCAAACCTGAGAATTAGTCACATTGGAAATCATGTTAGGACTAATTGAGTCCTTTCAGAGACAGAAACTGGGATCTCACTACCATCAAAAAAGAAGAGGCAGAAGTAGAGGCCTTTGGATCCTATATTCTTGCACTAAAACTTTTCAATCCAGAAGACAGGGAGCTGTGACACAAGAGAGGAAGTGATGGGGAGAAGCAGCAACAGAGACATGGTGGCAGCAGAACCAAGAGACTGAGACAGACCAGTGGGATTCCCAGGCCACAGAACAATAGAGCTGAGTGCATTTGGGCAGGAGGCTAGGAGGTGAACTGGGGGTACATCTGAATACTTATCTGGGTCACTAGATTTGACAACCCACATAGAGTTGAGTGTGTTTGGTGTGAGGCTAAGGTGCAGAGAGAGCATTTATCCGCAGAACTAAAAGACCTTTGTAACATATGCCCATTCAGGACAGAAGCCAGGAGGGTTGCAGGGCCTGACCTCACCTGCAGGGTGGCTGTCAAGATGCTGTCCCAAAGAACTGGACCTTGAGTCACTGATGATCCTAAATTGTGCTTTAGGGTAGAAAAGTAATCCCACTGTCAAATATAATTTAAGGAGAACATTTACTAAACTTTAAGAGACAACAAAAGAAACACACACATACATCATATGGATAAGGGAGGCCATTAGTAGTTCAAATGCACAGTCGAGACCTTGCATAAGCAGGGCACAGAACAAAAGGCCATGTCACAGACCATGATTGGTGACAGATCAATACATCACAGCTACAGGTGGGACTGTATCAGCAGGAATGGGACCATAATTGGGACATGCACATTTTGGATAGAAGGATTTACATGAATCGTCCAGGCCCTTCAAACTGAGGCAATCAAGGCCAGACTCATGACAACGGCCCCTGTGCTGCCCTCAGTAAGGTGAGCTCCATCAAGGACACATCTAGGCAGGCCCTTGGAGGGTGCTGGATGGAGAGGAGTGCAGGCAATCTATTTTCTAAGGCATTCTCCCCAAGGGGAAGATGATCTACATTCTTGGTTAATGATCAGAAAGAATTCAAGGAGGCTTAATCAAAGTGGGGATGCAGCAAATGGACAGAGTTGTCACTGTCATCAGCAACGAAAACCTTAAACACAATTCAGTGCCAGCGAGTGGAATCTGGTTACAGCGACCCTTTAAAAGGAGGTGGAATGGCCCCTTGTGGATTTCTGAGACTGTAACTCTTTACAATATTGGAAACTCTGCCTTTCTACCCAGGGTGACTTGTAATTCTGAACCGCTAACCTTCGAGTTAGCAGTCCAAACTGTAACCATTATGGCACCAGCCTTTTTCAAATTGGAATGCTCATAATTTAAGTTCTAATTATAAATGGTTATGTAACCAGTGAATTCTATCATTCATGGAGATGCGCAAATTGCTCGGACCCTGACCATTGGGGCAGCTTGGGTCCTTGTACACTGGTGCTTTCCTGGGTTCAGACTCCAGGAAGCCCAGATCCATCCTCCTTCTCCTCTAGTTCCTCTGCCCAGCGCTGCCCCCAGGAACCCCAGGGATGCTCACCCTTCTTGGTGTCAGGTGAATGGATTTGGTTCACAACCCAGTAAGAAGTTGAAATCCTTCCTTGTCATGCTTCAAAGTGCAAAACAGTAGTAACAGATTTCTAGCTCCATTTCTCTGTGGCAAATCTTTGATCTGAAAAAGAAGAGGAGGCAATGGTGCAAAAGGCATATCAGGCCTGTACTTCTTGTGCTAAATAGTGACCACCCCCACCACCTAGGATCAAAATCATGCTCCAAGCTGAGGGTGTTTGCATTAAACAAAAGACCACTCTACCTTTAGAGAGCAATTTTACTAATTTCTCAAATATCATTATCAAGTTTGGATTCACATCCTATATATACAATATTTATTTTTAGAATAAAGTGGAAGTATTAAAGGCCTAAAGATTCTAAAGCTCCATTGAAGGTAAACATCTTCCTTTCACCAGCAATCTAACTGAAGAAAGGAATATTTTAGGAAGAATGTTCTTTACCAGCCCATACTGTACCTCAGACTGTAACCCTTGACATACTGGCTAAAGCGATCAAGCTGAATCATGCTCATACATGCCACTCCATCCCAGGCTGAGCTTGTCATCAAGTATAACCTGCCCCAATCCCCTTGCATCCTGGGTATTCTTTACAATATCTATTCTGTGTGAAGAAATGGCTAAGGTTGGGTAGCCCATTTATGCACAATAGTGTGGTAAGTAGAGAAAGTTTTTGTACAGGTGGACAACAAGAGACAGAGGGACACCAATAGGACATCCTAGAGGTGCCTTGGCCAACACAGAGATATCCTAAACAAGAAAACCTGACAGGGGAATGCTTATTTGCCACTCTCTTTAAGTTCTTGGGTTTACGCATGTCCAATTTTAAAGCCTTTGGGAAAGCCTGCAGCCTACAGGCAAGGAATGGCAAGGGGTAGGTAAAGGGCAGAAGCTTAAAAGTACAAGAGGGATCCAGAAAAGAGATGACTTATCAACAATTTTGTCAGCTTGGCCTAGATTCTGGATTCTGAACTTTCTAGGTAATGCTGACTGAAGGCAAACAACACACACTGTAGGAATGAGCTTATTGGCTTGGGTTCAAGGATGTCCCATCCATAGTCTCAGGTGTGAGTGACTACTTGTCTGTCAAGAGTAGTCATTAAAACATTTCACTCTACACTGAAGTGTCAGCTAACAAGACCAGAGGATCCAGCCAGAGCAAGTGATCTATGAGAGTTGAGTGGGTTTCAGAATGCTCAAAAGTCTATAATCAAATGAATCAAAATTAAATTCCATGAGAAACTTCAAGGCTAAGTATAAGGCAGATAGAAGTTTAAGATTCTGGCAGCTAGATACCAGAGTATTCACACAATATGAATAAACACTTTATGTTTTTTGTCTAAGTTCACATTATTGGGTGAAACATAACAATGATTGTGAGAGTATACTTACTGACATTTTCTATGAGACCTGTAGTAACCTGTTAACAAGGTCAGATGATACTTTAAGAAAACCGTAGATCAATATTGATAATGGATCTACATGAAAAAGTTCTTGAAAATATTGGGAATTTAGTCATAAAACACGAACATAATTATATACAATGATTAATTGGAATCTATCCTACAGTTGATTTGATATAAGAAAATAAGTACTGTAATATACCAATTAATGTAAAAAATGAATAAATAATCTAAATAGACACATAAAACATACTAAACAAAGTCAAAGGCTTTTAATGCTAAGAAAATAAACCTCTACAAATCTAATATAAAACAGATATAGCTCAATATGTTAATATACTAATACACATTCCTAAAAGGAAACAGTCAAAATGTCATATTTTTTAAAAAAATCACTCTACGTCAGAAAATGGACAAACATGTATGTCCACTGTTACCAGTGATATTAAAAATTGACTGTATGTTCTAACTAGAGCAATCAGGTTAACATTTTTTTTTAAGGAAGAGGCTTCCAAAAAGAAATAAAAATTCCTCTAATCATAATTTAATTATCATATCCATAAAATATTCACAATATGGCATAAATAGCTAATAAATATTAAAACGTAGTAGACTACATTTCAACACGCTGAAATAACTCTTGGTACTTATTCACTATTAATTGCTAATCAGGAGGGGAAGGGGAAAGTGGGGGGAGAAATAGGGAACCTATCACAATGATCTATCTATAACCCCCTCCCAGGGGAATGGACAACAGAAAAGTGGGTGAAGGAAGACCTCGGTCAGTGTAAGACATGAAAAAATAGTAATTCATAAATTATCAAGGGTTCATGAGGGAGGGAATAAAAATGAGAAGCTGATACGAAGGGCTCAAGTAGGAAGAAATGTTTTGAGACCGATGATGCCAACAAATATACAAATGTGCTTGACACAATGGATGGATGTGTGTGTTGTGATGAGTTGTACAAGCCCCCAATAAATGATTTAAGAAAAAAAGGAAAAAGAAAATACAGCATGATAAAAATTATAGCATTTATCCTACAGAAAAGTAAAAAATTATTCAGATTAGAACCTTGAAATGGGGAATTTGTTTCCACCCATTTTGTGGTGAAAGTCATGGATTTAGAGTCCTGTAGTTTTCTGTAGTGTTGAAGGTCCTTATATACTGATGAATTAAAATAAGGAATTTCTGGACACATATAATATTAGAGTGATTATATAGTTACATATATAGACATACATATATGTATATGATATACAGACATATATATATATTAAGCTTGACAGCAGAAAGGATTGATGTTCACCCAAAAACTGAAGTTTGGGGACTTGAACACACTGAGCCATGGATGTTCCAGCTAGCATTGGACCCATGAGCTTCAGTTGGACTGGGCTGTTATATTGTCCTGATAATAAGCCCTTTCTTATGCATGTGTAAGTGTCTATAGTTTTATTTTTCTAGACAACCCAGCCTAAGGCAGGTTCCCATCACATTAGTGTCATATGAGGGCAAAAAAGGTGTATCTGACATGCTGCTCTTGGAGAAAGGCACAGCACAAGGAGTGTGAAAAGATAATCACCAATTCCCTGATACCAATCCAATCCTATGTTCCTCTAAGTCTGTGGATTTTAGGTGGGTGAAAATCTATTTATAAGAAAAGTATCTGAGGGGCCACCCCTAATCCTAACTACAAGGTCAGCTACCCCTCCCCGCATAAGAATTTACTTCAAAGGACAACAATGAGGCTACAGATCAAGGAGAGGGATATGACTGATCAGAGCATGTGGGAGAAAATGAAGAGGGAGGAAGAGAGAGTGAAACACATCCTGGCCAACCAAGCGTTAAGGACAATATCCCCACTCAAAGCAGCCAATGCAAAGAGAGGACCTATGGCTGGCCGCACTATGAAACATGACATCCCTCACTTACCCATAGTCCTACAGCAGACGACGCTGGAGACACTGTGTGAGAATTGCATCCAATCTGACCCCACCACACCGAGGCAAAACACTAAGGGTGTGCAACAGAACAAGGGGAGCAGAGTGAGGAAGTCCCAAGGGAGTACCAAAAACAGACTTTTGGGCCAGCGTGTGGCAGCCCATCAGACTCCACAGGAAAACACTCCTAAAGGTCAATAAACAGACCTTGAACTTTTTACAGGCTTTTCTTTTTTTGTTTTCTTTTGTTGCTTTGTTTTGCTTTTTGTGTGCCTGTGCATATTATCTCTGCAGGTCTATCTAGATAAGATAGGCTGGATAAATGATGCGGAGAAGAAAACAATGGGACCCATGGTTGGAGGGGGAGGGGGAAGGGGAAAAAGGTGGGGTGAAGGAAGTGGTGTTATCAGTGGGTGTTAACCAACCCAGGGACAAGGGAACAATAAGTGATCCAAAATTATGGGAAACATTTCTCCCAAGTCATCTCCACAAATATATGTTAGACTTAGGATACTGCTATCATTTAATGGTAAATGATTGTCAAGTCACCTCCCTGAAGGCAATCAGTTGCCAGACTACTGTCTGGTCCCACCACAAATAGGGCCCACTCCCTGCTGTTAAGGACAATGGGCTACTTCTCCCTAAAGGCTTCAGTTTGGTCTCTGCAGGGTGGGTTTATACCCTACTGATAATGGTTTCTATAGTGAGCCAGAGAACAGGTCAAATCTGCTCAGTAACAGCCAAAGTTAGGCCACTCTCATACATTTCGGGTCTGCCCATCTTGTCAAATGTATATCCTTATTCCCTCCTCTTCCAATAGCATTTGAACCCGTAGATCACCCCCCTGCCATTACTGCATTACCCATAACACAACCCTTTCCTGTGATGTATGTCTTCACCTGTAATTAGGGGGATTGCCCATCCCCAGAGAATATAAAAAACTTGGTTAGCAATAAATCTCTCTCTCTGCATGCGGACCACCAAGTGAGGCTGAGATAAGCATGCTACCATGAAATGTGTCTGACTCTATTATTTCAATCTCTCTTCTTTCTCTCATGCTATGACTTTACTATAATCTTTACTTATCATTACTGTAAATTGCACCTACCGGATCCGTGTTGATGTGTTAGGGGCTGGCCTTTCCTCTGACACAAAATCAGTGGCAAGGAGGGTGTAGATGCCTGGTAGGGATTGATGAAGGGCAATGTAACTGAGAGGAATTACTGAAACCCAAATGAAGACTGAGCATGATAGTGGGACAAGAGGAAAGTGAAAGGAAATAGAGGAAGGAGCTAGGAGGCAAATGGCATTTATAGAGGTCTAAATACAGGCATGCACATATGCAAATATATTTACATGTGATGATGGGGAAATAGATCTATGTGCATATATGTATAGGTTTAGTATTAAGGTAAGCAGATGGACATTGGGTCTCCACTCAAGTGCTTCCTGAATGCAAGAACACTTTGTTCTATTAAACTCTCATTCCATGATGCTCACCTTCCCAACCCGATCACTGAAAACAAATGGGTGAATAAGCAAATGTGGTGAAGAAAGTTGATGGTGCTCAGCTATCAAAAGATATAGCATCTGAGGTCTTAAAGGCTTGAAGGTAAACAAGCAGACATCTAGCTGAGAAGCAACAAAGCCCACATGGAAGAAGCACAGCAACCTGTGTGATCACCAGGTGTCGAAGGGATCAGGTATCAGACATCAAAGAATAAAAATCCTATTATTGTGAATGAAAGGGAGTGCAGATTGGAGACCCAAAGCCCATCTGTAAGAATCTGGACATCCCTTTACAGAAGGGTGACAAGGAGAAGACGAGTCAGTCAGGGTACAGTGTAGCAAGAATGAAAAATATTACTTTCTTCTAGCTCCTAAATGCTGCCCCCAGCCACTATCATGATTCCAATTCTACCTTACAAATTCAGCTAGACTAGAGGATGGACACTGGTACAGATAGGAACTGGAAACAAGGAATCTAGGACAGAAGGTCCCTTCAGGACCAGTGGTGAGAATGGTGATACCAGGAGGGTGGAGGGAAAGGTGGTACAGAAAGGGGGAACCGATGTCAAGGATCTACATATAACCTCCTCCCTGGGGGGACGGACAACATTAAAATGGGTGAAGGGAGACGTCGGACAGTTGTAAGATATGACAAAATAATAATAATTTATAAATTATCAAGGGTTCATGAGGGAGGGGGAGCAGGGAGGGAGGGAAAAAATGAGGCACTGACACCAAGGGCTCAAGTAGAAAGCAAATGTTTTGAGAATGATGAGGCAATATATGTACAAATGTGTTTGACACACAATGGATGTATGGATGGATTGTGGTAAGATTTATTCAAGCCCCCAATAAAATGATTCTAAATAAATAATGAAAGTCATCACGTTAACCTTGTAAAATACACAGAGTTCTTACAAGGCACAATGAACACATACTCTCTCTGCACCAAAGGTCAACACTCGCATTATTACGCGTAAGGAAACTTAGCAGACTCATAGTCACACTTGACATAAGAAGTTATTATAACGCTATGCTTTAGATTCATGGGGGAAATTCCTACACTTGTTTATATAACAAAGTATTCCCATTACTCAGGCCACATACTGCAGTAGCATCAGTGAGTATCACACACACACACACACACACAGATAGACACACACACACACAATTTTCTTTTCTAATGAAAATATTCATACCTACTGAGATCAGGTTTCTAAAAGTTTCCATCCCCACATGTCTCTATAGTTTCCTCTAAGAAAGGTCTAGCAATGCCCATACTTCCTAAGAGAAATCCACAGCCACCTCTTCAACAGCCACAGTGTCCTAAAATATCCCATATACTCGGGTTCAGCAAGGTGCCATGCATTCCACTATGTGAAAGGATGAAGATGACAGTCCTGGGAAATAGAGACTTCATTTCACATGGATTAGACACAGGGGTCTTGTTCTACTAAAGATTTCCAACAGGGTTTAAATAAGCCACTTCACCCACTAGATCAGCGGTTCGCAACCTGTGGGTTGCATGCAACCCCTTTGGGGGTCGAAGGACCCTTTCACAGGGGTTGCCTGATTCACAACAGTATCAAAATTACAGTAATGAAAATAATTTTAGGGTTGGGGGTGACCGCACATGAGGAACTGCATTAAAGGGCCGCAGCATTAGGAAGGTTGAGAACCACTGCACTAGACACATTTCCTCACTAATTACATGCTGTCCCAACGACTGCATGCTTCTAGCATAATGAATTTATTTCTGTACAGTTTGTCTGTGACCAACTGCAACCTTATTCCTATCTATCTCTGTTTCAGAATAGAGAACAGTCAGAACACACAAATCAGATAAATGACCAAAATAAAAAGCCTCAATTCCACATCATATCCTCTCTTCCATTGGAGGGAGGAGACAAATTCACCTCCTTGCACAGAACCAACCAGAATATTTATCAGAACATGAAGCACATGGTAAAAGCAAGATAACAAATAGGAAACACTGCAGAATTTGTGCTTCCCCCTGTAGTCCTTCCTTAGCCATTGGAGAGCTACTGATATGAACTAACAAAGTAGCATGCCAAAGCCCTGGATCCATGGTAGCCTCTTGGAGAATTCTACGTTATCAAGAGCTGATGCATTACCTGCTGACAGACATGATTATTTCAGGAATTATGAAATTTCCTGTAGTGTGTCTATGTTATTCAACTACTTTCCAGTCACTCTACTGTTGTACTCTATTGAACAGGGAAACAGAGCAAAAAAAAAAAGGGGGGGGGGGAACTGGCCAGAGTGAAAGTTAGCAATAAAATATAGATATCACCTGTAAACTGGAAATACAGGGAATCCAGGGCGGATGATCCATTCAGGATCAGTGGTGAGAGTGGAGATACCTGGAGGATGGAGGGAGGGTGAGGTGGATATGGATGGGAAACCGTTAATAAGGATCTACATGTGACCTCCTCACTGGGGGAAGGACAACAGAAAAGGGGGTGAAGGGAGATACTGGGCAGTGTAAGATGCCAGGGGCTTAAGTGGACAGCAAATGTTTTGAGATTGATGAGGGCAATGAATGTACAATGTGCTTTACACAATTGTTGTATGTATGGATTGTGATAAGAGTTCTATGAGCCCCTAATATAAAGATTTTTTTTAAAAAAGTATCTGAACAAAAAGAATATAGGTATCCTCCAAATTTTCCCACTCTGAGACACAAAGCTACTGTCATGTAATTATTATGTACTGCTCCTCCCCTCAAAAAACACTGGACACGCTAATAAATATACACCAAGCTCATAGGATATACTGACAAAAGAGCACAATCTATGAAATATCATAATAGCATGTCCTTTTTGCTGATTGGGAAAATGTAGTTAGATTCCAATTTTCGTATAAGTAGACTGAACTTCAATGCATTTGACTGGTAAACTGTGTCAGGCTTTGAGATGTTTTCACATTTTAGATTTTTTGAAGACTTTTTCACATTTGCAGATCATGGAAGGCAGACTAGCTGAACATGATGACAACTAGCATTCTCTCAGCTGTGGGACTGGCCTCTATGACTTGTCAGACTTTTGTTCCCACATTTTTTAAGGATAGACCAGTCCCTGGAGAAGGCCATCATGCTTGGTAAGGGAGAGAGAGGCAAAGAAGAGAAAGGACTTCAACAATATGGATCGACACAGGGGCTGTCACAATGGGCTCAAACGTGGGAACATTTGTGATGATGCAGGACAGAACAGTGTTTCATGCTGTTAAATAGAGGGTTTAGGGGTTGGAATGGACATGATGCCACCTAAAAACAACATAGAAACGGTTTCACTTTCATGCTAAAATTTCACTGCGTCGCCAACTAGCTATAACATAAAGTCACATGACCTGCCCCAGTCACCCTACAATTCTGCTACAACAGTGTAACCTAATGTCGATCCAATAAGCCTTTCAAAATCTCATCCACAGTAGTGCATCAGGTGCCATGTTTTAAAGCCTTCCCATTCCTTCATGATGAACCAAACCAAATGTAGTGCTATCAAGTACATTCTAACTCATTTTGACCATTTAACAGGGAGTGAAACTGCTCGTTAGTGTTTCCCAGTCTGTACATCATGCAGCCTCATTGTCTTATCTTGATGCGCCCTGTATGCTGGAGCCACAGAGGGTATGGCCTGCAACCAATCAATTCAACCAATGAACCACTAGAGTCTCTTCCACACAACATGTTCATGATAAAACACTGCATTTATTCCGCAACCATGATTTTGAAGCAATTTCCCCTAAATTTCCCACATTGGCTCATTTAGTCTCTTGTCTCTTTTAAGTAGATGTTGCTTCCAATGGGATATAGCTGAAGAAAGTCACAAACCATCAAGTACATGTTCAGTACTGCTCAAATGGTAAGTTGCTGAATGGAGTCGGCATGCAGGTTCCCATGTCTACCTACCACTAAGTGCCTGGCAACTACATTTCTGTTCATACACCGACAGTTTGTTATTCCGTCAGTCATCGCTTACAGAGATGATCTAGAGATCTGTGTAGTACGACGAGGAGATGAAGAAAACATTGTATTCAGTTCAGATAACTGGAACTCATTTTCCTGTAAAAGCCAGGAGCCTCAGACAATACTGCTTACCTCAGGCCCATATAACTGGCTCTTACATTTATTCAACTGATTGAAGAAATGTAACACCCAGGCAGAGCAGGCACAGCATTGAGCAAATCAAAGCAAAACATGACCAATCTGTTCTGAGAGGGCATGCCATTCTAAAACCAACTGAGTTCTACCCTGGACATATGAGGTGGCTATGAATTGAAAATGAATCCACAACAACTAACAAAAACAAAAGCACAAGGTCACATGGTCACAACTTGTATGAGAAATGCAACAGAGGTGGATCCTAAGCAGTAACACATGCATATTTACATTTCATGAACTAGCACAGGGAGAAATAAAATGATCACTTTAGGAAACTAGCTAGTGAACCTTGGCATGATAAGGAAATTCTAACAATGTAGGGGGGTTCTGTGATGAGTTTGCAAATACTGTTTGATTTCCTTTCTCAAACATACAAGCAAAGCAGTCAAAGAGCACCCAGGTCTTCATGGCCAGGAGAGGGAAGCTCCAAGGTCACCCACCAAATGAAAAGCACATTAGCAATAAGTATTCATGGAAATCCCACACTGGAAAAATGAATGGAGCATGAAGAAGCAGTAGCAAGAAAGTAAAACAAAAGAGGCAATAGTTACAAGAAATGCAAATGAGGACTTTCAGGTTCATGACCAAATTGTGATGAGCCCAAAGTCACCATTTCCGTCTCAGAGAAAAAAGCTGACCATGTTGAACTCAGAGTACGGAGGTCACAGGGCATGTTTTCTGTTGTTTTGTTTTTCTGTTGTACATTAAAAATAAAAATCACTGTCATTGAGTCAATTCGGACTCAAAACATTCCCATAGGGCAGTGTACAACAGGCCCGGTGCGTTTCTGAAACTGCGAGTCTTTAAGGGAGTAGAAAGTCTCATCTTTCTACTGTGGACCAGTTACAGTTTTGAATGGCTGAACATGTGGGTACCAACCCAACACATAGCGCATTACATCACCATGGGTGCACACTGTTGAAAAACAGAAGGGGGGGGGGTTGAACATAGGCACTCTCTCAGCTGATTTCCATTCTGAAATCATTCTGCATACCTGCCTATCGGGCCCTTTTGTTTAGTGGTGGTTTTTGTTATCTGCCCTTAGTAGTCTAATTAATTTAATTCATTGAAAACAGTGATTTGAAGGATGTGATGGGAATTAACTAATGGATAGCCCAAAAGAGTTTGTTCCTAGAGGAGAAAATACCAGACCACAGGCTATCAGGAAGGAATCTACTTGTTATGTTTTAAGGATAGTCAAACCCCAGGCTGACCTATTAAACTTAAATAAAGATAAAGGATGCCAGAAAAGTGTGTCATTGAGACTTCAATGAAGAAATAAAAAAAGACTGAAATAAATAAAAAAGTAGCATGTTCCAAAAAATCATACCATTATGTGCTCATCTTCCCAATACGATCACTGAAGACAGATTGATACATCATTAAAAGTGATGAAGAAAGTTAATGGTGCCCAGCTATCAAAAGACACAGCATATGGAGTCTTAAAGGCTTGAAGGTAAACAAGTGGCCATCTAGCTCAGAAGCAACAAAGCCCAAAAGTTGGAAGAAGCATACCAAACTGTGTGATCACGAGCTGTAGAAGGGATTAGGAATCAGGCATCACCAGAACAAAAAAATAAAATCATTGTGAATGAGGGTGAATGCAGATTGGGAACCAAGACCCATCTGTAGGGAACTGGACATCCCCATACAGACGAATTTCAGGAAGATGAGTCAGTCACAGTGCAGTGTAGTAACGATGAGACATACAACTTATCTCTAGTTCCTAAATGCTTCCTCCCCCACCCCCACTATCATGATCCCAATTCTACTTTACAAATCTGGCTAGACCTGAGGATGTACACAGGTACAGATAGGAACCAGAAACACAGGGAATCCAGGACAGATGATGCCTTCAGGACCAGTGCTGAGAGTGGCAATACTGGGAGGGTAGAGGGAGGTTGGGGCGGAAAGAAGGAACCAATTACATATATATTTATATCTAACCTTCTCCCTGGGGGATGCACAACAGAAAAGTGGGTGAAGGGAGACAACGGACCAATGTATGTATGTATGGATTGTGATGAGTTGTATGAGCCCACAATAAATGATTTTTTAAAATAGCATATTCCACAACAACTCTTCTTCACAAATAGATCAGTTCCCAAAACTGTCACCAAAAAAAATTTTTTTCGCACTTCACAACAGTCCACAAAAGGTGAATCTAATTGCATTTAGCCTCAAATAGCTAATAAGTGCTCAAGAACAAGGTCTGGCGTTGTCCACACATAACTCCCTCCCACCACATCTGGCCAACTCACAGCAGAGCTATCAGACAGTGTAGAACTCCCTATCGGACTCCCACACCTGCACATCTTTACTGCAGCAGGCAGATTCAACTTCTCCTGCATATTTTGGGTGAGTTTGCACAGCTGCCCTTGCAGTCCGCAGCTCAATATTTAACCCACTGGGACAAAAAAGTTCCCTTGTTCATATATCCCACATACAATAAAGTATCATTACAGGAACACATAAAAGACCAACAGAAAAAGAAAAACAGCCCCAGAAAAAGGCCACCAATCTGTAAGGGACGTTAATTCCTGACACAACACAGGGCTCTGACAGCAAGCACTCACACTTCAAGATGTAGGTCCTTAAAGGAGGTCCCTGAGTAGTGGGAACAACTGAGTGCTCAGCTACCAAATAAAAGATTAGAGAATGAAGGCAACCTTAGAAGAAATCGACCAACTTCTGAAGTTAGCCAACGAAAATCTTACGGAGTATAGTTTTACTCTGAAACCACATATAGTCACCATATGAAATCCAATGGTAGGCAAGTAGTATTTATCAAGTATTATCTAATTGAGATACAAGGAGCTCATTGGTAGCCAATCCTTTATGCCATGAATGCACAAGGGCCTTTCAAAAAGGTCATGGAAAAATGGAATAAAAATGGACTTTATCAATGAACCTTTTGAAGCCACTGCATATCTGTTCCTAATAGATTATGCTACACAGTACAGGATTATGCTAAATAGAATAATGTAATACACTTTCAATTCCTCAAATATTGTACATCTTAAAAATCTTTAGGATCCCTGTTCATCTTCCATGAAAACTCAGGAAGAATATTAAGCTATTTACATATACCATCTCTCTTGAAGATCTATTAAAGTTGATATTAATTTTATTATCTAGCTATGGTAAAAAGATCAGTTAGGATACATATATCTGTACAATTCACATAAAAACTTGATAGCTGAAAATTAACAGAATGACTTTATTTTTCTAGACCTGCAAATTTTACAAATTCAACTGTGTGGTTTCTCATGTTATAGTTAGAAATTCAACCTCATTTTATAGTTTACAATAGTTTGAGTTTTCCTTCTCTAAAAGATTTCCAACTTATATAGGTTCTGGCTTTTCTAAGTGTGTGTATTTGCACATGTGTCCCTTGCTTAGTTTTTGGTGTCCCTGAGCATTACAGATGGTTAACATGGATAGGTGTTCATGGAGAGATTGGGAGTTTGTGTCTACTCAGAGTCTCCAGGGAAGAAAGCCTGGGTGATGCACTTTGAGAAACCAGTCACAGAAACCCCTCTGCAACATCCCTGTGCTCTGATTCACATGGAGTCTGCAGGAGCTGGTGTGGGTTTCAGGGCATCTGCTTGATTTGGTTCATTTCTAGGAGGAAGAATGAATGCTGGCTTCATTTGCTACCCTCAAAGCTGGCAGTTCAACCACACCAGCACATCTGAAAAAGGAAAATGAGGCTGGTTGCTTCTGTACAGATTTTGATCTCGCACACCTATAAAGGAACACTATGAGTGAGAATTGACTTTGTGGCAGTGAGTTTATTTTGGCGGGTTAGGGACAATGAAAGCTTCTAGGGGGCACAAATAGCTTGCACTAGACTGTTCCACTGAGGCTTGATGGGGTAAACAGCCCGCATTACTATGGAAGCACAGGAGATCTGCTTCCACAAATATGATGCTCCAGAAACACTATGGAACTCACATGACATAGCCACGAGATGGAATTAACTTCATGGCACCTAACCAAAGGGGAAATTGAACATGATGATCGCATATTCATGTCTATGTATGCACATGGATAGTGTGTTGGAAATATGACTAAATCAGAATAACAAACATAATTCCCATTAAGGATCGCCATGTCTATAATGAAAAACATGTCAGAGTGGCCCATCTAAATTAGTCTGTGAAGAAGCCCTCTTACTCCAGTGGTTAGAGGACTGGCAGCTCCATGAAATGAAAGCAGTTGTGTTCCATGAGGTGGCCATTGGTAACACATGGATTACAGCCTAGAAACCATAAGGAGGAGTGTAAGGTGCTATGGCATCACTCACAAAACCCACTGTAGCGCAGTGGACAAAACAAGCCTCTTATCAAGAACACATGGATAAAAGACTAGAACATTCAAGCACTACCATGCAGTGGGGCACAGAGAAAACAGTAGCTTAGCTTAAATAAGATCCTATCTTACTATATATGAGTTATATGTATATTTGGATGTTGCCTTTTATTAGAAATGATTATGACACAATTTTTAAAATGAGCTGCTATTAATAGGGCACACTTTTTGCACAGTAAATTCAAAGAAAATGAAAAAACAGTTAACATATGAAAAAAATCCAACAGGATAAAAATCGTTTACATACTTAGAATTTGGTCCCAAGAAACTGTTCTATGGAGGTCTGAGGATTAATTAGGGCCACTCCGAAAAGGATCGAATGAAAAGCTTTACTGGAGCTGGCCGCACTCCAAAAACACTCTCCAAAGCCCTCTGTGACACTGTGCCCTGTAACAATAACAGGCAGGCCACCCCCGCCTGGTCAAGAATGGGTGCCATGTAACACTAACAGGCAGGTCCAGTCCCCCCCACACACACACCCCTTGTCCGTCCCCACGTCAGAAATGGAAAATCTTTGAATTGCAGCCTGCCCAGGATGTTTACGCTCCAAGAAGCAGCCTAGCCTACCTACAGTATCGTTTGGCAGACCACTGGGGACAAACTGACCTTAAATGTAAAACTTACTTTGTTAGACTTAAAAACTGTTTTGTTTCACTTTTCTGAGAATGCTTTGCCAGTTTCACACAAGAACTTGCCGTCCCCCTCCCCTTGCTTGGCAAGACGCCCCACAAGGAAGTATAATAACTTCCCTTTGAAGCTGTTCGGGGCACTCGCCTTACAGTCTGAGCCTGCCTCAGTTGCTGGTGAGAGCCCAGATTCGAATTTGTCTGAATAAAGCTTTACTGTTTCCATCTGTTTCAGTGAGTGGTCTGGGCGAGTGTCTCGCTAGCTAACACCCTCTGCCTGAGGGCCATGTTACCTACAACTTTGCTTCCTGGTCAGAAGGTGTTCAATGAGGTTTACTCTACGTGGGACTCTGCAATTCCAGTGAGGACTCAGTCTGTGTGGGGATCTGGGGCCCTCACTGCTAAGGTACCCTTTTTCAAAGGAAGGTGCTGAGAAGTTAAGCTCTAACACAGACTTCGGTCAGCAGTGGAGCGGCCTGATGACCTCAAGGCTGGCCTCTCCTTTCGGTAAAGGCCATTCCGGGGTCCCCTGCTCTCGTGCCCGAGACCTGACATGGAGGGAACGGGCCTAGGCAAGAACCCGTCCCAATCGCGCCTTTCTGGAGCCAGGGGTGAGGGTGCAGGAGGAGCTCTGAGCAAGAAAAGCGGCCAGCGGTCTCCAGACCCAAGTGAGGCCTGCACCCAATTCAGAAAGGGTTTCACCGGAAATGTCCCAGGGGGTCGCGGCGACCTGAAACTGACGGACAGAGTGCGGGAAGCGTAAAGTCCGCGGGAAGCCGGACACAGCTGGGGACGCCAGGCCTGCAGGGATTCCACGCCAGGGATCAGCACAGAAACGCAGAAACTCACTCTGGTAGAACTCCTGGGGCGCTCACTGGGCTCCTTCTCAGACAGAGGAAGTGGGGTCAGCAGGAAATTGCATCACCTGGGGAGGGGGTGGGGTGGTGTCTGTGGGAAGAGGCAAGGCCTGGAGATAATGAGGGCGACCTGGAGGTGAGGCTCAGGGCCTGGAGTGGCAATGGATTCATTCTCAGTGGTTTCCACTTAGTCTGGAAACCCTGCTGAAACGTGTTCTCTTTGGGTGACCCTGCTTGCATTTGGAGCACGTTTGCGTGTGTTTTGTGAGTTTGAGCAGGGCTTTGTAGACTGTTGTCGGACATAAGGGCCAATGGTCGGACTTGTGGGATTGGACTGACCTGAGTTGGGATGCTTTCTTAATGTATACTTAGCTCTTATATAAAACTCTCTCTTATATACATATGAGTTTATGAGGATTTGTTTCTCTAGTCTACCCAGACTAACACAGTGCTCTCCTGTCAGGTCTGAATCACTGACCTTATGCTCACAGATTGACACACTGCCAAGCCCTGCATCATCCCGAACATTGTGGCTCAGTCTGAGCCTATTGTTGTAGCCAATGTGTCCATTCATCTTCTTGGGGTTTTCCTCTTTGAGTTGCTGTACAGCTTTTCCGTCCATGTTGTCCTTTTCCAGGGACTTTCTCTCTCAAGAGCATGTCCAAGGTACATGAGACAAAGTCTTGCCATCCTTGAACCCAAAGAGAATATGGCTGTACGTTTTCAAGATCGGTTTGTTCTTCTGGAAATCCATAGTACTAGCAGCACCCTTTACTAGTACCTTCATTCACCTGAGCATAACGAGCCCACTAAATTCAGTTTGAATCTCACATACTTTCAGCCTTGATGGCTTCTTTCTGACCCCTGACCTGCATTGTAAAGAAAGGTCATGTAAAGTTCTGAAGGGTGTTGGTGAGTCTCTTCTGGATGGAAGAGGAGAGACTTACTCATTTAGCACTTTCTCTGGAGCTTACGTATCCTGGATTGCCTTTGACAGATATCGGAGTAGTAGCTAACACTGCATGAATCACATCTGGAAAAGAGAGGGCTGTGATTCAATCCTGTGGGGTTTTAAAATTTCATTGTTGTCCCCATCCTAATCATGGTCCTTTGCTTCTTCCGGAAGTCAAACCTGAGGCCGTGTTTAGTTAACCTGCCACCAGCCATGATTTTGTGCCCCCCCTCGCCCCTTCAACACCTTTTTATTTTTCTTGTGAAGAGAGCAAAAGAACTCTCTTCAAACAAGGAAAGGCTTTTACAAAAGATGCAGGCAAGATTCCAACTCTTTTTTAGTTGTATATGATTACTGTTTATTTTGAACTGAGTTTTTAAATCAACATCGCTCAGGAAACCTCCAGGCATCCTCCTTCCTTCCTCCCAGTTACTCTCACAACAGCAGTGAGGTAGAGCATTCATTCTCACCCCCAATATTTAAAAACAAAATAAATTAAAAAGGTTCAAAGTACTCAATCTTTTGTCTATTTGTGACAAAAGTAATAAAGATCAAATAATTGGAGTTTTCTTGGAAGTGTCAGGATCTTTTGGAATTTGAACTCTGAAAAAGTTCTTCACTGCAGTACTTTGTGGATCCTTACAATTATTATTGTCCATTCCAGGATTGCTTGGTTCCTGCAATAAACTGTTTGATTATTAACTCAAACTCCAGTTTGGTCTTTGGAAGGAGGAAGAGAAAAAGGAAATACTATGTACATTTCTTGAGAAATGATATTTGCCAATCACTGCCAAATTCCTTAAAAAAAAGAAAGAACGAGAGAGAGAAAAGGAACAATAACAATGGACTTACCATCTCTGGGAAAAGTTATCTTTATGCCTTCAATAACTAATCTTTTGTGGCAAGATTCTATTTGTTGTAAATATAATAAATAGCTAGAGGGAATCTGACTACAGAGTAAGAACAACCATGAACATTGAACAATCTGTTTGAGCCCATTCCCCAACCTGCTTAACTTTGTGTAACAATGCAGATCCCACAGCTTGTCGAGCTTCCCCTTGGATATGGGATGTTGTCACAGAATGTCAGAATACCTCATTTATTGCCAGAATTATTCTGCATTTTCCTTCCTGAGACTCTGCCTCTGTTGAGCCCTTTCCTCAGAAAAATATCCCTTTACACCCCATACGTATCAGTTTTCACTAAACCTGGCCAGGCTAGCATGTCCACCTTCAGGTCACAGATCACATGGAAGAGAAGAACTTTGTTCAAGGAACCAAAAGTCACCATAGATACGTCACCAGACCAAATAAGACAACATTTGGAACCAAGAACTACAAAGACCCTATCTTGTAAAGAATCGTAACCCCACCCTAATTTGTATTCACTGACCATCCCTGTGAAATGTGTTAAACATTCATCATCCTATACATTGGCATGCTAATTTATTGGAATAGTTGCCTAAAACTGTAAACTTGGTCCACTGTCTTCTTCAGGAGCTTTCCTTGGGGAATCTTCCTGCTCAGTCCTTGCTCGCTCCAAGGAAAGCAGACCCCTGTCACTGTCATGCAGCTCCTGTCTTTGTTTCTCAGCAAGAGTCATGTTGGTAACATGCCACACATTTCTTTTTTTTTGTAAATTGTTTTATCAGGGACTCCTACAACTCTTATCACAATCCATACATACATCAGTTGTGTAAAGTACATTTGTACAGTCATTGTCCTCATCATTCTCAAAACACTTGCTCTCCTCCTAAGCCCCTGGAATTCGCTCCTCATTTTTCCCTTCCCTCCCCAGCCCCCTTCTTCATGAACCCTTGATAATTTATAAATTATTATTTTGTCATATCTTTCCCTGTCCGACGTCTTCCTTCACCCACTTTTCTGTCGTCCATCCCCCCGGGAGGAGGTCACATGTAGATCCTTGTACTCGGCTCCCCCTTTCCTGCATGCTTTTCACACATTTCTTTTTCCTGAGTGCTTTTCAACATAAAATTATAATTTATCTTCTAGAGTCGCTATGAGTCAGAATCAGCTGTATGGCAGTGAACTTCACGTTGGTTTTATCCCAAAGAAGATGATGGGGTCATCCTTTCGCTTTTCAGTGTCTGAGAAGGCTAGGAACATCTTTACTTTATTTCATAGGCTTCTAATATGCAAAGTACCTCATCCATTTCCAGGTGAAATTGCAAGCACAGTGAAAAATGTTACATCATGAGCAGAGTTCTGTAGGATCCACTGACCTTGTCCATAAGTCATGAATTTCCTGTGGAGAGTCTTCTGCCTAGTGGTTACTTCTCACAAGTCGTCTCAAGATTCCAAAAATAGGTTGACATAGGATTCCGTTACTTGTCATCAGTGATTATTTTCCCTGTTCCCAGTTTTCCAAGACTTGGACCCAGGAGTGATGAATCCCTCACAGATCCTCTCACTAAGCTTCGCTGTGTCTGATGACTCCATGTTGCCAGAGCTGGAACTCCCAAAACCTGCAGAAGTGTTTGTAGTAGTCTGTGAACAATATATTCTAGTAGAAGAAACCCCGCCCATCGCTAAGGAACTGATGCTCAAGCTCCAGAATGCCCACCAAGCAGTTCTCGCTGCAGCTGAGCACAATGACCCCGAGGGCACAGCGGTCCATTACTGTGTGAGAGCAACAGTGAGAGGACTCAGTGCTCTTACAAACACAATGTCCCTGATATAATGACAGTGGTCTATAGGGATCACATGGTTTTAGAAAACACAGGGTCAAGTCTTCTGGAGCCAGAGCAATAGGGAGGCACAGGACCATCCTGTCAACCTCTAGGGTTTCCGTTCCCTCCAAAATATTTGCTCCATTAATGACATGTTCCTTAATATTCATAACAATACCCCAAAGATATTGCAATTTTCATTAATTTGTAGATTTTATTCATACACTAAATCACATGTGTGCAAGTATACCTTTTTATATATAAATGTTGTTTGCATCATTGATAGCTATGACATGTATTTAAGGATTTTATATCCTGGATTGGTGTATTGGTGCGATACTTTATTGTGCCAGCCTGGCCGATAAACACAAGTAGGATTAACTGAAGGGCAGAGGGCTAAATGGCTCGGTGAGTCTCACCTTGCTTGTTCTGTTCCTCAGTTTAAAGGGGTACACTACCTGTGGGATGCCTAGCCTGTGGACTGTGTCGCTGTAAGTTGAGGTCCCTTTAAGCCTACACGATTGGAATGCTCACCTCTGGAGCTGGGGACCGACAGTTGATGACAGTTGGGGACCTGCCTTGCTGTTGGCTGCCTGGAGATATATAGCCCAGCTCTCTCTACAGAAGGGGACTGGCAACTGGCGACTCTCAAGCGTTAAAGGACTGCTAGTGCCTCACTGGTTTATAATTTAACTGTTAATTCCTTATATTATCTATCTGTATATAATTTAACGGTTCATTTCTTCTATTATATATCTATCTTTATAAATATATTTATATATAATTACTAGCAATCTGGTTTGTCTCTCTAGAGAACCCTCTCCAACACAATGGGACTGAATGAAAATGAAAGCACCCAACTCATAGAGACCCTATAGACCCTGTGGATTGCCAAGACAGTAAATATTCCCCCATCGATAGTTTTATTGGCATATATTCGCATATCATACAACTCACTAGTTCAATCACATCAAGAAGTGTTGTACAATCATAACCACATCAGTTTTAGACCATTTTCTTCAGTCTTGTACTAATTGTTATTAGTTACCCATGTCCCCCATCCTCCTTGCGATACCCCTAAGTAACTATTCATCTAGTTACTGCTTCTATAGGTTGACCTACAATGGATTTCATATACAGAATAACATTGAGACAAATAAACAAAATAAACTAACAAGAGTAACAAAGTAAAACATAACCTCAATAGAAAAAAAGCAGAAACTATTAAAAACGAGAACTTAAATGGATCCTAAGGGAGAACAAATGATAGGGTGCTAAATATGCTTTCCAATGCATTATGCATGTTAGCCAGGCTATTCACCTCTCTGGTCCATGGTCAAGGATGATTCACCAGGGGCTTCATCCCTCTGTATTTCCCCTCCACTTTTTAAAAACTAAAAACTGAAACAGCTTTAAAATGGGCCGACAGGGCGATGTAAATGAAGGAATGGCATTGATTTGCAGGAGGCTGTGGATGACAGTAGACATTTGCAGCTCCACACATAGAGGAAGCCTCCATTGAATGCCCTCCAGTCACAGTTGGGGGTGAATACCCGGGTGATCAGTCAGAGGGCATTGCAAAGTCCATTGTGCCACACTAGTTAGGTCAAAATGTAATCTCTTATCTGAGACTATAAATCAGTGGTTCTCAACCTTCCTGATGCTGCTTTTCATACAGTTCCTTATGTTGTGGTGACCAGTAACCATAAAACTATTTCCATTGCTACTTCATCGCTGTCATTTTGCTACTGTTATGAATCATCATGTCAATATCTGATATGAAGGATGTATTTTCATGGTTACAAATTGAACATCATTAAAGCATAGTGATTCATTAACAAAAGAGAGAGAAAGAAAATGAAAGCACAACAGAACAAACTGTTGGACTTAACTGAGGAGCACTTTGTGAGCTATTTGTAGCAACAAACATCTGTATCATGTTGAAATACAACTCGGACGTTAATTACCTCAGTTTCCAACTAATGGAACTAGAAAAAGGTGAGTATGCCATATCATAGCTTAGCAGGGCAGGCAGGAATGAATAAATATAAAAACACAAATAATTACAATAGAAGGAACACAATTAGTGAGCCAATTAAACTAAAGCTGACTCTTTGAGAAGATGAAGTCAAGTGAAAAATGGCCAGTTTTCCCGATCATGACAAGAGAAGGAGAACCGGAATCCGCAAGGTCAGAAACCAGAGGAGACACTGCTCTTCAGGTTTGCTGGACATGTTTTATGAAGAACTCCATGCCCACAGTTTTAAAATACCATTGGACTGGGGAAATTCCTTGGAAGGAAAGAAAACCAATAATGTTCCCACACAAGAAACAGGTAATGGAGTCGTCCACTATCATCATGTGTATTCACATCTTAAGGGGGAAGGAGAGAGGATGCATTGCAAGCTCTCATACCACAAAGGTTGTTGTATATGTAATATAAAGTTTGTAAAATAAAAACTACTTTTAAAAATAATTGATAGTATGTAACAAAGAAATGCTTTATAAACAACCAGTTTGAGTGCTCTATTTTCCTTTGAGGGTGTTGTGTTTCTCTAAGTCTGAGGGAATGCTCTGGCCCATGGTCTCTACTCATCTGTTTCTAAATATCAGGGGACATGCAAATGCAGCTCTCTGCCTGCTGATAAACTGGCTACAGTTTATTCCACTTAAAACCTTTTATTGCTGTCAAATTTCAAAAATTATTATTTTTTTCTTTTTTTAATTTTAACAATTTATTAGAGGCTCATACAATTGTTATCACAGTTCATACATATACATACATCAATTGTATGAAGCACATCTGTACAGTCTTTGCCCTAATCATTTTTTCTCCTCTTTTCTTTTTTTACATTTTATTAGGGACTCATACAACTCTTATCACCATCCATACATATACATACGTCAATTGTATAAAGCACATCCATACATTCCCTGCCCCAATTATTCTCAAGGCATTTGCTCTCCACTTAAGCCCCTTGCATCAGGTCCTCTTCAAAAATTATTTTATTAGGGGCTCATACAACTCTTTTCACAATCTGTACATACATCATTTGTGTCCAGCACAATCGTAAGTATGTTGCCATCATCATTCTCAAAACACCTGCTTTCTACTTGAGCCCTTGGTATCAGCTCCTCATTTTCTCCTCCCTCCCTGCTCCCCCTTCCCCTGAACCCTTAATAATTTATAAATAATTATTATTTTATCATATCTTACACCATCTGACATCTCCCTCACCCAGTTCTCCACTGTCTGTCCTCCAGGGAGGAGGTTATATGTAGAACTTGTCATCTGTTCCCCCTTTCTCCCTCACCCTCCCTCCACCCTCCTGATATCGCCACTCTTACCACTGATCCTGAGGGGTTCGTCTGTCCTGGATTCCCTGTATTTCCAGTTCTTACCTGTGCCAGTGTACATCTTCCGGTGCAGCCAGGTATATAAGGTAGAACTGGGATCATGATAGTGGCGGGGAGGAAGCATTTAAGAACTGGAGGAAGATTGTATGTTTCATCGTTGCTACACTGCACTGTGACTGGCTCGTCACCTCCCCACAGCCCTTCTGCAAGGGGATGTTCAATTTCCCCCAGATGGGCCCTGGGTCCCCACTCTGCACTCCCCCTCATTCACAATGCTATGATTTTTTTTTTTTGTCTTTGATGCCTGATACCTGATCCCTTCGATGCCTTGTCATCTCACAGGCTGGTGTGCACATACGATGTGGGCTTTGTTGTTTCTCAGTTAGATGGCCCCTTGTTTATCTTCAAGCCTTTAATACCCCGGATACTAAATCATTTGATAGCCGGGCACCATCAACTTGGTTCACAACTTTTGCATATGCACCCACTTTGTCCTCAGCGATCGAGTCGGGACAGGCCAGTGTGCTTCTTCCATGTGGGTTTTGTTGTCTCTCAGATAGATGACTGTTTGTTTATCTTTAGGTCTTTAAGACTTCAGGTGCTATATCTTTTTGGAGCTGGGTACTATCAGCTTTCTTCACCACATTTACATGTGCACCAATTGTCTTCAGCGACTTCAGGTGCTATATCTTTTGGTAGCCGGGCACCGTCAGCTTTCTTCACCACATTTGCTTGTGCACCCATTGTCATCAGCGATTGTGCCAGGAAGGTGAGCATCCCAGACTGCCGAATTGTTAGAACAAAGTGTTCTTTTGTTGAGGGAGTACTTGAGCAGGGGCCCACTGTACATCTGTTTCCTTAATAATAAACCTATAAATAAATCTACATAGATTTATTCCCTCCTTGTCATATATAAATATATTTGCATCTTTATATGCCTGTATTTAAATCTCTATGACTATCCTTTGCCTCCTAGTTCTTTCCTCTGTTTCTTTGTACTTTCCTCTTGTCCCACTGTCATGTTCTGCCTTCATTTGAGTTTTAGGAATTACTCTTGGTTACATTGCCCTTGATCCAGCCCTGACAGACCTCCCACACCCTCCTTGACACTCACTGATTTTGGATCCCTTGTTATTCCCTTGTCCCTGGGCTTGTTAACACCCTCTTCCTTTCCCCCGCTCCCCCTACCCCCATGTCCCTCCGGAACTGTCATCACGTTGTTCTCTCTTGTGGCTTGTTTATGCCACCTATCCTTCCAGGTAGACATGATATGTACTATCACAAGACTGAGTACCACGAAGCAACAACAAAAAGTAAAACAATAGTTACAACAACAACAACACACACGCATACACACATAAACATAGGACTAGTTCAGGGTCTGCTGGCTTTCCTTCATGGGTGCTTTCCAGTCAAGTCTGATGGGGTGCCATGCCCTGGCACTGCCTCTATCCCTGGGGACTTCATTGCTCTGCATCCCCTGCTGCTCTGCTGCATGACCCCAGGGGCTGGCTTCGGCATGGTGGTCTGATGGTGGGCACAATTCCTGCTCTGTGTCTCTAGTGTTGTTCCCAATGGTGCTATGGGTCAATGAGGAACACTGTGTCCCATGGTTGGGCTGGCCGAGTGGTCATTTCTGTGCAGTGCTTTTTTGAGCAAGAACGTTGTCCTCAGGGCTTGGTGAGCCAGAATGTGTGTCACTCTTCTTTTTTTCCTCCCTAAGCCCCCTCGTTGGCTCCTGTGTGCTCTGACCAGACCAGTCCCTCTTCCCCTCTTTTTGAGCTGTACCGTCAGTGCTATCCTCTGAAGTGAATTCTTCTTGGGGGGAGGGTGGTGCTGTACACTTAGTTGGTAATGGGGCTCCTCCCCCTCACCCCGCCAGGCCTCTCTATCAGTTCCCTGCTTCAAGTCAGTGTGTTACATTTTGTCTTGGAGCTCCAGGTTGAAGTCTTGTCTCTCTTTCCCTGGGGAAACCCAATCAACACCCTCCCCCTGTGAGGGTTAGTGCCCTGTTCCCCCAGGAAATCTGTCTTATTTTAATTTCATGGTTATACCTCTGTTATCTCATAATTCAAAAGTTGTATTGTAAAAGTAGGAAACATTCTCACATGCAGAAAAAGCAACTGTTCCTATGCCAGGTGTCCCAAGCATCAAAGTTCTGATGAAGCTCAAGAACAGAGTTTACATTAAGACTCAGGCAACTGAAGTCCCTAGAAAGGGATAATTGTGAAGTGTGCCCTCATGACTGAAGGTTGGTGGTTTGAACCCACTCAGTGATGCTTTAGGATGCAGGGCTCATGATCTGCTCCTTGCTGTTGTTAGGTACCATCGAAGTGCCTCGGGCCCATAGGGATTGTATGCACAATCAAACCAAACACTGCACGGTCCTGCCCCATCCTCACAATTATTTCCATGCCTGAGCCCATTAATGGAGTCACTGTGTCAATCAGTCTGTTAGAGAGCCTTCTTCTTTTTCACCACTCCTCAGCTTTATCGAACATGAGGTCCTTCTCCAGGGCCTTGTCTCTCCTGAAAATATGTTCAAAATATATAAGACAAAGTCTTGCTTTCTTGCTTTGAAGGAGAACTCTGGATTTACGTCTTCCAATACAGATCTGTTTGTCCTTTAAGCAGTCCATGGTAATAATAATATTCTTCTCCAGCACCACAATTAAAATGCATTTATTGAAATATATGGGCCCATGTTATCAGCAGCAACAGAACTCAGCTTTAAATAAATATGACTGCTGAAGGGGTCTCTCGTGGCCTGTACTTAAAACATGAGGGTGCAATTATACTTCCCTCCCCTCCATATTGTAACGACATATTTCCATCTCTTTAATGGAGCCTGAACCATCACAGCTCACAGGAACACTAGTAGAAGAGCATCTAAAGAATTCACAAGTGAAGAACAGATCTGGGAATCTCACTAAATGTATTATTAAGGGTTCTCTAACCAAAACCAGGACACTTATGATTTTTTATGGATAGATACAGCAGGAAGGATTATAACAGCTAATTAGTCCACACCGCAGTACAGAGGGCTCAGTTCAATTCACTTCCATGGAAGTTAATATGGAAGCAGACAGCTGAGTCTTGCCTCTGGCAATGCAGGTAGTCAGGCAACAGGCAGCAAACAGCAGGTGGGGTCACCAGCAGCTCAGGAGATTAGCGAAGAAGCTGTGGATGGGATATAGAACTCAAGCAATGCAAGAGACGGGATCTGACAGCCTCAAGCTCAAGCCATGTGTACACCAGCAGCATGGCAAAGCAGGTCTAGAAGGTACCTCAAGTTCTAGCAACAAGATCCATGGATTGCATTCCCACAAGTAGTGTAGCTCACAAGTTGAGGCAGAAAACTAGCTAAAGCTGTTGCACACTGATCCCCAGAGAGCAAGGGGGAGGGGGGCGCGAGGCTTGCTGAGCCTACTGTCAAATCAAGCGACCTTATAAATCCCATGTGTTCCTATTTACTAGGTTGGCACATTAAGCCTACCTGTCACCCCAGATCTGGTCCAACTCGTGCATCTGCAGCTGGGACAGGAGGCCTCAGGACAAGGGAGAATCCAGTGAACCATTGGGTAGGGTGAGGTATTTCCAGAACTTTGTGTCTGAATCCCTGAGCTACTTGCATTTGTGGGCTGCCACCAAGAAAAATAGTGACACAAACATGTTCCATGCTCTTGTGAATAAAGTCCAACAGTCCCATATATATTACACCAACTTATAAAGAGCATGAATATAAATAAATGTATTCTGAGGCTCCACCTGATAGAGTAAGTGGAGATGAGTGTCAGTGGCACCTTTGTAAGAATCGGCTCCTCTGGGAGTTGAATGTTGGCTGAACCCTCAGGAGAACACAATCCTCTACCTGTGTTTTCCATTCACCAAGCCCGGGGTCCTCTTCATCTAGGCCAAGCTTGATGCTAAATGAATTGCTCAAAGAGGTAGAAAAATCCAAGGGACAGGAAGCTTTAGGAATAAGGTCCATGATGCCCAACTCCCAGGGATTTACAGCTTATAAAACATCCATCATTTCCATTTTTCCATAATGTCATGGTACATTGAACATATAGTCCAAAGTTTGAGGATCATTGAAATCTATCGATCATGCTGAATTTAAGAGGAGGCATGATTCAACGTCTGCTAAATATCGGAATGACTGAGTGAGTCACCAACAGGGAAAAAGATCACTTCCCGTAAAATAACTGTACTGCTGAAGAGATTTAAAACTTACTGTGGAGTACAAAGTATTCACATCACTCTAAAGCAATTTAATGATTTAGAAGGTTTCCATTAATAAGTTGTGGGGATAGTTGTTCAGCCCTGCTCATACTTTTTCCCTGCACACAGTTGGATATCTACAGCAACCTCTTGGACTTGAAGACTCTTTCCTCATAGGGAAGATGTGAAGAACATAAACTTTCCTCAGCACACAAATAATGGCAACTTGAAGAAACAATTTTATTAACTTTTTCTTCAAATGGGTTACGTATAAATCATGTGTTTTTTCTGTCTTCCTGGGTTCTTTTAGTGGATTTTGGACATATAGAGGCAAATTAGGAAAGGCTGCATTAAGGGAAATTATTTGAGCAATTTGAGCAGTAGAATTCCGTTCTGAACGATGTCAGATTACAATATTCATAAGGGATAAGACGACTGTGCAGAGATGACCTCTGCACCAGGAGGCAGAAGAAGCTATGGTGGGTATCTACTCCTATGAAGATGCACATCCTTGGAAAACCAAAGGACATTTCAACTTGGCTCTACAGAGACACTGTGAATCAAAATAAACTCCATGGCAGTGTTTAATTTTAGGGGCTTACAAGGAGGCCAATTCTATTGAAAAATAAATTGAGCATTCCATGCCCAGGTTATGTGTCACTGAATCTTGAGATTGTGGCTGAGATCATGCGAAATAAATAAATAAAATGCCTCTATGTCCCTACTCCCAGTGAAATATTGAGGATTTGCTTACTCCACTAAACTTCAGTCTGAAAAGACATACATTGAGACAAACAGAAATGACACAATGTATTAATTTCTCAGAGACTCTCCTGATTTAATTAATTGTGTAATTGCCTTCCTGAACCAGAGAAAGCTTTCTCTGACAACCAAAATTTACACGAAACACCTGTGTTAACGGGGCTCTTGGTTGAAGTCATAACTGGACTTCTTGCTTCATCATTGAACAGTGTTTTAAGCAACTCCACTTGACTCACACACACCTATGGATCAAAGGGTCATAGGTCAATGCCATCCTGCTATTAGATATTACTGCCCTTGAAGGACCCAGACTCTTGGTCATAAACTGGATCCCAGAGAGTACCATATTTAAGGAATTGTACCGTGTCAATCCCTGAGATTAACTCTTCCCAAGCAGGTCATGCTTTCGGCATTCATTAATGAATGATACAGGAAGGGTCAAGAGAATGTGGAAAGAGTACCCAAATCTCTGTACCAAAAAGAACTAGTCTATATTCCAACATTTCAGGAGGTAGCATGTGAGCAAGAATCAATGGTGCTGAAGGAAGAAGTTGAAACTGCACTGCATGCATAGCCAAAACCAAGGCTCCTGGAGTTAGCCGAGCACCCAATCGAAATGCTTCAGAAGAAGCACTGAAAGCACTCACACATCTATGCCAGGAAATGTGGAAGACAACTACTTGGCCAACAGCCTGGAAGAGATACATATTTATGCCTATTCCAAAGGAATGGGGTCCAGTAGAATGCTCAAACTATAGAACAATATGATTGCTATTGTATACAAGTAAAATTTTGCTTAAGATCAAAGAACACTAGTTTCAGCAGTACATTGACAGAGGACTGCCTGAAGTTCATGCTGGATTCTGAAGAGGATTTGACACAGGGAGACCATTGCTGATCCTAGATGCACCTTGGCTCAAAGCAGAGACTACCAGAAAGATATTTACTCATGTTTCATTCACGATGTCAAGGCATTTGACTGAGTGTACCATAGTAAACTGTGTTTATCTTGAGAAGAATGGTGTGTTAGTCTGGGTAGACTAGAGAAACAAATTCATAGACTCATGTGTGTAAGAAAAAAGGTTTAAACAAAACAAAATAAAGAGGTTTATACAAAAGAGAAGTTGAATATTGAAGAAACATCCTAGCTCAGTCCAGATCAAGTTCATAAATCTGTGATATTAGCCCATATGGCCAATACCAATCTATAAGTCCTCTTCTGACTCATGAAACACATGCAATGATGCCAGATGTGGGAAGATCACAGATCAGTGGGTTGGAAGTTTTCTGGATCCAGTGTAAGCATCTCAGTGCTGGCAGGGGTCTCTACATGGTTTTTCTGGCTCCAGAGGTCTGGTTGCATCAGGATAGGCCCATGTGGCTTCTCCAGCTCACAGGGTGTAGCACTATGTGTCTTCTCAGTAGAGAGTCTCCAAAGGAGTGTGTAGTAAGAGAGAATCTCTCCCACCTCCAAGGAGGAAATTCAGGAATCCCCAGAATTCTTAGGAGAAAGAATACAGAGGCCTCATTAGCTATGACCTGATTGACAGACTAGACTCCACCCCTTCACTCTTAATCCTCTCAAGCTCCTAATTGACACCAGATTATGTAGCTACCACAAATGGGAATTCCAGAGCAATTCCTTGTGCTTATGAGGAATTTTCACATGGATCAAGAGGCAACTGTCCGAATAGAACACGGGAATGAATAGAACAAGGGATTTAAAACCTGTGTGGTTTAAAATCAGGAAAGAGGTGTCTTAGGGTTCTTTCCTTTCACCATACTTGTTCAACCTATATGATGAGCAAACCATCAGAGAAGCTGGCTTATATGAAGAAGTATGTGGTAACAACATTGGAGAAAGGTGTGGGGAGAGGTCAAACGCTTACAGACATTCTCCCCAGGGTAGTTAGGCAACCAGACTATATGGCAGGCCTCAATCCCTGCTACAGGGGACATAAACTATTCCTCCTTGAGGCCTGAGACCAAGCGTTCACACCCTACTGATAATGGTTCCCATGGAGATCTAGGGAATAGGTGAAAGTTAGGCTGCCATCCTGAACCTAGGATCTGCTCATCTTGTCACATGTATAACCCCAATCCCTCCCCTTCCTATTGCATGTATGTCCCTAGACCACCCCTCTCTCATTACTGTATTACCTATAGGACAGCCCCTTCCAGTGACGTATGTCCTCACCTGTAATTAGGGGGCTTGCGTGTCCCCAGAGAATATAAAAGGGGCCAGGGCTACCATTTAAACTCTCTCTCTCTCTCACTCACTCCACGTGGACCATCAAGTGGGGCAGAGGTCAGCATGCTACCATGAAGCATGTCTGACTCCCATTTACTTCAATACTTCACTTCTATCTCTCATGCTCTCTATAACTTTACTATGATGTTTAATTATTATCACTGTACAATTGCGCCTACCGGACCCATAATGATGTGTTAGGGGCTGGCTTCCCCTGACAGAAAGGTTTATTACCAACCTTCAGTATGAAGCTGACAAACTTGCCTGATGAAAGTGAGGAGGGTTGAAGCACTTGCTGATGAAGAGCAAGAATTTCAGCCCTCAGTATGTATTACAAGTCGATGTAAGGAAGACCACAATGCTCACAGCTGGAACAATAGGTAACATCATGATAAATGGAGAAAAGGTTAAAGTCTTATTTGGATTCACAATTAGTGCTCATGGAACAACAGTCAAGAAATCAAAACATGTATCGCTTTAGATAAATCTGCGGCACAAGACCTTTTTAGAGTATTACAGAGAAGTGCTGTTCCTTTGAGGACTAAGGTGCTCCTGACCCAAGCCATTCCCCATTGCATCATATGCTTGTGAAACTTGGATATTGACTAAGGAAAACTAAGAATCAATGCATTTGAATTGTGGTGCTGAAGAGGAACACTGTAACTATCGTCGACTGCTAAAAGGACAAACAGATCTGTATTGGAAGACGTAAGACCAGAGCACTCCTTAGAAGTAAGGATGGCAAGACTTCATCCTACATACTTTGGAAATATTGTCAGGAGAGACCAGTCCCTGGAGAAGGCATTGTGTTTGATAAAGCTGAGGAGTGGCAAAAATAGGAAGCTTTATTTTGTTTTCCTTTAAAAAAACATCATTTTATTGGGGGCTCTTACAGCTCTTACAACATTCGATACATCAATTGTATCAAGCATATTTGTACATATGTTGCCATCATCTTTTCCAAGACCTCTTCTACTTGAGTCCTTGGTATAATTTTCTCTTTTTTTCCCTCCCTTCTCCATCCTCCCTTCCTCATGAATCATTTATCAATCATTTTTGTTATTATTTTGTATCGTACAATGTCCTTTGTGTCTCTTCACCCACATTTCTGTTATTCGTCCCCTTAGGAGGGGGTGCTATATATCCAACCTTGTGATGAGTTCCCCCTTTTCCCGCCGTCCCGGGCCATCCCCCTACTCTCATGATGTAGCTACTCCCACTACTGTTCCTGAGGGGTTTATCTGTCCTTAATTCCATGTGCCCAGAGCTCTTATCTGTACCAACGTGTGTTCTCTGGTCTAGTCAGATTTGTAAGGTAGAACTGGGTCATGGTAGTCCAGGGGGAGGAAGCATTAAGGAACTAGAGGAATGCTGTGTGATTCATCTGTGATATACTACACCTGGAACCATTCCTTCCTTATAACCCTTCTGTGGGGAGATATGCAATTGATATCCAATTGTCTACAGATGGGCTTTGGGTCTCCACTCCAACCCCTCTTGTTTGCATCGATATAGTTGTTTGTTTTAATCTTTTGATACCTGATACCTGTTCTCATTGACATCTCGTGATCACACAGGGTAGTGTGCTTCTTCCATGTAGGCTTATTTGCTTCCCTGCTAGATGGCTGTTTGTTTGACTTTAAGCTTTTAAGACCCCAAATGTTGTATCTTTTGATAGCTGGGCACCATTCACTATCTCCACCACATTTGCTTATACACCCATTTTGTCTTCAGCAATCGTGTTGGGAAGGTGAGTATCAGAGTACCAGGTTATCAGAACAAAGTGTTCTTGTGTTAAGGGAGGCCTTGAGTAGAGACCCAAAGTCTGTCTGATATCTTAATATTTAACATATAAATACATGTACATTGGTCTCTATCCCTTTCATTAAACATTAATATATTTACATATATACATGCCTATAGTGATACTTCTGTAAATAGCTTTTGCCTCCAATTTCTTTCCTCTACTTCCTTTCACCTTCCTCCTATCCCACAATCATGCTCACCCACCATTTGACTCTTGGTAATTCCTCTCGGATACATTGCACTTGCCAGGCATTATACACCCTCCTGTTCCCTGATCTGTGAGTTTGTTGGCTCCCCATTCCCCCTCTCCACCACTTCCTCTGCCCTGTCCCCCAACACAGCTCCCATTGCTGGTTACATTGTTTTCTCTTTGGGATTGTTCATCCTGCTTATTTTATATAGAGACAGAGGGCAAAAGAAAAGCAAAAATAAACAAAGCAAAACGAATACTTACCTGGCAGGGGAGATACCATGATCACGAAGGTGGTTTTCCCAGGGCGAGGTTTATTCATCCATTGCATTCCGGATGTGGTGACCTCTGCGATTTCCCCAAATGTGGGAAAATAGACTGCATCATTTGTGGTAGTGGGGGACTGCAGATCAGGTCTGATGAGGTGCCAAGCCCTGTCCCCCAAGTCAGAAGTCTATTTTCAGGATTCCTTGGGGACTTGGTTACTTTGCTGCCCTGTTGCACTTCCTTTGATTTCACCCCGCGGTGTCTGGGGCAAACTGGGCACACTTTCTGCACAGTGTCTCCAGTGCTGTCCCCAGTAGCACTAGGGTTCAGCGAAGGAATCCCATGTCTCCTGGTGGGGCCAGCCACACGGTCCTCTGTGTGGATTGGCTGCTCCAAGCAGGGATGTCGTCCCCAGGGTTTGGTGGGCCATGATGAGATTCTCACTCTCACTCTCACTCTTGCTTGCTCTCTCCCTCATAGTTTGGGTCTGGACCTCATCGTGTGGGTCTGGACAGATCAGCAAAGAGCAAGGTTCTTGAGAAGATTGATTGACACAATGGCTCCATCAGTGGGCTCAACCCTGGCAATAATTATGACGACGGCACGGGACCGGGCAGTGTTTGGTTCAATTGTACATTGGCTATGGGCTGGAAGCAATTCGATGACACCTAACAACACAGAGCAGATCATGAATCCTGTGTCCTAAGACATCGCTGGGTGGGTTTAAACCACCAACCTTTCAGACATGTGTGTACACTTCATCATTTGCATCATGTAGAAACCTCAGTGGCCCTGAGTCTGATTATAAAATCTATCCTTGAGCTTTATCAAAACTCTGGTGCTGGGGGCACCTGTCCGGGTCTTTTTCCCTCCATAAGGCACAGGCGCTTTTACTGCAGGTGAGAATATTTCCTACTTTTACAATACCACTTTTGAATTTGGAAACACCAGGGAAGACTACAAAACCAGTAAATAAAAATGGAGAGATTATCTAGGAACACAGTGAGACAGAGCAGAATCCCCAAACTGAAACCATCTACAACTGGTCCTTGGCCTGATCCTGCGCTCTTCGGGTCCTGAGCGCCCCCTGGAGTCCAGTCTCTTCCCTGCAGAGGAGGTTTGTGTCTGGGCTCTCACTGACTTCCCACATTGTGTCACTTACATTAATGCATGATCATTTCCTCGACATTCATGCTCTTTCTAATCATCTGCAGAAAGAGAGTGTTCTTAGAGTTGTCTCTGGAGATGGTGAATTGACGCTTTGCTCAGTCTGTGTATAATGTAGTCCCACCAGAATAACTAATGTATACAACCCACTGCAGGCCCTTCACTGGAGCCTGATGGGAACAATGCATTTCACAACTATTGAAGGTGAATCCAGACGCTGCACAGGAGAGTCTCCGAGACACCCCACCACCACCACGACTTTCTCAGATCGCCCCCAGATGGTGCTCACACTGGACACCTACAAACACAGAAACACCACGATTAGAGGACACATACACAAACAAATGTACTCGATATTAAACACACACAGCAAGGGTCTACAATGATTACCATGTAAAATGGACAAAGATTGGTGCAAAAGTAGTTTTGTGTATTTGTATTATTAATAGTTATGATATGTATTGATTGAATTTTATATCCTGGATGGCTGTATTGGACTGAACAAAAAATGAAAGCACAACAGAACTGTGGGATTCAACCGAAGAGAACCTTGTGGGCTATTTGTAGCAACAACCAACCTGTATAGTGTCAAAATCAAACTGACGTTAATGACCTCATTTTGCATCTAATGGAATTAGAGAAAGATGAGTGTGCCACCGCCCAGGTTTACAGGGGAAGGGGTAGGGGTGCCAGGAAATAATTAATATAAGATCTCAAGTAAATGAAATAGAATGAACACCATCAGTAAGTCAATTAAACAAAAACTGACTCTTTGAGAAGATGACCTCGAGTGATAAATATCCAGTTTTCATGATCATGACAGAAGAAAGAGGATGCAATTCTACATGCTTTCTGAACAACCTCATGCCCACAGCTGTATATATCACAAAAATGGAGGGATTTCTTGGATGGCAAGAAAACCAATAATGTTCCTATGCAAGAAACAAACGATGGCGCCGGTCACCATCATCATGGGTATCTACATCTTAAGGGGGACGAGAGGCTTTTTGCTGGATCTAACTTGGCAACCTTTGCTTCTTTGGACTTAAGCCAATGGCCTGCCATCTGACCTGCCCATTTTGGACTCATTTTCCTGTCTAGTCACAAACCTGACCTGCCAACCTGCCTTTCACCCTTCTCCGCAGCCTGTGGTGTTCCTGCCCATCCTGGGTTCGTTAGCCCCTGAAGTGTAACTTCATGTAATTTAGTGGCAGTGTAATTTAGAGTCAGAAAGGGGAACTATGATTTTGGTTTGTGATCATTAAGACTCCTTTAACCTGTGAACACATTTTTTAGAGTACTGACTGCATAGCAGAGTGGGTGAGTTTGATCATAAGCATTAGATAGATATTTTATTTATTTGTTTAAAAGATAATTTGACTGGGGGGCTCTTACAGCTCTTATAACATTCCATATATCAATTGCATCAAGCATATTTGTACATATGTTGCCATCATCATTTCCAAAACATTTTCTTCTTGAACTCTTGGTATTAGCTCTTCTTTTTCCCCTCCCTCTCCCACCATCCCATCCTCTTGAATTCTTGATCAATTATATATTGCTTTTATTATTTTATATCTTACACTGTCTCTTGTCTCCCTTCACCAACATTTCTGTTATGTATCTCCTTCGGGGGTTGGGGAGAGCTATACAGCCAACCTTGTGATGGGTTCCTCCTTTCTCTCCCTCCCTCCTCCCCAACCATTCCCCTCTCCTCATATTGCTACTCCCATTACTGTTCCTAAGGGGTTTATCTGTCCTGAATTCCCTGTGTCAAGAGCTCTTATCTGTACCAATGTGTGTTCTCCAGTTTAGCTAGATTTGTTAGGTAGAACTGGGGTCATAAAAATTTAAAAAAAAAAAAAAGAGGACGAGAGAGGATTCATTGTGAGCTCTCACACCACAAAGGTTGGTGTGTGTAATGTAAAGCTTATAGAGTGAAAACTACTTACAAACTCATATATAACAATAAAGTACATGTCTCAGAGCTCTGTTTTCCCTTGAGAGTGCTTGTGCTTCTCTGAGTCTGAGGGAGAACTCTTGCCCATATTCTCTACTCATCTGCTTCTAAATATCAGAGGACATGAAAATGCAGCTCTCTGCCACTGATAAACCAGTCAGAGCCCCTGATGTGGGAGATCTCAGAGGACAGTCCCAGTCTCTGGGGTCTCTGGTGTTACCACTTCTGCCCAGAAGCTAGTCCACAAGACTCATAATGAATTTTACACCAAACGTGGCATTCATTCTGGCCATTTTACATGGTAATTGTTGTACACCCTGCTGCTGTGTGTATAATTGTGAGTGCATTTGTTTGTATGTGTGCCATCTAATCACGGTGCCTCTGTGTTTGCAGGTGTCCAATGTGAGGTGAAGCTAGTGGAGTCCGGGGGTGACCCAAGAAAGCCTGGGGGGTGGTCTTCATGAAGTATTCAGTGATTTCTTCATGTAAGCGAGAATCGAGCAGGGCCATGTTTTAAGAACTAACTATTCTTGGATTGGGGCAAGAACTAAGTAGGAGCCCAAAATCCATATGCTAGCCCAGGGGTCCTCAAACGTTTTAAACAGAGGGCCAGTTCAAGGTCCCTCAGACCCGTTGAAGAGCTGGACTATAGTTTAAAAAAAAAAAAAACAACTATGAACAAATTCCTATGCACACTGCACATATCTTATTTTGAAGTAAAACAAATGGGGCAAAAACACCCGGTGGGCTGGATAAATGTCCTGGGCGGGCTGCATGTGGCCCACGGGCCGTAGTTTGAGGATGTCTGTCAGCTAGCCCATGGGTTTAATAACTCTGATTTACTTTTGCGGTCATGTTATGATAAAACCAAAACCCCAAACAAACAATAACAACAAAAACACACAAAGAGCAGAAAGAAACAAAAAAGCAAAGAAACAAAAGAGAAAATCATTGTCAATCTTCCTCTAGGGTATAAGGCAATTGCACTGATAAAATTCAGCAATTTATTCAATGACAGATGTTTTCCCCCAATCTATGGGCTCTCATTTTGCTCTCCTGATAAAATCATTTTTTAAAATTAAAAAATAATTTTTGTTATTGTATTTGCAATACATAATTTTGTTGAATACTGCCAAAAATGTTACAAACTTTTAATCCTCATTGTATACATTAATGAAATGAATTTCAGAGCAGTTAAGTATCTTGCATGTGCTTACATAACTTATAAATAGCGTGTATGAGATTGAAAACTAATGCATTCTGATTCTAAAAATTATTCTCCTAACTTCCAAGTCTACATAACTAAGCTGTCAAGGCACTTCTGGCGAAGTTTCCTTATTTATTTATTTTTTATAAATTATTTTATTGTTCTTACAGCCCTTCTAACTGTAAGAACAGTTGATGTATGGAATGTCAGAAGAGTTCTTACAGCTCTTCTAACATTCCATACATCAATTGTATCAAGCATATTTGTGCATATGTTGCCATGGTTTCCAAAACATTTTTCTACTAAAGCTCTTCTTATAAAACCCTCTTTTTCCCCCTCTCTCCCTCTTTGATCAAATATATATATCTCCTTTGATCAATTATATATATATATCCTTTGATCAAGTATATATATATATGTATATGTATATATATACATACAATTTTTTTAGTAAGCCTTGCAAGTGCATGGCCTCAAAAAATTAGTTTATGACTCAGAATTGTTCCTCTCCATGGAAATCTTTAGTAAAAGGCAAAAGATTTATACGATCTGAAGAGAAACCAGAGTATGCTCAATTATATTTTGTTATTGTTAATTTGTATCTTACACTGTCCGTTGTCTCCCTTCACCCACATTTCTGTTATCATCCCCTTTGGAGGTGGGGCGGCTATATATCCAGCCATATGATAGGTCCCCCGTTTTTTACCCTTCCCCCTACCTGATCATCCACCTAGCCTCATTACATCACTACTCTCATTATTGTTCCTGAGGGGTTTATCTTTCCTGAAGTCCATGTGTCGAGCGCTCTTAGCTGTACCAATATGTATTCTCTGGTCTATCCAGATTTGTAAGGTAGAACTGGGTTACGGCCTTGCGGGTAGGGAGCGAGTATTCAAGAACTAGATGAATGATGTGTGATTTGTCGGTGCTATACTGCACCTGGGTTGAATCATCCCTTCCTTATACTACTTCTGAGGGTGTGGGTGGTATCCAATTATCTACAGATGGGATTTGGGTTCCACTCCAACCCCCCTCTCTCAAATCAATATAATTGTTTGTTTTGGATCTTTTGAGACCTGATGGCTGATCCCATCAACACCTCATGATCACACAGGCTGGTGTGTTTCTTCCATGTGGGCTCATTTGCTTCCCTGCTAGATGGCTGCTTGTTTGACTTGAAGCCTTTAAGACTACAGACGTTATATGTTTTGATAGCTGGGTACCATCCGCTCTCTTCACCACATTTGCTTATGCACCCATTTTGTCTTCAGCAATTGTGTCGGGAAGGTGAGTATCAAAGAGAGCCAGGTAATCAGAACAAAGTGTTCTTGGGTTAAGGGAGGCCGTGAGCGAGGCCCAAATTCCATCTGCTATCTTACACCTTTTCATATAAATATATGTTCATTGGCTTCTATCCCTTTCATTATAAATTAATATATTTACATATCTATAGACCCATAGCTATACCTCTATAAATAGCTTTTGACTCCTATTTCTTCCCTCTATTTCCTTTCACCTTCCTTCTATCCCACTATCATACTCACCTTCCATTTGGCTCTCAGTATTTCCTCTTGGATACATTGCTCTTCATAAAACCCTACTCGGGATTATACACCCTCCTCACCACCAATTTTAGATCTCTTGTTTTTCCCTTTGTCTATGAGTTTGTTGGCTCCCCACTCTCTCTCCCCGCCCCATCTTCTTCCATGTCCCCCCTGAACTGCCAGTCCTGTAGTTTCTCTTTGGGATTGCTCATCCTGCCTATCTTATATAGACAGACAGAGGGTGGAAGAAAAACCAAAACATAATAAAACAAAAACAAAGCAACAACAAAAAATAATAGATAGTTCCAGGTCTGTCTGCTGACCCTAATGTATTTTTTCCGATCAAGTCTGAAGAGGTGACAAGCCCTGTACCCCAGGCCAGAAGTCTATTTTCAGGATTCTTTGATGACTTGGTTACTTTGTTCCCCTTACTGTCCAGGTACACTCCCTTTGCCTCTCACCCCACTGTGCATGGGGCATATCAGGTACACTTTCCTGCACAATGTCTCCAGTGCTGTCCCCTGTACTGTTGTGGGTCAGTGATAAAATGTCTTGTCTTGTGGTGGGGCAGGCCCTACGGTGCTCTCTATGCTCCGAGCATGATGTCGTCCCTGGGGCTTGATGTGTCATGATGAAGTTCTTTCTCTCTCCCCCTTAGTTCGGTCCTGTGTGGTCTGGACAGAGCCACCTCTCTCCCCGGGCTATATCTTCAGTGTTGTCCTCTGTATTGCCTTCTGGGGAGACGGTCAACATAGATCGACTTGGGTTGTTCTTACAGCTCTTATAACAATCCATACATCAATTGTATCAAGCATATTTGTACATACATTGCCATCATTATTTACTAAACATTTACTTTTTATGGACACCTTAATATCACTTCCTCTTTTTTCTCTCCCTCCCCCAACACCCGCGTGACTCTTTGATAAATTATGTATTATTATTTTCTTATCTTACACCGACCATGTCTCACTTCCCACAGTTTCTGTTGTTTGTCCTAGAGGGGGTGTGTGTGGTTTATGTGTCAATCATTGTAATCAGTTCCCTCTTCTTCCCCTCCTCTTCCCACCCTCCCACCACCCTCCTGATATCGCTACTCCCATTCCTTTTCTTGGATTCCGTGTTCATGGGCTCTCATCTCTTATATGTACCTGTGCACATGCTCTGGTCTAGCCCGCAGTGAAAGGAAGGACTGGAGTGATGATAGTGGGGAAAGAGGAAGCATCAAGGAACCAGAGGGATATTGTGTGTTTCATTGGTGCTATTTTGAGCTGTGGTTGACTCATCCCTTTCCTTGTGACCCTTCTGAATAGATGTCCTATTGTCTACAGATGGATTTTGTGTCTCTGCTCTGACCAACCTGGCATTCTGTGATGCTCACACTCCCAGCACAATTGCTGAACACAAAATGGGCACATAAGCAAGGGTGGTGAAGAAATCGGATAGTGCCAGGCTATCAGAAGATATAGCATCTGGGGTCCTAATGACTTGAAGTTAAACAAGCAGCACTCTAGCAGAGAAGCAACTAACCCACATGGAAGAACACCATCTGTGCTATCATGAGGTGTCCACAGGATCAGTTGACAGGCAATAGAAAACCCCAAACAAATAAAAAACCATATTGTTGAGAATGAGGGGTCACGTTTATGATATCATTTAAAATACCATGGCTTGGGTCAGGTACACCATATTCCTCAAGGTAATATTTTTATTATTAAAATTTTAAAGATATATTTTGCAGCAGATTCACCAAACGCAATATGTCATTAAGTTCGGTTTGAGTTGATTTAGTTTAGTCTAGTCTAATTTGATTTAGTTTAATTTAGGACCCAATTGCAGTAAAATCCTGAAGAACTTCATTTTTTACTATTTTAAGTGGGTAAATACATAGAACACTTAAAATGCTTATGTAGGAGATGTTTGTTTCATTTTCCTCATTAACTTTGTTCATTAAATCATTTATTATAGTGGTATCAATTCAGGGATATTAATTGTATCCTTTACATTTAAAAAAATTATTTTATTGGGGCTCATATAACTCATCGCAATCCATACATACATCAATTGTGTAAAACACACTTATACATTCGTTGCCTTCATTCTCAAAATTTGCCTTCTGCTTCGGTTCCTGGAAGCCGATTTTCCTTTTTATCCCAACCCCTTTCCTCCCCACTCACCCCTCCTGTATCCTTTATATTTTTATACAATTCTAAGTTATATATTTTATTGTTCATAGTTGTCCAGATTTTTGATGTATTGAGAACATTTTCATTTCATATTAGGCATTTCCAGTTATGTCTTTTACAATGACACTCTGCAATTTTTCAATGATGTATAATGATTTCATAACTTGGGGACACATACCCATGGTAATGACCTTTATAAAACAGAAAACATTGCTGTGTGCACTTTATTTTGCTTTTAGATTTACAGTCGTTGATCACCTGAAAGTTACTTATGTTAGTATGCTGCCCTGTACCACCCTCAGAGTTGTTCTATTCATTTCAATAGGAACATTTTTAATAGAGTTTTGCTTTCCATCTTGAAATGCCCTAATTATTTTGTAATGTATACAATTATATTAACTCTGTTGTAAAGTTTTATCTTATATTTGAAATAAAAATGTCATATTTCCAACCTGGCAATAACAAGTAGAAGAATTTAACTGCTGTTAACTTACATACATCACCTATTGAGCACCAATTCTCAAGAGTCTTGGCAAAGAGTGCATTGGGAGGAATGGTTGAGGAGTTGAAGCAGGCCTGAACTCAGTCTTACAGATATCAGCATTTTGGGATGCTAGTTTAGCGGTTGATTTTCCTTCTTCCCTCTTTTCATAGATTCCCTGGTTGAGTAGTGGTTATGCATTGGGCTGCTAGCTGCAAGTTCAGCAGTACAAAACCACCAGCTATTCCATGAAGACAGATGAGGATTTCTACTCCTTTAGAGAGTTACAGTATCTGAAACACTCAAGGACAGTTCTTCCCTGTCCTATAGGGTCACTTTCACTTGGCATCTATGCAATGTCACTGAGTTGAGTTTGGTATATTTCAACTTATGGATAAAAGCACTTTATAATTACTGTGCATAGTTTATGTAGCTTTATTTTTAAATGATTTGAGGAGAATGGCAGCTTGATTATATTATAAAATTATATTCGCTGTTGTGAAAAAGCTGCCAGATTGTTCTAATGTGACGGTAACATTTGGTAGTTTCTGGCACTCTACATCCTCACCAGTCTTTCATGGTATCAGTCTGTCTTTTGAAGCAGAAGCACAATAGTAAACTTGCGTTACTAATTTATTGACCATTTAACTTGCAATTCTTAATGATAGTTGATGGACCACGACATTCCACATGCTTGCTTGCTAACTTTGAAGACATCAGATCAGATCTCCCCATTTCATCAATTTTGTAATTCGGATTTTAGCTAATTATGTAGTGTCTTTCTTTGAAAATCATTCAGAATGTGGCACTCCTCAACAGCTCATCATCTTCTATTCCTGGATGACATTCACGGAGTATAGAGCCCAGCCACTTTAGTAAACTATTTAATCACTGATGCTCAAGAGGGTCTTCTATTTAAATATAAAAACAAAATCATTTAAATGAAATATTCCCCATATAGTTGCACACTCAGGATAAAATATAGGCCCCATGTGCTGAAGCGAGATCTTTGCTTTAACCCTGGCATAACTCCCATCTTGCAGCCTTAGGCAGCATGAGAGAGTATATGTGGGAGTATATATGAGTACAGTCTCAGAAGCTGATGTCTTACCCGGCAATAAAGATTGGCAAGGAGGCACTGCATTGGCCAGCATTAGACCTTCTCTTTGATGCCAATGTTTTCATCCCAAAGTCATGAAATAACCAAGTAGTTGTCATTTTAAGCTGCAAAGAACTATGCCTGATTTCTCTACAACAGTAGAAAACTGGATAATTTTGATAGCCCTTTCATTGGGCCCCTATTTTTCTACAATTTCCAAGTTCCAAAAATTGGAAAGTTCTGTGGGTATATTGATTAAATTACTGACCATGATTTGGAGCAGTGGGAAAAAACAAAAACAACATATGGATTATAGAGCCCAAGCAACGCTTCTTCAATGTGGAAGGAAACTGCCAGCATATACGGGTACTTTGTAGTACACGTGATAAAAACGTCATTTACAAAGGGTTACTGTGGGAGTTATATAATCATTTGTCAATTTGATGATTAAGAATGTAGGGGTGGAGTCTAGCCTGTCAATCAGATCATAGCCAATGCGGCTTCTGTGTGGGCATGGCCTTCTCATGAGAATTCTGGGAAATCCAGTATTTCATCCTTGGAGGCAGGAAAGACTCTTTCTCACTACTTCACAGCTTGGGAGACACCGCAGCTGAGAGGACAAATTGACCCATCCCGTGCAGCCCTGGGTGCTGGGGAAGCCATTCCGAGACCCCTGCCAGAGCTGTTTCCAATGACACTGGATGCAAAGACTTGCTACCCACTGGCCTGTGATCTTCTAAATTCGGCATCATTGCATGTGTTTCGTGAGTATGAAGAGGACTTTATAGATTGCTGTTGGACATATAGGCTAATATCAGACTTATGGACTTGATCTGGGCTGGGCTGGGCCATTTTCTCAATGTTCAATTGCTCTTGTATATAAATCTACTTCTTATACACACAGAGATGAAAGTGACCTGGACTGAAAAAAAGAAAAGAAAGAAAGTGACCTGGACTAATGAGCAGAGATGCACGTAGTCAGAATCTTAAATTGTTCAGACACCCACCAACACCAGATGCCATGAGATGGCAGGCAGTCTGCTGCAGTGACTGGGATCAAGTGATTACATTCCAGCCTACATGAGAGAAAATACTCAATTCCGTGATCTCCAACTGACAACTGGGAAACTGTCCTGTGCTTGAATCTCGGGATATTGACTAAACCTCTGGGTTTTTGTTTTTTACCAAATCATTACTTATTCCCCTCAGCAGAATCTGCTCAAGAGAAGCCATGTGAGTTCCACTCTTTAATTGTATTTCAACCTTTAAAAAATTAGAATACATTAGAGATTATACAGTGGTTAGAAGTAAGGAGGAAAATGGATGAGGTCAACCCTCGGTCTGGAACTTTTTGCAGACATTGATATGAGGGATAAAAACGAAGTGGAAATCTGAATGGGAAATAAACTTTAAAATAGCACGTTCAAAGATAGTGCCACTGCTTGCACTGTCAAAAGTATGGATAATTTTCCAAAATGGATGAATCTGTAAGCTTGGTTAATTAATTCAAGGTGAGATCTCTGAGCAGTTATTCAGTGGCCATGCATAACTCGAGAGACTGAGCAGGAATGTTCAGGCTTCAGAAGCACCCATTTCACCTGGGGAAAGGCCACTTCAGTGTCCATGACAAGCCCTAAATGTGGAGGTAACATTCTACCCTTGGTCTGGGAAAGCCAGCACATCTTCAGGCAGTGCTGTAGCTCCTCTGGAAAAGCAGAGTTGTGGGCAAAGACGCTGTTGCTCTGTGTTCTTCTGTGCCTGGTGACAGTTCCCCAAGGTGAGGGTCTCAGATAGCAAAGCTGGTTTATGGGGCCTGTGGTGAGTGCATGTGACTGACAGGAACTTCTCTCTTTATTTCTAGGTGTACTGTCCCAGGTGCTGCTTCAGGAGTCTTTTCCAGGTCTGGTCAAGCACAGTCTATTGTTCTCCCTCACCTGTATGGTCTCTGGTTACTCCATCACCAGTAGCTACTGCTGGAGCTGGCCCCTGGGGAAAGGTCTGCAGTGGTGGGGCCACATATGCTATGGTGGTGATACATAGTATCACTCATCCTTCTGAAGTCCACTCTCTAATCACCAAAGACAATTACAAGAACCAGTTCTCCCTTTAGCTGAGTTCCCTGACTGTACATGACACAGTCCTGTGTTATGTGCAAGGTACACACTGTGGGGATTCAATGTGAGCCCAGACACAAACCTCCCCTGAAAGGGAGGCAAAGAGCAGCAGGAGGCACTAAAGACCCAAAACATCACAGGTCCCCGCCCTAGAAAGGCACAGAAGAGCAATCAGGAGGATTTCCTGTTGGAGTCTGCATGTTCTCTAACTGGCTCTCAGCATCTCCAGCGACAGATTTCACTTTTCATTTCTTCCCTACATTTTCTAATCATCACTGCTAACTTGAAAGGAGGAACTAGTAAACTAGTAAACTCTGCTTGCAGTAGAAATATATACATGACTCTGACCCTTCATTATTTTCCTAAATGACCCATTTTTTTTGACAAGCAGATTATCATGATCATTCTCATCCTACCTGTCACGTAAAAACTGTTGACAATGAATGGAAACACAGGCACATAGACACTCATGAGTGCAATGCATGGTTTAAAATTCCTTGAGCTCCAAGGATATAGAGTATTTATATTCCAAATGTGTTGTGAAGGCACTATTTGTTTTTTTAGCATTAATTTTGGACTGGTATGTTAGATTAGGTGTTTTTCTTTTCTTAAAAATCATTTTATTGGGGGGCTTGTACAACTCTTATCACAATCCATACATCCATCTATTGTCTCAAGCACATTTTTATATTTGTTGCCATCATTTTCAAAATATTTTCTTTCTACCTGAGCCCTGGGTAGCAGCTTCTCATTTTCCTCCTCTCATTCCCCCACCCCACTCCATCATGAACCCTTAATAATTTAAAAATTATTATTACTTTGTCATGTCTTACTCTGACTGATGTATCCCTTTACTCACTTTTCTCTTGTCGGCCCCCTAGGAGGGGTTATAGGTAGACCATTGTGATCGGTACCCCATTTCCCCGCACCTTCACCTTCCCCTCTTGGTATAGCTACTCTCAATATTGATCCTGTGGGATTTATCTGTCTTGGATTCTCTGTGTTTCCAGCTCTTACCTGTACCCGTGTACACGCTATGGTCAAGCCAGATTTGTAAGGTAGATTTGGGGTCATGATAATGGGGGGTAGGAGAGGAAAGTTGTATGTTTCATCGGTGCTATACTCCACCCTGAGTGGCTTGTCTGCTCCCAGTGACCCTTCTGTAAGGGGCTGTCCAGTTGCCTTCAGATGGACTTTGGGTCTTCACTTTGCACTCCCCGACAGTCACAATGATATGATATTTGTTCTTTGATGCCTGATACCTGATCCCTTTGACACCTTGTGATCACACAGACTGGTGTGCTTCTTCCATGTGGACTTTGTTGCTTCTCATCTAGATGGTCACTTGCTTATCTTCAGGCCTTTAAGATCCCAGATGCTATATCTCTTGATAGCCAGGCAATATCTGCTCTCTTCTCAACATTTGCTTATACACCCAGTTTGTCTTCAGAAATCATGTTGGGAAGGTGAGCATCATGAAATGCCAATTTAATAGAACACAGTGTTCTTGCATTGAGGGAGTACTTGAGTAGAGCCCCAATGTCCATCTGCTACCTTAATACTAAACCTATAAATATACATACATAGATCTATTTCCCCATCATCATAAATATATTTACATATGTACATGCCGGTATTTAGACCTCTAGAAATGACCTTTGCCTCCTAGCCCTTTCTTCTATTTCCTTTTACTTTCCTCTTGTCCCACTATCATGCTCAGCCTTCATTTGGGTTTCAATAATTCCTCTTGGTTACATTGCTCTTGATCAAGCCCTACATCCTCATTGCCATAGATTTCAGATAACTTCTTGTTCCTTTGTCCCTGGCTTTGATAACACCCATTTTTTATCCCCTGTCTCCCTATGTCCCTCCCCTGGAATCATCATTCCTGTTGTTCTCCTCCAGATTAGATGGTTTTCATTAATAAGTATAATTCAGTGCCATTTCACTTATGGGTAATGTTTGTTTAATCAACACTACATACACAAACTTTTTTATCTTATTTCTTCTTACGTAAACTTCTGGTAGTTTTTTACCTTGCAGCATTGCATTTAATTTAAACTATAAATTTACTAGTAAACATTTATTTAATACCCTTTAAAAAATTAAATGTATTAGGACAAAATTAACATAAGTACATTCTTTTTATCTGTATCTCCCACCCATCAGTCAGTTCTAGTACTGTTATGAAAACACTCCTTTGTTTCTTCATTTTCTGGTGACTTGAATACTGCTTTGGTTCTGGAAGCTATAATATTGTTCACTGTTGGAGAAATTTAATGGCTTTCCTTTAGTAAGACAGTCTAGGAAGAACTCTTGATGATTTCTCTTCAAAAATTAGCTAATGGAAACTTTACGGGTAGCAATAGAACATTATCCAGTATGCTGCTGGAAGTTGAGCCACCAGTTCAGAATATTTTCAAAATATAACATGGAAAGTGCTGCTTCATCAAGGTAAGGTTACCCTTAGTGACATGGATGGAGAAAGGGTTTCAGGACTTTCATTGCTGATGCTATAGCACTAAAGTGAGAAGCTATAGTACAAATGACAACATTATGGGCATTCCGTAGACTTAGAGAAATACCAGAAGGAATGACCCACTCTGGGACATCAAGGTGAGTTGGCACAAAGAATTCCACAGAGACAATGTGGTAAATTCTGCATTATTGAGCAGTGATAGAAGTCTTCAGAACTTGTGAGGAGTCTTTTAAGGTGCAGCCATTCACCTGTCTCTTCCCCCAAACAAATTAGAGTCGAGATGACCACAGACTAAATCCAGTGGAATAGCGTGGATACACTGAATCCAATGAAATAATGCACCACCCATAAATCAGCCTACAAAATCCTGAGGCCAGAAGAAGAAGATGCTATCTGGCTACCATTATCAACCTACCTAAAAGGGGTCATGAGAAATAAATAAACAAACAAACAAATAAATAAATAAAAGGGGTAAAGGTTCACACTTCACATTAGGGATGGGTTAACTAAATGTTTGCAGGCTAATAAAATGTTTGCAGGCCAATTATAGCATGCTAACTTTTAAGATAATAATTTTGTATCTCCCACATATAAGGTCATAAGTATAAAAATGGCCCTTCAAAAGATACAACAAAAATATTTCCCTACCCTTACCTTAGGAGGCCTGGATAAAGTGGTGAAATATGTAGAACACCATTTTAAAAAGACAAGGCTTACTGGTTGGAGAGAGACTAGTGGAACCCGTGAGTGATTAGACCTCAGTAAGCCTTCAGGCTTGGGACATATCTCATTCCAGTTGCTCAATGTTTCACTGAACCGTAGATAGCATGGTGAGAAATAAACAAACCACTAGGGAACACACACTCAGGATGATTGACCATTTGAAAAAAAAAATGGCAGCATTTATCCAAGTACAAAATACTCTGCCAGAGAAGTAGTAAAAACAAAGTAATACAAATTGGAAGCCAGGGGGTAAGTGGGAGAAGTGCTATTGTATTATGGGGATTACAATCAATGACATAAAACAACATGGGTATGGATTTTTGAGAGGAAAGCAGATTTGCTCTGTTAACATTCATCCAAGTCAAGGTAAAAACTAAATAACACAAGATGCTAAAGAAATTAATGTCTATAAAATAAGACTGTGGAATTATGAAATATGCCTCCAATACACTTGGAATTTCCATAAATCACTAGAATGCTGAATATTGATATCTTGGGTATGCAAAACTTTAAGTGGATGTTTAAATGGATTGATGTTTTGGGGATCCATAATTCTATGGTTTACTGTTTCTGGAATGAAAAATTGAAGAAAAAATGATCTTGTATTCATTATCCAAATCATTTCATCCTGAAATACAACGTTCAAAGTCAGTGAAAAGTTAATATCCATAGGCTGCCAAGGAAGACTAATTTAAAGTTTACTGAAGTTTAAGATGAAAAAATGAAAAAATTTAATGAACTGCTGCAGTCTCATAATTAATTAATAATTAATCACATGAAAAATCAGGAGTCATAATTAGTCATAATTAATCACATGAAAAATCAGGAGGCACTATAATTTCCATGAGTGATTGAAATACAAAGTTTTTAGAAAGTTGTCACAAAGTTTCAAAAGTTGAAAAATACAGCTTTGTTGATTGGATATTAGGGATTGCATGATAGATAGAATTCTTCATGACAAGTAATTTATTAATCACAAGCCTTACTTTTAAATACTCCACCACATGAATATGCAAACAATCAGAGATCTACTAGATCAAATATGAGTATGTTGTGTTTCCTGAAGGATCGTTTAACTAGCATACCCTCCCCGACAGAAACGCTGAGGAGACAGCTCTCACACCATGGACTGGATCTTGAGAATCCTCTTCCTGGTGGTGGCAGCTACCGGGAAAGAAGTCACCGGTCTCAGGGAGGAGGAAGTGATTGTAGCTACCCTAGATTGATTTTGTCCACCTGTCTTCACTCAACAGGCAGTGACTCTGAGGTCCAGCTGGTCCAATCTGGTGCTGAAGTGAAGAAGCGGGGTGCTTCAGTGAAGATCTCCTGCAAAAATTCTGGACACTCACTCACCAGTTACCTTATTGACTGGGTGAGGCAGACCCCTGGACACAGGTTTGAGTGGATGGGAGAGATCTACACTAGTAATGGTGGAACAAGATACCCACCAAAGTTCCAGAGCAGAGTCACCATGACCAGGGAAACATCCATAAGCACAGCCTGCATGGAGCTGAAAGGTCTGAGTTCTGAGGACACACCATGTATTACTGTATGAGGGGCACTCAGTGAAATAACCCAGTGAGACAGCTGTGCTGGGCTCACAGAAGATAGTCAACCAAGGTACAGGCTGCCAATTTTTTCAGATGGGTAATCAAGAGAACAAAAAGAAAACCAACAAACATGTATTTACTTAAATTGTTTGAGACAGTGCCCAATGCATGTTCCCCAAAATCAAAATTTAGGGAGGCAGGAGAGGGATGAAGGTCCCTTACTGATTTATTTATTTTCCCATTGTGTAGAAGAGCCTAGCATCCAGTTGGAGCCAGTGAGCTTGGTAGCAAAGCAGATTCTGTATGCAAGGGTTTATTCCAAATAAAATGTATATGCATATGTTTGGTCAATCAGTGGATTGCTGCAAACAAGTTCTCTAAGCAATACAGTTGTCTTAGTTTCCTTAGAGAGTCTTTAAAAAAGAAAGAAAGAATGAAAAGCACGGTCTGTGTTTTGTACTGTGTGGAAGAAAAGTATTTTGAACCGAAGGCTATTATCGCGTATTTAAGAAACTCAAGGGGACATGAAACTTTGGCTGCTCGATATAAAATAGTGGTTTTTAGATGAATTGAGCATTTTAAGGAAGGTCTTGAAGATCTCAAAGATAGATTCCAAGTAGAGGTCAGATCAGAAGTTTATGGAGAATGGTGGGACTGCTTTTATTTTTGTTTGTTTACTTATTGTTGTACAGGTTATATCTTGTGTCATTTCTGGGTGGGCATATGGTTGTCATGGGGCTAAGGATTAATCCTGCTAAGAAAACTGAAAATTGCATTGGTGAGAAAAATGTCAATGATGATTGACTTTACATCACAACACAAATCATGTCAATGCTTTGAGAGTAGTAAAGGTTATCCTAAGAAATTTTATTGTAAGAGACTCTGCCATGTTGGGTGAGCTGAAAACTGTCCAAATACCTATTATTAGGAGACTGTATAAAGAAACTCTGATACATACACACAATAGAATACCATGCATTTCTGAAAAACAGGGATGGCATTATGAAACACCACATGATGTGAAGGGACTTGGAAATCATTATGCTGCGTGCAGTTAGTTGATCACAAAAGGACAAATATAGTATGTGTCCACTAATGTTTGATGGACACCAAGATGAAGGAAGGCTTTTACCCTCAGGGTGTGCAATAGTCTGAGCTGGTCTCCCAAGCAACAAGATAGAGAGCCTGCCAAGTGCTCATGGGACATAAATCACCTGCTTTATGTGTACGTGTTAAAAACCTCTCTGACAGAGGACATTTCATCTCAACTGGGGTCAGATTTTCAAGCAGGGGCTAGAAGATCATTCAATTGCTGCCATACAACATTGTGCTAAGGTCACTCAAAATCAGTAGACACATCTACAATACTGGATTGAGACTATACTTGTGTAGTCTTGGGATCCAATCCCAGTAGCCACAAAGTCAAGGGAATAGAAAACACTATTGGCTAAATGTGTGTTAGAAACATCTGCAACTTAAATGGTCTTGAATAGAAATTATATGACTTTGACTACAAAGGATTATCTTCCCAAGCGACTGCTGGCATTGGAGCCTCTGCTCATTTGGTTAACTTTGCCGTGGTTCTCAACCTGTGGATCATGACCTCTTTGGGGAATCGAACGACCCTTTCACAGGGGTCACTTAAGACCATCAGAAAACACGTTATGATTTACATTATGATTCATAACAGTAGCAAACTTACAGTGATGATGTAGCAACAAAATAATTTTATGGTTGGGGTCAGCGACATCATGAAGAACTGTATTAAAGGTCGTGGCATTAGGAAGGTTGTGAACCACTGCTTTACAGGAGCACATCGAGTAGTGGGAATTTCTTTAAATAAAAAATACTATGGAACAAAAGGTCCTGTTCCAGGCTATTCTGTTCCAACAGCAGTACATGGCGTTATAACAGCGTGGGGGAAAGACCATGAAAAAGATGCATTAAAAATCATAGTAACGCAGTTTTCATTAGTGCCTGTATTTGCAGTCGGCCATAGCTATGCCATTTTTAATGCATGTCAGAAAATATGGGGTGAAGATTTGAGACATGTAATAATATCAAGAAGTACAGAATTGCCACTAATAATCAGAACTGACTCTGGAAATCCTTTGACACTGTATTTAAGTTTGGTCCATGTTATAGAGAATTCAAAGGGTTACAAGTTACTGCCACCTTACCTAAGAGTTATTTAAGAGAATGGAATAGATATTAATACCTTATAAGCAAATTGTATAAGGGGTTAAAGGAAAAAAGGGGAGTGTTGAAAATATTCCCTTTGTTTCTGGTGGAACCTTGCTACAGAAGTTAACAAGAAATCTCTTAAAATATTCCTTCAAGTGTAGTTATGTGGTAGCTTATGTATTTAAATCCATAGTTCTATTGGATCAAACATAATTGTACAATTGCTGCCATCATCAACTGTGATACCTTCATATCAGCTCCCCCTATCCACTCCCAGCCCAACCCTGCAACCCCCAGAACCCTCAATATATATGTATATTTTGCTGTAACTTCCACCATCCCATGCATCCTATCACCTGAAATTCTGATGTTTGTTCCCTTTGAGTGGTGTTATACAGTCACCAGTGCTGTTAGTTTCTCCCTCCCCCACCTCCCCACTTCCCCCGAAAAGACCTGCATGGGACTTCAATGAACCAGAAGGTAGGGAGAGGCTCCGAATTTATCGCCAGGTTCTCATGCCTGATTTCTGAGTGGCAGCAAAAAAGCCGCCCAATTTGACCAAGGTGGGTAATGTAAGGCAAGGTCCCCAGGAAAGTCCAGCTGCATTCTTAGAACGCATCATGGAAGCTTTTAGGCTGTATACCCCATAAACCTGACATCAGAGGAAAGTAGGGCTGCAGTAATAATGGCTTTTATTAATCAAGCTGCACCAGATGTCAAAAGAAAGTAGAAAGGCTGGGGAAAAAATTTTAAGGATTTGTCGGAGGTGGCAGTGAAGGTCTATAACAATAGAGAAACCTCAGAAGAGAGGAAAGAAAGACAGCGGATGGAAGATCGAAGGTTCCAGGCAGGAGAAACCAGGAAGATTACAAGGGAAATTGCCCAAGTATTAGTGGCAGCTACTGCAAGTGAAGAGGGAGAACAAGGGAATGCGTTAATAGAAATGGGAGGCCTAGACTAGGAAAAGATCAGTGCAGCTACTGCGAGGAAAGAGGGCACTGGGCCAGAGATTGTCTCAAAAAAGAGCTTTTGAAAGGAATGATATGGTGCTGGCATTGCCAGGAGGATGGACACCAGTTTGACAGGTGCCCCAATCTTCATAAGCCAGCATGTCCCCTATTTTTAAGGAAGGGGGAAAAAGGCAGGACCTAGAATGAGGAACTCGGGGTTCAGAATCACTCCCCGAGCTTAGGGTACCATGATTGGTGGAGAGGAAACTGGTTGATTTCTTGGTTGACACAGAGGCAAAACACTCGGTCCCCACCCACAACAATGAAAAACTGTCGTCTTGTACCAGCTGGGTGCAAGGTGTCACAGAGACCAACTGGTACTGATGGACTTCTACGCGCAAAATGGACCTCAGCGTGGGTCAAGTAAGTCACTCGTTCATGCTCATCCCAAAGTGCCCGACACCCCTGCTAGGAAGAGATATTTTAACCAAGTTAAATGCCCAAATATACTTTAAAACGAACACGTCTGCTTGGCAGACTAAAAAAGACACTTTTAACTACTCCACACCACCAACCAGGATGAATATCAGTACTCACAGTAAAAAGAAAGATTCATAACTGCTAAAAGAAAAGAAATAAAGAATAAGACTGAGGTGATGCAGCCACTGGAAGCTGTAACACTGCCAAAAGCTGTGGCAGTGGTGCACACACCCAGCCATCAACAAGGAGACTCCATGGAAGCTAAGGGCCATTGTGCCGCAGACAAGGAGGTGCAAAAGGCTGCGGTCCAAGAAAAGGAAGGAGATGGACCTGTAGAACCAGGTGGGCAAGTATGCCTTGTTCAATTTTCTTTTCCAGGAAAGGGGTCCTTTCCACATGTGCCTGGATACACAGCTGAAGAACTTTGGGTCAAACAAGAGCTGTAAGCCCTAATAGAAGAGGGCTTGCCGTGGCTAAAAGCCCAGAACAATCCTATCCTCCCGGCTGAGGTGGGACGCAAGAGATGCTGTACAATTTACACCGTACTACTCATTTGGGGGAAAAGACGCTACAATTGTTGCAAACTGCCAAACTACAGTTCAAAAACCAAGGACTGACTGCAGAACAGCTGGTGATCCCATGCCTTGTCTGCCAAGAAATGAAACCAGGTAAAATTATAAATATGCATCAAGGGGCTAGAGAAAGAAGTAAGCAACCTGGGCTACATTGGGGGGTGGATCTCACTGAGATCAAGCCAGGCAAATATGGTTACAAGTACTTGTTAGTCCTCATTGAGACTTTTTCAGGTTGGGTAGAAGCTTTCCCAACTAAAAGAGAGACAGCCCTGATAGTAGCAAAAAAGGTGTTAAAAGAAATAGCTCCAAGATATGGAATGCCTCAAACAATTGAATCCGACAATGGGCCTGTTTTTGTAACCGAGGTCGTTCAGAATTTATCCTGGGCTCTGGGGACAAATTGAAAACTGTATTGTACATACAACCCAAAAAGCTCTGGGCAAGTAGAGAGAATGAACAGAACTTTAAAGTAGACTTTGACCAAATCAGCCTCCAAGACTGGCGAAAACTAGGTGACTCTCCTCCCGTTTGCTATATTCCGTGTGCGGAATTCCCCCATGTTTGAATTGACACCTTTTGAAATTGTGTATGGTAAACCACTCCCCATTATCCCTAGAGCATTCAATCTGCTCTATGCAGGCCTGCTGAGATATTAGGGGCTATGCAAGCCTTGCAGAGCAGACAGGCCAATGTTTGACCTACCATTCAGGCTGTTAACCAAAATGCTATTGAGCAGGCAAATGCAGCTGCAAGTCAACATGAGCATTTGCCTGGAGATTAGGTCTGGGTTCGAAGGTTCCATAGCAAAAATCTAGAAACCAAATGGAAGGGGCCTTATCAGGTTGTTTTAACCTCCCCTACAGACTTAAAGGTGGAGGATGGGATAGCTGCCTGGATTCACCACAGCCATACCCGCCTAGCAGAGCCTCTGGAAAAGGTGTGGACGGTAACTCAGCACCCCACCAACCCCCTTTGGGTGCGCCTCAGTAGACTATCATGATCCTGTGGCCTGTGGCCCTCTGGGTGTTCCTCTCTGCGATTATCAAGGAAAATGAGACTATAACCAACATGAACCTTAGATTCACACCTGGACTCTAAAAAATGTAGTCACCGGTGACATTCTGGCAACAGTAAGTAAGACACATCCAATAACTGCGATGCGGTATCTTGAAATATTTTTCAGCCTTGAACAGCTCTGGCAAGAGAGAAGGATTGGTCCTGCCCCCCGAGTGGCATGGCATGTCGGGTATAGCACACCTTTAAATAATAAACTGGTCATGAGGAAACAGGGGTTTCATGTGTGCCCTATGACATGGCCTCAGGGCACTGACAGAGCAAAGTTGTTGGGACGCAGCCTGCAGCAGGGGTCTTCCAGTAAAGCATGATGGCCCTATTGTTCTGAATGGGCTTGTGTAACCACCAATGATGGTGACTGGAAATGGAATTCTAAAGAAGACTCTGTGTCAATGAAATTTATGTCAAGTAATAGTGCTGATGCCAATAATACCATAAAAATCACCATCCACATCACTGGGAAACCTGGATCCGAGGAATAATGTGGGCCTTCCGAAGTAATAGCCACCCCAGTACCAAAAGTCCTACATACTGTAACATCAACGGCTGGTCCAGAAGACACGCAGAACAGGGTTTATCTCAGTTCTCCTTTGTTTGATTTAATAGTATCAACGTATAATGCTTTAAACAGTACTAACCCAAATGCTACCAAAAGTTGTTGGCTTTATTATAGTATAGAACCCCCATAATATGATGCCTTAGCTATAAACAGAATTTTGGTCCAGGAGGCTGATGCAAGTTGTGACTGGAATAGCCGTAAGAAAAAAAGTTTCACAATAGAAAATGTTCAAGGAATTGGAGCGTGTGTGGGAAAAATTCCAAAAAAATATGAGCCCTCTGTATAAGCATAAATTCTCAGGTCAACCAAAGCAGTAAGTGGATAATTCCTACTAAAAGTAGTTTGTGGATATGTTCAAATTCCTACCCTCCCCCTTGCCTGTATACCAAGTTGTTACACTCCACCAATGCTACAGAATTCTGTGTAAATATAATTCTTTTCCCGCGGGTTATTTACCATTCGTGGGAAGATGGATGCTTACAATGGTCAAACCAGCACTACCAGAAGGTTAAAAGAGAACCTGTCACTGGTTTTTTTTAAAAAACATTTTATTAGGGGTTCATACAACTCTTATCACAATCCATACATGTACATACATCAATTGTATAAAGCACATCCACACATTCCCTGCCCCAATCATTCTCAAAGCATGTGCTCTCCACTTAAGCCCCTTGCATCAGGTCCTCTTTTTCTGTCACTGTTTTAACTGTTGGTCTGTTACTCAGAGTTAGCGCTGCTGGAGCGGGCATAGAAATAGCTGCTCTAAGCAACCAAAATAATGGACTGACCCAGTTCTAGAGTTTAATTGATGAGGATTTAGCCAGACTAGAAGATGCAATAACGCATCTAGAAAAATCTGTAAGCTCTCTTTCTGAGATAGTCCTACAAAATTGTAGAGGGTTAGATTTAATTTTTCTACAGCAAGGAGCAGTGACCCCCCCCCACCCCCCACCGATTGACCAGTCAAGAAAACATGTGCGAAACTGCTTGCCAACCACCACTGGACAATGCTGGCACCAGAAGTTTTCTCTAATCAATTTAAAGAACAGCAACACTGGACTGCCCCCTGGCCCTGGCCCCATAAAAGCCCAGTGAACAAAGAACTCAGGGCTGATTCCCTTTGGCTGCTGGGTCCCCACTGTGTTGGGCAGTGGAGGGAGGGAAGCCCTAGCTTGAGCTAGCAAATAAACTCCTTTTGCTGCTTTTGCATCTCAACTGGTCACAATTCTTCCATGCGCCCAAGGTGAGCTCGCATTCCCTCCCCCAATCCAACACTCGGGGATGAGAATTATATTACAGTTGAGTCTCAACTACAGTTTACTCAACAGATAATAGGATAGATACGTGAGGTTTGCTTGAGTGCCTGGGAAAAGATAATTCCATCAGGAGAGAGAAAGCCAAGTTGCATGGCTATAAGACAGCGGATTGATGAATCCTATGCTGACTTTGTGTTCCAAAAGTTCTATTTCCAAATGTGTAAAGAATGTCCAGGCAGTAAGAGACTTAGTGCATAAGCTATCTTATGATTTCTCCAATAAGCGTTGTAAAAATACCTTCCACAGGGAACAGGGCACTCTGCTAGATTATCTCAGGATATGCAGGAATGTAGAGACAGAGGAATACAAGGCCGACCTCATGGCAGCTGCACTGGCAAATTATATCAGACCTAGAAAAAAGTGTTTTAGTTGTGGGAAGACAGGTCATCTTCACAGAGAGTGTAGGCAGAGCAGGCTGCGGCCTATGTCAGAGCATGGGCCAGGGACATCGAGTGGGTTTAATAGAACCTGAACTCTGCCCCGCTGTAGGAAGAGAACTCATTAGCCAAGACTTCCCAGTGGGGAAATAGTGGAAGGAGCTTGATACAGACCCTGCCAAGCAAAGCATGGGAGGCAAGGCGTCTGCCTGCCAGAGCAAAGAAGAGAGAAACTGCAGGTATCACCCAGCTTCACAGCAGGAGACCAGACCTAACCAATCTTGCAAAAGCCCAGGCTCTGTTCTCCCTGCTGTTGTTTTGACTAACTAACAGATGGCTCTCAGAAGCCCTCACAGCCCTTTGCTGATTCTAGAAGCAGGAACCTCTTATTGAAAAAGTAATACACCTTGGGATGAAAGCCAGAGTGAATCATGTCTTGTTTTCGTTCTTGTACAGGAGCCAAAAATCTATATATCATCTCTGTGCAGGGGATCAAGGGCCGGCTAAGCAGACTGCCCGCTGCCGGAGTGGGTGACATAGTGATGGCCACAGTCAAGAAAGGCAAACCCGAGCTCAGAAAGAAGGTCCATCCTGCAGTGGTAATACGGCAACGGAAATCCTACCGGAGAAAAGATGGTGTGTTCCTTTCTTTCGAAGATAATGCGTGGGTCATTGTGAACAATAAAGGCGAGATGAAAGGTTCGGCCATCACAGGACCCGTTGCAAAGGAGTGTGCGGACTTCTGGCCCCGGATTGCATCCAATGCCGGCAGCATTGCGTGATTTTGCCATGTTTGTGAAAACCTCCAACAACCCTATTAAAAATTATTCACACACACACCCCCAAAAAAAGAAGAAGTAATACAGTTTTTATCAGGAAGTTTTAACCTAAATACTCAAGAAATTCAAATTGTTACTGGAGTTGATAAGAGTTGGGAGAAAAAGCCAAAAGCTGTGATTAAATTAGAAATTATTAAGAGCAGTAATTGGTGTCCACTACCAAAGAACTAATTGTGATTGTTAGCCTAAATAGAACCATTTTATATTAAGCAATCATTCTGCACCAGTCCTAAAGTGCAATCTCAGGCCTTATAACATTTTCAAAAAAAAGAAAGAAAGAAAGAAGGAAAAGGCCAACTAGCCCCTTGTTCCTAAAAACCAGCAAACGACTATCCTGTGCCAGAAAATTGTGCAACCTCAAAGTCTGCTTGCTCAGTCGCGCTGCTTAACGGCCAGTTTTGCTTCTGTACCAGCCTGCTTAGTCGCACTGTTCAACCCCAATTTCTGCTTGTATACCAGCCTGCTTGCACAGTATAGCAATCTAATGAAGCCTTATAAAAAACCAAGTCTGTAAGCGAAAGGGACCAGCCGATGGCCACATTTTGTCTAGGGCTGGCTGGTCCCTGCGCAGGTTTCTTTTGTTATCAAAACTTTTATTTCTTTCAATCTCACATCTCAGTTATTCTTATCTGGCTCATGTACAACAAAATAAGATGTTTATTAGGAAAGTCCAACCTAAATTCTCAAGGTGTTGCTGGAGTTATTGGTCACGATTATGAAGAAGAAATTAAGGCAGTGATTTATTCTGATATACCATGTTTTGCAGAGTGAAGACCCAAAGCCCATATGTCAGCCACTGGAGATCCCCTCTAGGGGAGGATAGGAGCCAATCAAGGTGCGATGTAGCATCGATGAAAAATACAATTTTCCTCTAGTTCTTAAATGCTTTCTCCCCACCCCCCACTGTCATGATCTGAATTCTACCTTGCAAGTTTGGCTAGTTCAGAGGGTGTACACTGGTACAGACAGGAACTGGAAGCACAGGGAATCCAGGGTGGATAATATCGTTAAGACCAGTGGTGTGAGTGGTGATACTGGGAGGGTAGAGTGGTTTGAAAAGAGGAAACTGATTACAAGGATCTACATGTGACCTCCTCCCTGGGGGACAGACAATGGGAAAGTGGGTGAAGGGAGACATCAGGCAGTGCAAGATATGACAAAATAATAATTTATAAGTCATCAAGGGCTCATGAGGGAGGGGATTAAGTGGAGAGCAAATGTATTAAGAATGATGAAGGCAATGAATGCAAAGATGTGCTTTACACAATTGATGTATATATGAATTGTGATAGGAGTTCTATGAGCCCCTAATAAAACAATTTAAAAATATTTTAAAATAATAAATTATAAAAATCTATGATCAAAATATAATGGAGAGCCAAAAACTTAAAAAAAGGGAAGATCGCTTAAGCCAATTTTTGCTTCCTTGCATTTTTAGAGTTAAAAGTTATGGTTGGCAGGAAAGAGTGCTTGAGAAATCTGACCATGGTTTAAATCAAGGGGTCTTCTGGAATGCTCTTGTGGTGAAACAATAGCGCCACCACATGGAATTAGAAATTGAAGCGAAAGGCTTTTAAACTTAGGATGGGGGGTCATTTCTTTAGTGCAGTCAGGAGGGCCTAAAACTGTCCCATTAACTTCCACTAAAGTCAGCGTGAAGGGAATGAGTGAAGTTAAGTAAGAGAGACGATAGCAAGATGGTAAAATCATACAGTGTGAGAAGCCTGAAGAGCAAAGGGCTTAATTGAGCCTGTAACCTTACCGGTGAACTTGGAGGAAAAAATGTCTGATTAGTAAGTTACTTCAGGAACAGCTGAATAAATTTATTGAGAAGTTTTTCAGTCTTTGAAAGTATGGTAATTAGTCAGTTCTCTTAATTCTCTGAGGGCTGGGAGCCAGTATTTTCATAACAATGAAGGCTATCTAACTAGTTGTTTTACTGGATCAAGACCAAGCAAGGTAACTGAGATTGCCAGCAATACTTTAAAGGCTGCATTGTTAAAACAGAAGGAGGAGAAGAGGAATCTTATGTGCAACAAATTTCATTTGGTCAATTTAACAAAAAAAGTTCTCCTTACTTAAAGTTTGAAACAAAGGTAGGGCAGAGAAACATATTTTCACTTCTGCAGAGAAAACTGATCCTAAGAAATCCCAAGATGATGGAAACCGCGTTTGGGATCCGGGTTCATCTCTCACCCAGAGAAAGGGCTGTGCATTTATGTTTCGGCAGAATAAAGCTGATGGGCTCCCCTCAGAAGGACGCAACCACGTTGGGAGAAAGATGGACATGAAGGACACGAAGGAACTCCAAAGCTTAATCATAATTCTTTTTCCAGGTCACTGACACCCTGAAGAGAGGGGCTATTTGTTTATATTTTCACAGGCCAAGGGGATAGGTGAATTTCTCTTCAACCAGCAAGGCCCAGAAGAAAGCAGTGAAGCTGGTGGGTGACCTGACCTCCCTCTCCTGTTACTGAAGTTATCCAAAATGTCAAGAAGACTTGGCAGATTCCTGAGAATGGCGATTGCTGACTGCTGAGACATTTCTTCCATTGCTGATGCTGTCTAAGAGAAACTCTGAGACTCTCATCAAAGAGGAACATTATATACAATAGTGACTGGACTATTACTCCAGACTGTTGTTTTGCTGAAAGATCAAGATTTTGGACTTGTGAATTAATGTTATAATGTGATTGGAATGTAACTGATTTCTGTGTAACTCCCTACCTATATAATGTAACATTGCGTGACAAGGATTTGATTAAGAAACATTAGCAAGGGTTTAAGGGAAACATTTCATTAGATGTTGATCAGCTTAAAGAGGATATTTTCTATACATTCAAAGACAGACTCAAGGCATCTCCTGACTCTGATGTGATTAAGCAGTTGGTGAGTGGCATGGGAGGGTTGGATTCTCCATCTTGGGCTCAATGTATCTCACATAGCTTAAGTTCCAGTCTGACTGTATTATTTACTCATCATATTTTTTTATGCTTGCAGTTTCGTGCTGCTTCTATAGGAAGCTAAGAGATATGAAGAGAGACCATGTTGCTTCCGTGACACTATTAAATCTCAAACATAATGCAGACAGGGGAAATGTGGGATACTAGCACTATAGGGAAATAAAACTGGGACTGTTAGGTTTCTTTCTCCAGGACTAGATCCCAACCTCAGTCCTTGGCTCCGCGCGAGAAATATTTCATGCTGAAGCCGGGCTCGTGATCCAAGAGAATTTAATGAAAGTTCAAAGAAGCATCAGGTTTTACGCGGCACCTATTAGGATTCCTTTGACCATGTGGCCTGGCAGAGACTGCCCCAGGTCACGCAAGGATCTCTCTCCTCCCAGGACGACCAGACCAAAAAGCCCCTCTCCCTTCCAGTCCCTGCCTTTTCAAGGGCTCCCAGGGGAGGTGTGGTGAACGACCCCAGGTTGATCCCATTGGCAGAATTGCAGTCACCTGGCCCAGGTGGGCTGCTCCAGGTGTAACGCCCATCAGGGCCCACGGCAGGAAAATCTAGCTTTTGTCCTTTGCAGGCCCACCTGGGCATGTGTAAATGGACTTCCCAATTCCCTAGGCTAAGCTACCTAACAGGACTTACTCCCTGACTGGTGTGGAGGGAATCTGGAAGACTAGTATTCCATGGCTGGAAAACCGCCACTCGGGTAGTTGGAGATATGGTCCAGGTACATGTTCCTGCGGTTGTCTATCATTTCCATAGTTTCTCCCTTAAAGCTGTGCTGTCTTAAAGTGAGCACATGGTTGATTCATTCTCCCTATGGAAGCAGACATTCCTATTTGCTCGTTTTCTTCCCGCCATGATATCCAGCCTCTATCATACCTTCCTCCAACAGCAGAAGGGCATTAGGGGGAATTACCCCCAGTGCCTGGATTCAAAATGTTAGCTGTAAGCCTGAATTTTTGGCTATATTAATTGGACCATTAAGTTTTGTCTGGACAACTTAATGTATAGAAAGTAACCATATAGCCCATGTGGCTTTTGAATTTTTTATATAAAACAAAGGGGGACTTGTGGAGGGAGGTCAGCTTCTTAGACATGCTCCCTGGAGGCAGACTGCTGTCTCCCCACACCACAGGATGGGCCTGCTCCCTGCTGTTGGAGACAATGGGTTACTTCTCCCTGAAACTTACAACCATTAGCTTGGTTCCTCTAGGTGGGGTTTATACCCTATGGATAAAGGTTCCTATGGAGATCCAGAGAACAGGTCAAAATTAAGCTGCCATCCTGACTCTAGGATCTGCCCATCTTATCACATGTATAGTCCCTATCCCTCCTTTTCCTGTTGCATGTATGCCCCTAGACCAACCCCTCCCATTACTGTATAACCTATAGTGCAACCCCTTCCTGTGACGTATGTCTTTACCTGTAATCAGGGGCTTGCATGCCTCCAAAAGTTATATAGGCCTGGGTTAGCTCTCTGGTCTCTCCCCACCTCTCTCCTTGACTCCATCTTCTCCCTTGTTTCCCTTTCCCCCTTTCCTCTTTCCCTTCCCACTCTTTCCACGTGGGCCACCAAGTGGGGCTGAGGTGAGCAATGTTACCATGAAATGTGTCTGACCCCTTGATTGCAATATCCCCTATGCCTCTTCTATCTCATGCTCTCGATGACTTTATGTATTTATCTCAACCGTACAATTGTGCTTAGTGAATCCACGACTAGTGGTGGGGGGCTGCCCCCCTACCTCATACTACACTCCTGGGGCCTTATTTTTTGCTAATATCTTCAGTACCCTTTGGATTTCTTCCTTCAGTACCACTGGTTCTTGATCATAAGCTACCTCTTGCTTTGTGTATTCCTTCCATCCTCTTTTGATACCTCCTGCATCATTTGAATTATTGTTTGGTGAAGAAGATTGAAAGAACTATGGACTTCAAGAAGAATTAACAAATCTGTCTCAGAAGAAGTACATCGAGAATGCTCCTGAAAAGTGAGCATGGTGAGATGTTTTCTCATGTGCTTTGGATGGGTTATCAGGAGAAACCAGTCCCTGGAAAAGCATATCATGCTTGGGAAAGTAGAAGGGCAGTGAAAAAGAGGAAGACCCTTGTGAGAGATTGAATCATTGACTGCAACAATGAGCACAAACAGAAAAACTACTGTGAGATGGAGCAGGACTTGGCAGTGTTTCATTCTGTTGTACATGGGTTCTCTGGGAGCTGGAACCTAATTGAGGGAATCTATCAACAGCAACAACATATGATCACTCATCCCTATCTCGTCAAGGCTTTCCTGTTTCTGTTCCTCCACATTTCCTAAATCTCTCCTTGGATGTGTACTGTCCTTTTGATCTTAATTACACGGGTGGTTAGTCTATCAACAGGGTGAGTTCAGTTCCAGACTGTGGGAAAATAAGACTTACAGAAATATGACCAGGACTATATTCCCTAAATCATCACAGAGGGAATTTGGAAGCTAGTATTCCACAGTAGGAAAGTCACCACTTCGGTATGTTAGAGATAAAGTCCAAGTACATTATCCTGCTTTAAATATCATTCTCACAGATTCTCCCCTAACAGCTATGCTGAGTTAAAGTGAGCTTCTATCTCTATATAGAAGTAAACATTCTTGTTGTCTCCTCCCACTGCAGAACCCATCCCACCTCAGGCCTTTCCCCAGTGCAGGTATTAGGTTTCCTCACCTGTGAGCTCAGAGACTTTACTGTGGTTACCACCCACCTTGTGATGTATGTAAGTACTGAATATGCATGTATTATGGCTACCTACAAATATCCCAAGACAGTAAAGATTGACTCTCTCTTCCTCCCTTTCTCTGCGTAGACCTGGCTGCTGAGATCATGGCTGTCCCAGAGGTAAGCTTGCTACCATAACATGTGTTTGAGTCCTTTATTTTATTTTCTCTCTCCTATCTTCTAGGACTTTACTATGCTCTTTGTATATCATAGCCATACAATTTCAACTACAAAACCAGTGATTGTCACAGGCTTGTTTACACAAAGATTGGACTTGAAAGGTGACTAAAGACCCTTGTGTTGAGGGTCTCTTTGGTGATTTGACTTTTGGCCCACATTTTCCTCCTACTCTATCTATGATCTTCTAATGGGATTCCTTTTCGAGCCCTTGGTAGTGGTAGTTGGGCACATCTGGTTCTGATAAATCACTAACATTAGGTTAACAATTCAATGGAAAGTAGCTTGCATAACTGAGGGGACCTTTTGGACTCTACTTGCATGCTATCAGGGGTAGAGCTACATTGATAGATAAGAGGCCCTGTTTGTGTAGTGCTTATGAGTTGGGCTGCTAACTGTACGACTAGCACCATTCACGCCACAGGAAAAGATGGAGCTTTTTACTTCAGCAAAGATTTAGTCTTGGAAACTCACAGAGGGACTGTACCCTGTCCTACAGCATCACTGAGTTCACATTGACTTGACTGTAGTGGGTTGGTTTTTTGTTTGCTTGTTTTTATTTATTTATTTATTTATACAACTCATGATTTATCCATCGGGGGAAAAATCTTAGTCTTATGGTCTTCATCTGGGCTTGGCTGGTATGTTTTCTTGATATCCAATTACTCTTTGATATAAAGCTCCTCCTTACACATTGAGTGTCCCTGCATTTGTTTCTCTAGCCTACCCAGTGTAACAGGGTAGGTATTTTAAGAGAAGTCCCCTTTTAGTTGCAAAATCTAGCCTCTGTTTCCCAAGATCTAAGGACAAGGTGGCTCCACCAGAACTGGGAACATAAATCAGTAAATATTTGTTGATAAATGACACAGAGTTTTCTGTATCGTCTGTGGAACTATCTGACCATATTGGAAAATGTAATAAAGTGTTGCAATTATCATATCTCCATTTTCAAAAGCAACTTTGGAATCTGACTAGAACTTTCATAAAGGAATTTTCTAATGTATCAGACATAAAAGAAGCATAATCCTTATGATTGCAAATTCATAGGGAAACACTTTACTTTGAGCTGTCCCATCAGCACTTGTTCTGAGAGACCCACCCGCCAAGAGTTACTAGGAGGAAGTAAATTTAAATTTCACACCTCTCAATTTGGAAGAGTCTCTATGAACATTGTGCCCATGCACTTGAAACCATTAGATTGATAGAACCTCTGGTGAGTGATAAATTAGCAGAGTGTAGAAATCATGATAAGCATCATTGAACTGAACTATCATGTTTAACTGCCTCAATAGCATTCAAGCAAAATAAAACAAGATCAAAATACAAACTCCAACTCTAAGAATAGTCAAGCTTAACAACCAACACCCACCCCCTCCCATCACTTTTTAGGGTTCCTATCCTGCTTAAGTTTCATTTTTAAATTTTGTTACGCAGACATAATTTACCTTGACCATATGATGCCAGATACTTCTCTTTTCCTAAAGGCAGTCATATGTGTCCCTACTTTGAGCCGCAGAGTGGTCCTTCGCCTCAAAGGTCATTAGTTTCGGTTCTTGCTTCAGCCCCATTAACACTGTGGCAGGGTTGGATGGCTGGATGGTTCCCGGTAGTTAGGAGGATGCCACATCCGGGGAGTCTGATCACAAACCCACACAAGTACATTGTACGTCATTTTATGTCCCCCACGAACGCTCTCGGTGCTGGGGAAAGTACCATTTCTGCCCGCAGGCGCCTCAGCCATCATTACCTGAGCCTTTGCAGCTGCAGCCTTAGCCAGGGCTGAGGGCCCATTGTTGCCTGACCTCCCTCTCCCTTCCTCCTTCCCGCGCTGCCCCAGGTCCCGCCCCAAGCTCCGCCCCCTGCCCAAACAGCACCGCCACCTCAAAGATGCCACCTCAAAGATGCCACCTCAAAGATGCCACCTCAAAGATGCCACCTCAAAGATGCCACCTCAAAGATGAAAAGAAGACAGGCACCCTAACCCCGCCGGCTCCTCCCACCCCGGGTCGCTCTGAGAGGGGGCGGAAGTGGTGGTGTCCTAGCCGGAACTGTGGCTCATTGAGTGAGTCCTACTTACTGTGCATTGTAAGTGGGTGCAGAGAAGCGCCCGCAACCTGAGCACCATGTAGCCAGTGCTCCCAGGTGAGGGACGCTCTTCTCCAGGGACTTGTTTGTGGCCAGCGGCCACTTTGGAGCACCCAGCACCCCTGCTTGGGTGCAAGCCCCCTTTCTCTCCTCCTCCTCTTCTCCCATGCGTCACCCTTCTCGTGGTGAAAGGTTTGTGGGTGCTCCAGGAGGTTGATCCCATCCCCCAGCTTTGGATTGATTTGGGCTCATGGTAGGAATCCCTGTTGGAGAAGGGGTAAACCCAGGCTGGGTGTTCTTGTCTTCGGGGTTTCCAGGTTAGTTTTTTTGTGAGTTTCTGCTAAGCCCCCTCCATTGTTTCCTTTCCGCACAGCGGTGCCTTCTCCCGGAGACTCCTTGTACCTCGTCAGCTCAAAGGTGAGCCCCCGAGTCTGTTGTTTCTCTCACTACGAAGAAGAGAACGCTTCTCAGGAAGCGAGTGGCTGCAGCTGGTGCACAAATGTTAGGGCTTCCTCCGGAGATTTGCTAAGTCTTGTCAGCTGTGTGCCGGGAGCCAGGCAGGGTGAGAACCCCAGGTCCAGGTCTAGAACCTCCCTGGCTCTTTGCGTCATCTGGTGTGTGGCCTGACAGCTGGAAAGTCAAAGAAGAGACAGGCCCAGCTTTAAAAAGATGAGGTTCAACCTTGAACTCAGCCAAATGGATGTCCAGTCTTTCTTTGGGAAAGCTTACAGGTCTCTGTGGAAGGGCGAGACCCCCTTCTAGGGTCTGTTGGAAGCATTTACTAAGGATATCATAGATGTTTCTTCTTTACAAAGCTAACTCTGCCCATCTTCCTGCCCAATAAAGAGATGTCAGCCCACAGAAGCCAGCATCCAGCCCATTGGAGTTATCCACATCAACCAGAAAGATGTGGGGGAACCCTCCTGTCTAAGCATTAGAGACATCCCACAGAGTTAAATACCTGAATTGATACTTTGCTCACTTGGACTGGGCACCTTCTACCCTCCTGCTGCTCTGACTTATCTTGACTCTCACCACCCCCACCCCTCTCTACCCCTAAGTCTGGCTCTCCCTCCCACTTACACTCTTTCTGCTGGTTCTGCAGCAGACATTAGAGCTGTGTAACCCCTTCCTCGAAAAAATTCTGCTTTAGTTCGTGGGTCTTTATTAAACCTGATGTTCTCTTCCTTTATGAAATAGCAGGTCTAATGGACTTTACACTTTTAAATTTACCCTATATACTTGAGTATCAGCCGACCTGAAAATAAACTTAGGCACCTAATTTTTCCACAGAAACTGGGCAAACTTCTTGACTCCAGTATAACCCTAGGCTAGGAAATGCAACAGTTATGATAAATTCAAAAATAAAAATAGATACCAATGAAATCAATTGAGGCATCAGCAGGTTAGATGTTTATGAATATTTCAAAGAAAAATAGTAAACTAGCTCTAAGTGGAAAAGAGGGTGAACAAAAACCATATGTTATGAGTAATAACTGTACACGCTGAGTTACTGCATGCGCTACAGTACTGCATGTACATAAGACAGCTTGTAAAGCTTGAGGCCTAAGGCAGACGGATGATCTTCCAGAATAAGATGACATGACTGTTTTCATACAGCAGCCTGTGTTAGGGCTCATAATAAACACACACTGCGTATGCCCTGTGTTACTGCATGTGCTGTGCTACTGCATACACAGCGTCGCCCCCTAGGCATGGGAAGTGCTAATGCACCACATGCAGTAACACAGTGCGTACACAATGCAGCGTGTATATTATGAGCCCTAACACAGGCTGCTCTATGCGGGCATAGTCAACACTGGGTCCAGATAGGGGTTAATAAGAAAGTGAAAAATAAAATAAGTACTGTAAATAATCATAGTGTATATCCAAGACCAGAGAGCTTCTAGTACTTGTAGTCAGCAATGCTTGAATGGAGCAAAGGGGTGTGACAAAGCACGGGTAAGACTGTAAGGGCTACATCGTTGGTCAAGCCCTGGAGAAGAGTGGGAGAAGAAGAGCGGCCGTATCCAGCATTCATATGACAAGGATGCAGTGCGCCTCTGGTACCAGCACACAGAAGTGGGCAGGTTCATGCCCAGTATGGCACAGAAAACACAGGCTTCTGGCATGCAGGAGAAAAGAACTGTGATATTCGCAGTCATGGACCACCCACAGAGGCTGTAGGCACTCTCAGATGAGCAGGAGAAATCAGGTTGCACCAGAGAATAGATAAGTGGGACCCTCACTTCAGTATAAGCCGGGGGGGGGGGTGTTTGTCAGCATCAAAAATGTGCTGAGAAACTCGGCTTATACACTAGTATATACTCGTGTGGCTAATTCTCTGCTTTAGATGAAGGGCCAGCTCTAACCTTTCTTAATCTTACTATCCTTAACCCCTTTCACCTATTTTCCTTTGATATCCTGTTCCCTACAAACCTAAACTCCCTCAATAAATCTAAAATTAAAGGTCTTTGTCTCTTGTCTCCCTAAGACCTAATACATGATGGCCGGTACAAAGAGTCTGTCTATGTTAGACTGGAGTGGCACTTTCCTTTCCCTAGCCACTAAAGTCCCCAGCGCCTTTCTGGACCTCTTCGAGCGAGCCTAGCAAAGAGATCTCCACTTCATTGGCTAAAGACCCTCGGACAATGCATCGGTGAGGGTGAATGTTAAATCCAAAGCTCCCTACTCCATGGTCATCTGTTCATTTTCCCATGGCCATTCTGAAAATGTCCACATACAAGTAATCTTGCTAAGTCAGATGGCCTTTTCACCCCAGGGGCTTAGGTGGTAATTATTCAGTGGAAGGATGCTCTCCTGTTTTGCTACCTCATTTAAGAGAGCTCAAATTTTCTCTCAGCCTTTTAAAATGGGTTGTAAGAATTCCAAGTATGTTAGTCCAGGTAGGCTCGAGAAACAAATCCATAGAAATTCATACGTGTATAAGAGAGAGATTTATATAAAGGGTAATTGTACATTAAGAAAGCATCCCACCAAATCCAGTCCAATCCCCTAAGTCTGATATTAGCCCATATGTCCAATACACATGCAGTGACGCTGAATGCAGGATGATCACAAGCCAGTGCATAGAGAGTCATTGGATCCAGTGGTGGGGTACGCATCTCAGCATTGGCAGTGGTTTACATGTGGCTTTTCCAGTTCTCAGGGAATGGGGTCTATCAGCGTAGTGCCATGTTTCTGGTCAGTAGAGTGTCTCCAAGGGAGTGAGTTGAAAGAGAGAGAAAGAGAGAGTCTGTCTCCTGCCTCCAAAGAGGGAATTCAGGAATCATGGTTGACCAACTGGACTCCACCTCTTCACTTTTACTTGACAAATTGACAAATGATTATATAACTACCACAGTAAGCAATGGGCATAACACACCTCTAGTTTGTTTACTGGCAAGCCTCAATTATCTGGCTCTTAAATCAGTTATTGAAAGGGGAAATAATATTTTCCTATGTAGTAATGTGTGGTCGCAGCACAAATTGGACAATAACTCAGGATGGCCACCAGGTATTATATTTGATTTAAAATTATTAAAGTTCTCAATACTTTCTTTTTAATCTACAAAATATATTCTCATTTTCCATATATCCAAGTTTTCTCTCTCCATGCTCAACCTCATTTATGTCCGAATTGTTCCACTATGAAAATCCTACTGGTTCAGGAAAGTGTTCCTCTCTCAGACTAAGAATCAGTCATTGATCCTTCTGATCTCGCTTTGCCGCCAATTTCAGTGCCTATTGTCTCTGAGAAAACTGCTTCTGTGCCTTCTTTCTCCCCCACCCCTTGCAAACCCCTTCATGTCCCTCCAACCACCCGTGGATACTGCTGCATTCTCCCAGTTGCCAGAGTGTAAACCTATATCTCCTGCTAGAGTGTCCCATTCTTCTTCAGCCTTGCTCTTCACCACCACTCCCACTCCTGCCTTGTCTCAACCTGGTCCCACCAACTCCAAGCCTACCTCTCCCATATTACATCATATAATTTCTACTCAAACTTCTCCCTTGCCCATACCATGATTGTCTACTACACTACCCTATTACTACCCCACCCTATTACACCATATAATTTCTACCCAATCTTCTCCCTTGCCCATACCATGATTGTCTATTCCTCCCACCTCTCCTCTGTCACCAGTTTCCTCCCACGGTTGCCATGTTCTAAGACATCTTATACCTGTCCCCTTCTGCCAGCACCATCTTCTCCTCCCAGCCTTTTGTGTTCAGCTCTCTCCACCACAAAGACAGCTCCATGAAACCCAAAGGATCCATTCCTAAATCCTGCCACCCTCATCCCCCTCTTTGAAGTCGCAGGAGCAGAAAGGCTAGTAAAAGTTCATATCCCTTTCTTGTTAAATTATATATCAGTCTTAGGGAAATGTCTTGGATGTTATACATCAGAGCCAGACACTTATATTAAAGAATTTAAATAACTCACTCAGACATATGTTACCTGTCATGTCGTCCATAGGATGTTAACAATTACCTTGACTTCTGAAGAAAGGGAGATAGTCTGGACAGCTGCATAAAGAGAAGTGATGAAGGGCATGCCCAGAACTGGGATAAGCCCGTGGACTTCAAGGCAGTCCCCAGAAGAACCCTAATTGGAATTATCAGACGATCATGAGGACTGTATTCTTCAAGATTATTTTATTTGTATCTCATTGAGGGCTTGCCAAAAACCTCAACTAAGGCAGTCAGTTATGACAAAGTTAAGGAAATCTTTCAGGAACCAAAAGAAAATTCTGCCACATTTCTCTCACATCTTTCAGGAGGTTTAAATGTACCAAAGTAGACCCTACTACACTGGAAGGGATGATTGTATTTCACTCAAATTTCATCTCACTATCAGCTCCAGATATTAAAAGACCATTTAAAAGGTTAGACTATGGACCCCAGACTTCACAGCAAGATCTCAGTGCAGCCTTCAAAGTTTTCAACAATAGGGAGGATCAGGAAAAGTTATATAAGTTAGAAAGAGATAAGGTTAAATGTCAAATGTTAGCCAGTGCCCTCCAGGCCAGAGTGGGTGTGTCTAAACTAGTTATTGGGCCACACATGAGTGTGCCATGATGACCCTGCTTCAAATGCTCCCAATCGGGGCAGTGGGCAAATAAATGTATGCCCTAATCTGTGACCTCCAAGAAAGCCATACTATGAACAGAAAGGTCCCTGGGGAAATGACTGCCCCACTCTCAGAGTGGGAGGGATAGTTTATCCCATTAGACCTCCAGAGCAACTTGCTCAAGATGCCTCCGTGTTAGAGCTGCTTGGCTTGGCCATGAAGAATCGATACCCAGGGTGTAAGACCCCTTTGAAGATCACCCAACTCAAGAGAGCCTTTCTTTCCTTTTAGACGTAGGGGTCACTTACTCTTACCCGAACAGGCAGGTAAACATAATTAGCATGCACCACTATTGTGGGAGTCTTTGGTACAACTCCACAACCACTTATCACACAACCACTTTTATGTAGTCTGTATAATGTTCAATTTACACATCAATTTCTAGTCCTCCAAAATTGTCCTATTTCTTTACTGGGAAAAGATATTCTTGCTAAAATTCAGAGCAGTGGTAAGTTTGCTTTTACCAGAGGCCCCACCAGTCCCAGACCTATTGCTTCTCTTATAAGCAGTGCCAGACACTTGCCTGTCTTCACTTCCTCCCTAAATGACTCTAGTGTCACCACACCCCCAGCTGGGTCTTTCCCTTTACCACCTGATCTAGTTTACTCACAAGTATTGAATGTCACTCATCCTTCAGTTGCTAGGCATCATCAGCCTGTTTACATCAAGTTAAAAGACCCTTCAAAATTTCCTAATGTGCCCCATTATCTAGTATCCTCCGACACTTACAAGGCCTCAAAACTATAATCTCAAAACTACTTACAGCAGGCCTGTTAAGGCCAACGCACTCTCTTTACCACATGCCTATCCTGCCAGTTATTAAACCCAATGGAAGTTACAGATTTATCCAAGACCTTAGGGCCATTAATGCTGCTGCCCTGTTTATTCATTCCTTGGTGCCCAACCCTTAACACTCTGTTCTCTACCATTCCGCACAATACTAAACATACACGGTTGCCTCCATGACTATCCCTCTGATGAATGGTCCAAAGACCTCTTCACCTTTACCTGGGCAGCTCATTCATTCATTCTCAACAACTCTGTTGGGGCGTTTTGCTCCAGGGTTATTTAAATAGGAGCCACTTTTTTAGTCAAACCCTGACGATTGACTTCCTGTCCCTAGACCTTTTCCTCAGCTTCATCCTCCACTATGTAGGTGACAGGCATCAGAAGATTCATAACATACAACTTTCCTCTAATTCTTTAATGCACCCACATATCAATGACCCCAATTCTACCTTACAAATCTAGCCAGAGCATCTGTATACAGGTACAGATAAGAGCTGGAAACACTATTGAGAATAGTCATACCAGGAGGGGGAAGGGAAGGGGAAGGTGACGGGAGATACGGGAACTGATCACAATGATCTACCTATAATTTACTCCCAAGGTGATGGACAACAGAAAAGTGGGTGAAGGAAGACATCAGTTAGTGTAAGCTATGAAATAATAATAATTTATATATTATCAAAGGTTCATGAGGGAGGGGAAAAGGGAGAAACTGATACCAAGGGCTCATGTAGAAAAAATGTTTTGAAAATGATAGCAACAAATGTAGAAATAAGCTTGACACGCTGGATGGATGGATGGATTGTGGTAAGAGTTGTACGAGCCCCCAATAATATGATTTTAAAAAGTCATAACAAACAACACGTTGTTGATATCCTTCCATTTCAGATTCCCCAAATCATACCAATGGTCTTTTAAACTTCCTGGCAGATAAGGAGTACGGAGTGTCTCCCACCAAGGTACAGCTTTCTCTCACCACTGCAATGTATCTGGAAGTCCGACTCAGAAAGAATTCCATAGATAATACAGTTGATAGAAAACAGCTTCTTCCTCATCTCCCAACTCCCTCTACTGAAATGCTCTCCTTTCTAGGCTTGATTCACAGCTAAGGCTGTGGATTCCCAGTTTTAGTGGGTTAGCCAAACCTCTCTATGAAGCAGCTAAGGGACAAGCCCTGAATCTTTAGAACCAACAACATTCATTGATAAACCATACAAAGCACTTAAATGTGCCTAGCTATCAGCTCCTGCACTTTTCCCTCCTGGTTTAACCCCTTCATTCTATATGTTCATGAAACTGGTGGCTGTGGGAGTCCAATGCCAGGAAATAGGATCTACTTTTGCTCTAGCAGCCTATTTACCTATACAGTTAGATCCAGAAGTACAGGGGTGGCCTCCAAGCTTATGGGGCATGGCAGAAGCTGCTCTCCTAGCCCAAGAAAGCTCAAAAATTACTTTTGGCCAGAACATGCATATTAAATCCTCTCATCATTTATGTGACCTGCTCTCCCACCATGCTATATCAGCCCTGACACGCTATCCTCTACAACTCTTTCATCTTAACTTTTTTTTTTTAATTGAAAGAATTCTATTGGGGGCTCTTACAACTTTTATTACAATCCATACATCAATTAGATTAGGCATATTTGTACATATGTTGACTTCATTCTTTTTTAAACATTTACTTCTTATTGAGCCCTTGGTATCAGCTCCTCTTGTTTTACATCCCTCTCGCCACCCTTGTGGCCCCTTGATAGATTATAAATTGTTATTATTTTCATATCTCACACCCATCGTTGTCTTCCTTCCCCAATGGTTTCTGCTGTTATTCTTCCTGGAGGGGTATGTGTGCTTATGTGCCAGTCATCACGATTGGTCCTTCCATCCTTCCCTCCTCTCCCCACCTTCCCCCTACCCTTTTGGTATTGCTATTCTCATCCCATGTGTCATGAACTTTATCTCTTATCAACACCTGTGTACATGCCCCAGTCCAGTGCAGAGTGAGAAACAGCAGTAGGGTCATGACAGTGGGGAGTGAGGAAGCCTTGAGGAAGCCTTAAGGAACCAGAACAATATTGTGTGATCCATTGGTGCTCTACTGCACCCTGGTTGACTCATGCCTTCCCTGTGACCCCTCTGGGACTGGGATGTTCCATTGTTTACAGATAGCCTAAGGGTCTCTGCTCCAACCTCCTTCATTCTCAACAATGTGTTTTTGTTTCTTTGTTATGAATCTTCTGATACCTGTTACAGTCCTGATGACACCTCATGATAACCCTGGCTGGTGTACTTCTCCCATGTGGGTTTGCTTCTTCACTGTTGCATGATTGCTTGCTTAACATCAAGTCTTTAAGAGACCCCAGACGCTGTATCTTTTAATAGCTGGGAACCATCTTTCTACACCACATTTGCTTGTGCAGCCATTCAGCCTTCAACAATTTTGCGTGTGTGTGTGTGTGTGTTTGTGGGGTGACCATCACCAAATGCCAGTTTGTTAAAACAAATTATTTTTGTGTTAGGGTGTGTGTGAGCTGAGCCCCAAGGTCTGTCCACAGTGTATTGCCTTATAAATGTGTGCATAGGCCAATCCCTCTATTTTTATGGATTAATGTATTTACTTAAGTATACACCTCTGCCTATACCTCTATCGATAGCTTTGCTTTCCAGAGCCTTCCTCTGTTTCCTTTTGTCTTCCTCCTGCCCCACCATCACATTCCCCCTTCTTCCACCTCTTAGTACTTCCTCTCAGATTGCTGTTGCTCCAACATCCATAGAATCTCTATGTTGTTGTTGATTTTAATTCTATAGTTGTTCCCCTGTCTGTGGCATTGTTTGCTCACCAAACCCTCTGTCTTTCTTCTTGAGGACTTCTCTGCTAATGTTGGGTTTCTGCCCTCTCCATATAAAATTTGTGGCCAGTTCTTTGATTAAGATTATTGGTATTTTAATCAGGATAGCGTTAAACTTATAAAGTGCTTTGGGTAAGATTGACATCTTCCGTGTGTTGAATTTTCCAGTCCACAAACATGGGATATTCTTCCATTTGTGGAGGTCATTCTTGGTTTCTTGTAGTAGGGTCGTGTAGTTTTCCTTGTATGTCTTCAGATTTTTTTTGGTTAAACATATTCCTAGATATTTCAATGTGCTCTTGACTATTGTGAAGGGTACTGCCTTCTTGATCTTCTCTTCCATGGTCCTGTCGAATGTATATAGCAAACCAATAGACTTCTGTTTGTTGACCTCATATCCTGTCACTCTTCCATATTCTGCTATTGCTGTCAGTTATTTTGGGATTTAAAATGTACACAATCAGGTTGTCTGCAAAAAGAGATAGTTTCACCTCTTCCTGTCTCACTTGGACACCTTTAATGTCCTTCCACTGTCTCACGTTGTTTGCTAAAGCCTCCTGTACGATATTGAATACAATTAGGGAGAAAGGGCATCCTTGTCTGGTCTCCTTTTTCATTGGGATCATTTTCCTCTCTCCTTCATAGGCTATAATGTGGCTGTTGTATTTCCATAGGTAGTTTGCATTATCTTGAGGAATCTTCCTTCTGTTCCTATATCTTCATGAGTGTCTTAATTAGGAAGGGGTGTTGAATGTTGTCAAATGCTTTTTCTGCATCTATCAATATTATTATGTGGCTCTTATATTTTTTCTTATCAACATGGGGTATAATATAGATGGATCTTTGAATGATGAATCATTCCTGCATCCCTGGGATGTTTCCTACCTGATAATGGTGAATGATGTTTTATATACTTGTGTATTCTCTTGGCCTATAAATATCTTGTTAAGGATTTTTGCATCTGTGTTCATTACAGATATCACGTCAGAGGAAACCAGCCTCTCTCTAACAACTGAAGGGTCCATAGGTGCAGTTGCACGGTGATAATATATAAACATATAGTAACGTCGTAGAAGATAGGAGAAATAGGAGTGTGAGTAAAATACAGGAGTCAGATACATTTCCTGATAGCATGCTCACCTTAGCCTCTCTTGGTTGCCCATGTGGAGGTGAGAGAAGACAGAGCAATTGTTTACTGTCTCGAGATATTACTAAGTAGTAATATATTATACTTATTTTATTTCCAAATAAAAGTCCTATGGTTTCTTTAGTTAGCAGTCCCAACATTGTGGTTTTAATAATTTCTGGCGGGATGTCTTGAACAAGCTGGAATTCCTCTTGGCTGTTTAAATCTATCGAAAATCTTCACCCAGCAGTGTGATTGTCTGATAAAGCTGGCTGGACTCTGGTGCATTTCTTGCTTGGCTTATTCGCAACAGATTCCCTCAGGCTCTCTTGGGTGGGGCTTGGAGCATGCCCCCTTAGAGGGTTCCAGATTGGGAAGTGCTTACCAACTGGATTCCTTCACTGTTGGCTCTTGAGTGACATTGATTTATTCAATGATCTCCCCTTTTGCAATGGGGCATAGTCCAGGTTCTCTGGAACCCACCTCTTTTCCCGGTACCTGTCTGCTGTGAGTTGCCCTGTTTCTTCATGAAAATTGCAGGCATTATCTTTTAAAATTTACCTCTTCCCCACCTATAAAGCACTTCCCCTTATGCCTGTTGTAATTTCCCAAGGGAGCTGCCATAGATCACTTCTGTATTCATCTGTTCCTACGTTCCTGCATATTCTGAAATAATCAGAGTGAGCTCTGTTCCTTGAATGGATGGATCACAGATTGACATGATGGGTTCAAATTTTAAAATTCTAATATAAGAATGAGATTATCAGCAGCCCCTGAGTCAGCCACATTTTTGCAAACCGCATCCTGCAATCTGGAGATAAAGTCTAGATAAGGCTCATCATTTTTTTGATTCACTGCAGTGTAATTGGGCCATCTGCCTCCTAATAGTGCTGTTTTCTCCCTGTCCCTTGGGCAAACCTAGTGTACCTGTGAGAATGCCTGTCCGGAAAATTAGTTGTGACTCAACTGTGATATAATTCTTATCCCCTAGCAACTGATGAATTCCAATATCTATTCCATCCTCAGTATTTTTGAGATCTTGTGCATGCACTGCTTCATTCCACAATATCTGATACCATAAGAATTATGCAGTAGAGATGCATGCTTTTTGTCAAAGCTCTCCAGTCAACAGGGATCCTGTGTTCAGACTGACAAAGACTTTAATCATGCTAACTACAGAAGAGGAGCTGGGCCACAACTAGAAAACACTTTCTTGAAATCTTGATGATGTTGTTCTTGAACTGTGATGATGTTCTTGAACTCTCTGTGGGTGTTGTGAGTCAGGCTGTGTGTTAATGATGCGAAAAGGAAAAGCCATACATGGGTATGCTCTGTACTTCCCTGTGAACGTTTCTTAGGTTAATAGCTACCATGTCCCTGCTCTCCATATCAAAGGCTCCTGACTCTGGAAAACAAGATTTAAATTTCTTTACCACTTGAAGAAATGCCTTTATTTTTTAATTTGTTGGCACTACATTTTGTTTATTTAAGAGGTGGCTAAGAGTGATATGGCACTCTGTATCTTTGCTCGTCACCTGACCCATATCTCAGTCATTCTAAAAATACTGAAATTTCTCGGATTTAACCTCTCTGTCTGAAGAGGTTGTACAATTGTTACACAGGGTATAACTCAAAAGAATTATTTTCCTACATCTCCATGTTAGGCATCATTGGTCAGAAGAAACCAGCCTCTAACAACCAAAGGGTCCATTGGCACAATTGTACAGTGATAATATGTAAAGGTTATAGTAAAGTTATAGACGATAAGAGAGAGAGTAAAATAAAGGGGTAGTAGCATGCTCACCTCATCCCCTCTTGGTGGTTTATGTGGCGGTAGGAGAAGAGAGAGTGAGCCTTTATAGTTTTGGGATATTTATAGGTATCCTTAAAACATGCACATTCAGTAGTTACATAATTCACAATGCGGGTGGTAACCACATTAAGGTACCTGAGCTCACAGGTGAGGAAACAATTCCTGCATTGGAGGAAGGTATGAGGGTTATGGGTTACTTGATGGGAGGAGTAACAAAAGAATGTCCATTTGTATAGGGAGATAGGATCAACCATGTGCTCACTTTAAGGCAGCATAGCTGTTAGGGGAGCATCTGTGGGAATGATATTGAAAGTAGGATAATGTACTCGGACTTTATCTCTAATGTACCAAAGTGGTATCTTTCCTATCGTGGAATACTAGCTTTCCAAATTCCCTCTGTTATAAGTTAGGGATTATAGTCCTAGTCATATTTTCCTCAGTGTTAGTTTCCCTAGTCCTGTGGGATTATTACCCTATTTGGGTATCAAAGTTAGACTGCCTTCGTAGAATGAGTTTGGAAGTTTTCAAGTTTGCCATCCTTTTCTATCCTCTGGAATAATTTGTTGATGATCGGTGAGAGCCCTTCACTGAATGCTTGATAGAATTCCCTTGTGAAGCTCTCTGGTCGGGGGGCCTCTTTTGTTGGTAGATTCTTGATAACCAGATCTATTTCTTTTGTTATGGGAAAGTTTCTTGAGGTTCTTGAACTCTATTTGGGATAATCTAGGGAAGGATCGTTTTTCCACCTATTTGTCCATGTCATTCACATTTTTTAATTCATTAAGATACAGTCTTTCATAATACTTTGTGATTATTCTTTTAATCTCATTGGGGTCTGTTGTGATTTCCCCTATTTCATCCCTCAGCAGGTCTTCTCTAAGCAGCTTGTAAGGATGATCAGCAACATCTTTTGAGGAAGATCAGAGCAGGTGTTCTCACAGAATCTTGCAAGGAACATCAGCGACATCTTGCATGGACAATCAGTGCAGATCTTCTATCAGCACCTTGCAGGGAAGATCAGTGGTGTTTTGAAGGAAGGGTAGGTCCGATTGATTCTATCTCACAAGAAATATCCTATCACTTGTGGGTGAGGGAGTGGTGCTGGGAAAGTTTTTCAGAGAGACCGTGTTAATTCGCTTTGCACGACATCACACGCAGCTGCTGTTTCTAAGTCTGTATTATCAGCATGTTGTGCCTACCATTAAATTTTGCTATGTTTTGCCGCACCAATTGAGTTTGTGTGTCTGCCTGTGGATTAGGAACTCCCTGGTTGTGACTCATCTGTCTTTTTCAATTTCATAACTTACACTCACACTCACAGACACACACATATCATCATTTATGCAAGCCCAAAAAGATCATCTGCCAGTATCGTTAAAATACATTCTTCAATATAATTTCCTGATTTTTAAATTCATAATAAAAACTACACATTTAAGAAATGAAATCAGCACACATAACTATACCACAGTAGGAGGAGGTAAGTTGTTAGCCAGAGAGGAGCCAGAGCTGGTTGACACCATGTAGAGCTCCTGTGAGCAGGGAGAGTTCAACAAACATACATAAATAGGCACATAAGAAGGTACCACAGGGTTTGCTTGATCTAGACCACGGTTCGACTGACCCCCGAGGTGTTTAGTAAAACCCACCCTTCACAAACAGGCGTGTATGATGTGCAAACACACATACACATACATACACACACACACACACAATCAGGGGTCCTCAATAACTATGCCTCTGTACAGGTGCGGTGGGCTACATATGCCAGGATCTTGATGTACATTTATGAAATACAGATAAAAGTCCTATTTTTCCTGCAAATCTTTTGAAACAGTCATAAGAATAGAAAAAATAGAAGTGAACCCAACCCATATCTATCCAAAACTTTGCCAGAGAGGAGGAGGGAAAATTATTTGACCTACCTGTGGGCCTGCTGAGGCCAGTTCTGGGCTCACACCCACTGGGAGCAGAGGTGCATGTGCATATCGGAACAACTCCAACAGGTTGTCCTCAGCATCTGGCAAGGATGATCAGCAGTCACTTAAAAGGTAGATCAGAGCACGTGTTCTATCTTGCCAAGCAGATCTGCAACATCTTGCGAGGATAATCAGAGCAGGTCTTCTATCAGCATCTTCCAAGGAAAATCAGCAACATCTTGGAAGGAAGAGAAGACCAGGTCTTCTCACAGCATCTTGCAAGGAAGTTCAGCGACTTCTTGGCAAGCTAGGGAAGAGTAGGTCTTCAATCACCATCTTGCAAGGCACATTGGAAACATCTTGCAAGAAGATCTTCTCTCAGCCCCTTTTAAGGAAACCAGGGATATCTTGCAAGGAAGATCAGAGCAGGTCTTCTGCCTTCATCTTCCAAAGAATATCACCGACATTTTCCAAGGCAGATAAGAGCAGGTCTTCTTCCAGCACCCTTTAAGGAAGATCTGGGATATCTTGCAAGGAAGATCAGAGCAGGTCTTCTGTCACCATCTTGCAAGACAGATCAGAAGCATCTTGCAAAGAAGATCAGACCAGGTCTTCTCTCAGCACCTTTTAAGGAAGACCAGGGATCTCTTGCACGGAAGATCAAAACAGGTCTTGTATTAGCATCTAGCAAGGAAGTTCAACAAAATCTTGCATGGAAAATCAGAGCAGGTCTTCTATAAGCATCTTGCAAGGCAGAAAAGGAAGCATCTTGCAAGGAAGATCAGGGCAGGTCTTCTCTCAGCATCTTGCAGGGAAGATCAGTGGCATTTTCAAGGAAGGGCAGATCCGATTGATCCCATCTCACAAGGGAGATCCTATCACTCGTGGCTTAGGGAGTGGTGCTGGCAACATTTTTCAGAGAGTACTGTGTTAAGTTGCTTTGCATGTCATCTCATGCAGCCGCTGTTTCTAGGTCTGTATTATCAGCATGTTTTGCCTACCATCAGATTTTACTATGTTTTGTCGCACTACCTGAGTTTGTGTGTCTGCCTGTGGGTTAGGCACTGCCTGGTCGTGACTCATCTGTCTTTTCCTTGTTCACACCATACACTCACACACAAACACACACACTCACACAGTTACCATTTATGTAAGCCCAGCAAGATCATCTGCCAGTATTTTAAAATTACATTGTTCAATATATAAATCTGATTTTAAAGTTCATATTTTTAAAAGTGACACATTTGAGAAATTAAACCATCACCCAGAACTATTCCACAGTATGAGGAGGTAAAGTTGTTAGCCAGAGAGGAGGCACTGCTGATTGACAGCATACAGAGCTACAAGCAGGGTGAGTTTGACAAATATACATAAATAGTCACATGAGAAAACACCAGTGTTTGCCTGATCTAGACCACTGGTCGACTGACCTTAAGGTGTTTGGTAAAACCCACCCTACAGAAACACACACATTCAACCTACCTGTGGGCCTGTTGAGGCGAGACCTGGGCTCATACCTGCTGTGAGTGGAGGTGCATGCGCACATTGGAACATCTCCACCAGGTTGCCCTCAGCATCTTGCAAGAATGATCAGCAGTTCACTTACTAGGGAGATCAGAGCAGGTGTTCTATTTTGCCAGTCACGTCAGCGACATTCTTGCAAGGATGATTAGAGCAGGACTTCTAACAGCATCTTCAAAGGAAGATCAGCAACATCTTGGAAGGTAAAAAAAGACCAGGTCTTCTCACAGGATCTTTCAAGGAAGATCAGCGACATCTTGGCAAGGAAGACCAGACCAGGTCTCCAGTCTGCATCTTCCAAGGAAGATCAGCAGCATCTTGCAAGGAAGATCAGAGCCTGTCTTCTGTCAGCATCTTGCAAGGCAAATCAGAAGGATCTTGAAAGGAAGATCAGAGCAAGTCTTTTCTTAGCATTTTAAAAGGAAACCAGGGATATCTTGCAAGGAAGATCTGCAACATCTTGCAAGGAAGGTCATGGCAGGTCTTCTGTGAGAATCTTGCAAGGCACATCAGGGAAGATCAGAGTAGATCTTTTGTCAACACCTTTTAAAGAATATCAGCGACAGCTTGCGAGACAGATCAGAGCAGGTTTTCCCAGCATCTTGCAAGGAAGATTAGCGATATCTTACAAGGAAGACCCTAGCAGGTCTTCTATCACAAGCTTGCCAGGCAGATCAAGGACATCTTTCAAGAAAATTCAGGGCAGTTCTTCTTTCAGCATCTTTCGAGATAGATCAGCAAAATCTTGCAAGGCAGATCAGAGCAGGTCTTCTCTCAGCAGCTTGCAAAGATGATCAGCGACATCTTTCGAGGAAGATCAGGGCAGATGGTCTCACAGAATCTTGCAAGCAAGGTCAACAACATATTGTCAAGGAAGATCAGAGCAGGTCTTCTATCAACATCTTGCAGAGAACATCAGTGGCATTTTCAAGGAAAGGCAGATCCGATTGATCCCATCTCACAAGGAAGATCCTATCAGTTGTGGGTTAGGATGTGGTGCTGAGAACATTTTTTAGAGAGAGTACCATGTTAAGTCGCTTGGCATGTCATCACATGCAGCTGTAGCTTCTAAGTCTGTATTATCAGCATGTTGTGCCCACCCTCAGGTTTTACTATGTTTTGTCGCACCACCTGAGTTTGTGTGTCTGCCTGTGGGTTAGGCCCTGCCTGGTTCTGACTCATCTGTCTTTTTAAATTTCATAGTTACACTTACACATAGACAAACATATGTCACCATTTATGTGTGACCGACAAAATCATCTTCCAGTATCTTTAAATTATATTCTTCAATATAAATATCCAATTTTAAAATTCATAATACAATTATCCATTTGAGAAATGAAAACCGGTATCGAGAACTATTCCACAGTAGGAAGAGGTGAAATTGTTAGCCAGCGAGGAGCCAGAGCTGTTCAACAGCATGCAGAGCTCCTACAAGCAGGGTGAGTTTGACAAACATACATAAATAGGCACATGAGAAGATACCAGTGTTTGCCTGACCTAGACTACTGATCGACTGACCCCTGAGGTGTTTGGTAAAACCCACCCTACACAAATAGGTGTGTATGATGTACACACACACACACACACACACACATACACACAAATTCAGGACCCTCAACGACTATGACTCTACAGGCAAGTCGTGCTGCATATGCCAAAGTCTTGATGTACAATTATGTGACGGAGTCCAGCTCCGGGAGGATTAAACTAGATACTTCAAGGAGGTGTGGAGTCGGCGAACACAGACAAGACAGACATGAGAGATGTTATGGTGGAAGTATTCTCTGCTGTGTTCTTCCAAACAGCGGTACTTATAGCATAAAAAGTTTTGCAGAACACTACATAAAAACAATGCTTTATGATTAACTCCAGTATCACCCTTATTGTTTCTACTGAAACCTGATAAAAGACCATTATGAGGTCTGTACTTTTTTCTATCACTTTCTGTCATCTTCCTGGTTCTTTCTGTACTGCTTGTCTTATAAGTCACATACTATTTTTGATTGAGGTGTTCAGAAAATTTGGTTAGACTCATATCCTACTCACTGCCCTATCATTTTTGCACAATATTCCTTTCCTGGTTGGCTAACAATGAATCTACCTCATGTGCTACTTCAAAGCCTAATATCTAAAAACATAGTTAAATGCTTCTCAGTGTTACATATTTTGCTTTATAAACTTTCCCATGGTAACTGTTTCATTGTCTACCTATGTTTCTTTTGTTTTTTATACTCCTGAGGCACCAAAGAGCCAAACCATCTGATTCTTTGCCAAATACTTAATATTTCCCCTTTTATGTGTTTCCTATTAATGTTAACCATTCTTTCTCCTTCTATCTAAGCCCCTGTCCAAGATATAGGGTCATCAGTTGGTTCTCTATATCACGGAGGGCAAAAGAGTCCCCCACTACCTAATCTGGATGGAATCCAGGGTTTTTTGGATGGGTTTTATTTCTCCTCTAACCTCAACTTTTGGGTTTCTTCCTCACTCAATTCCCACATATCTTTCTCAGAATTCCCAAAGATGTCTTGTTGTGTAAGCCTCTCAATGCCTCAGGTGTGGAAAGCACCATCATATTGAAGCAAGTTTTAGATCTAATTTCATTCATACTTCTCAAGACTGCCCTCGCATTGGTTCCAGGTGCGGTAAACATGACAATGCACAAAATTCTCAAGAGTGGATTTAACAGCAGCAAATATTTGAGGGATGTTGGAAACCCTCTCTGAGAACCTCTCCTCTGCAGAAGCTTCTTCCACCAGGCTGTACCTTTGCTAGACAGCATGGCTGGGATGGCTCCCAACAATTATGAAATACAGATAAAAGTCCTATTTTTCCTACAAACCTTTCAAAACATAAGAATGGAGAAAAGAGAAGTGAACCCAACCCATATCTTCCCAAAAGTTGCCAGAGAGGAAGAGGGAGAAATATTTGACCCACCCATTGGCCTGCTGAGGCTAGACCTGGGATCAAACACCTTGTAAGTAGATGTGCATGTGCACAGCGGAACATTTCTAACAGACTGTCCTCAGCATCTTGCAAAGATGATCAGCATTTCACTTACAAGGGATATCAGAGCAGGTGTTCTCTCTTGCAAAGCAGATCAGCGACATCTTGCAAGGAATATCAGCAACATTTTGGAAGGAAGATTAGATCAGGTCTTCTCACAACATCTTGCAAGGAAGATCAGAGACATCTTAGCAAAGAAGACCACAGCAGGTCTTCCATCAGCATCTTCCAAAGAATATCAGCAACATCTTGCAAGGACGATCAGAGCAGGTCTTCTATATTGCAAAGCAGATCAACGTATTTCAAGTCAGACCAGAACAGATTTTCTAATCACCATCTTGCAAGTCAGATTAGAAGTATCTTGCAAGAAGACCAGAACAGGTCTTAGCACCTTTTAAGCAAGACCAAGGATACCTGGAAGGCAGATCAGAGAGCAGGTCTTCTTTCATCAGAAGCATCTTGCAAGAAAATCAGAGCAGGTCTTCTCTCAGCTCCTTTTAAAGAAGATCAGCGGTATCTTTCAAGTCAGATCAGAGCAGGTCTTCTGTATGCATCTTCTAAGGAAAAACAGCGGTATTTTGGCAAGGAACACCAGAGCAGTTCTTTAATCAGCATCTTCCAAGGAAGATCATCAGCATCTTTCAAGGAAGATCACAACAGGTTTTCTATCTTGCAAAGCATATCAGCGACGTCTTGGAAGGAAGATAAGACCAGATCTTCTAACAGCATCTTGCAAGGAAGATCAGCAACATCTTGGCAAAGGAAGACCAGAGCAGGTCTTCAATCACCATCTTTCTTTTTTTTTTTTAAACATTTTATTAGGGGCCAATCACCATATTTCAAGGGTCACCAGAAGCATCTCGCCAGAAGATTAGAGCAGCTCTTCTCTCAGCACCTTTAAAGGAAGTCCAGGGACATCTTGCAAGGAAGGCCAGAGCAGGTCTTCAATCAGCATCTTGCAAGGCAGTTCGCAGCATGTTGAAAGGAAGATCAGATAAGGTCTCTAAGCATCTTTTAAGGAAGACCAGGGATACCTTTAAAGGCAGATCAGAGCAGGTCTTCTGTCAGCATCTTGCATGGCAGATCAGTGACAACTTGCAAGAAAGATCTGGGCAGGTCTTCTGTCACCATCTTGCAAGGCACATCAGAAGCATCTTGAGAGGAAGATCAGCAAAATTTTGCAAGGCAGATCAGAGCAGGTCTTCTCTCATAACTTGCATTGAAGATCGTGGCAGGGCTTCTGTTAGCATCTTGCAAGGCACATCAGGGAAGATCAGAGTAGGTCTTCTGTCAACACCTTTTAAAGAATATCAGTGACAGCTTGCAAGATAGATCAGTGCAGATTTTCCCAGCATCTTGCAAGGAAGATTAGCTACATCTTACAAGGAAGACCCTAGTAGGTCTATCGCCATCTTGCCAGGCACATCAAGGACATCCTTCAAGGAAGATCTGGGCAGGTCTCCCAGCATCTTACAAGGTAGATCACCAAAATCTTGCAAGGCAGATCAGAGCAGCTCTTCTCTCAGGAGCTTGCAAGGTTGATCAGCGACATCTTTCAAGGAAGATCAGACAGGTGTTCTCACAGAATCTAGCAAGCAAGGTCAGCAACATATTGTCAAAGAAGATCAAAGCAGATATTCTGTCAACGCCGTGCAGGATGACCATTGTACCAGAGGTCAATGTCTGTCCTTATGTAACTCTTCCCTGCTTCCTCCCCCAATCATTTAATTGGGGGCTCATACAACTCTTATCACACTCTTTATCTACATCCATGTATCAAGCACATTTGTACACTCGTTGTCATCATCATTCTCAAAACGTTTGCTTTCTACTTGAGCCCTTAGTCTCAGCTCATTGTTTTAAAAATCATTTTATTAGGGGCTCATACAACTCCTATCAAAATCCATATATAACATCAATTGTGTAAAGCATATTTGTACATTCTTTGCCCTCATCATTTTCAAAGCATTTGCTCTCCACTTTAGCCGTTTGCATCAGGTCCTCTTTTTCTCCCCCTCCCTCTCCAGTCCCCTCTCCCTCATGAGCCCTTGATAATTTATAAATAATTATTTTGTCATATCTTGGCCTGTTTGATGTCTCCCTTCACCCACTTTTATGTTGTCTGTCCCCCAGGGAGGAGGTCACATATAGATCCTTGAAATAGGTTTCCTCTTTCCAACCCACCCTCCTTTTGCCCTACAAGTATCTCCACTCATGCCACTGGTCCTGAGAGCATCATCCACCTGGCTTCCTTGTGTTTCCAGTTCCCATCTGTACCAGTGTACATCATCTGGTCTAGCCAGACTTGCAAGGTAGGTTTCGGATCATGACAGTGGGCGTGGGTTGAGGGGAGGAAGCATTTAGGAACTAGAGGAAAGTTGTATATTTCATCGTTGCTACATCACACCCTGACTGGTTCATCTCCTCCCCAAAACCCTTCTGTAAGGGAATGTCCAGTGGCCTACAAATGTGCTTTGGGTCTCCATTCCACACTCCCCTGCTCATTCACTATGGTGAGATATTTTTGTTCTGATGATACCTGATCCCTTGACACCTTGTGGTCTCACAGGCTGGTGTGCTTCCTTCATGTCGGCTTTGTTGCTTCTGAGCTAGGTGGCCTCTTGTTTACCTCCAAGCCTTTAAGACCCCAGATGCTATATCTTTTGATAGCCAGGCACCATCATCTTTCTTTACCACATTTGCTTATGCACCCATTTGTCTTCAGCAGCTATGTCAGGGAGGTGAGAATACAATATGATTTTTTTCCTTTGAAGCCTGATAACTGATGCCTTAAGCACCTCCTGATCACACAGGCTGGTGTGCTTCTACAATGTGCGCTTTATTGCTTCTGACCCAGAAGGTCGCTTGTTTACCTTCAAGTCCTTAAGACACCAGACACTATCTCTTTTGAAAGCTGGGCACCATCAGCTTTCTTCCCCATATTTAGTTGTTTATCCACTTTGTCTTCAGTGGTTGTGCCAGGAACGTGAGCATCATAGAATGCCAATTTAATAGAAGAAAGTATTCTTGCATTGAGGGTGTACTTGAGTGGAGGCCCAATGTCCTTCTGCTACCTTAATACTAAACCTATAAATATGGCACATAGATCTATTTCCCCATCCTCATGTATAAATATTTTCGCATATGTACATGCCTTTACCTAGACCTCTATAAATGCCCTCTGCCTCCCAGCACTTCCTCTGTTTCCTTTGACTTCCCTCCTGTCCCACTATCATGCTGTCCCACCCAGAATTTCAGCCATTCCTCTTAGTTACATTACCCTTGGTCCCAGCCTACCAGATCCCCTTCACCCTCCTCACCACTGATTTGGATAGCTTGTTGTTCTTTGTACCTGGGTTTATTAATACCACTACCTTCCCCCCCCACCTCCCCTTCTCCCATGTCCCCTCGTAACTATCGGTCCCTTTGTTTTCTCCTGCAATTGTTCATCCAGCCTATCTTATTTAGACAGACCTGCTTAGATAGTAACTTTCACAAAAACAAGACAGAGCACAACCAAGCAACAGTATACAACAAAACAACAAACCAATGACAAAAACAAAATGCAAGAAAGAAAAGCTTGTAGTTAGTTCCAGGATTGTTTGTTAGCCTTTAGGAGTGTTTTACAGTCCAGTCTTTTGGGGCACCATGCCCTGGGCCCAAAGTCCACCTTCAGCATTCCCTGGGGACCTTGCTGCTCCATTCCCTTGCTGTTCTGTTACACCCCTTAATGTTTTTCCTCGGTGTGGCGGGATCCAATTGGTTGCAATTACTTCGCTGTATCTCTGGTGTTGTCACCTGTAGGGCTATGGGTCAGTGAGGGATGTCATGCCTCATAGTGGGGCTGGCCATGTGGTCCTCTCGGTCGACTGGCTGTTCTATTTGGGAACATCGACCTCCTGGCCTGGTGGGCCATGATGTACTCCACTCTCTCCTCTTCCCCCTCCATCTGCTCCCATGTGCTCCGATCAGATATGTCCCTCTTCCAGAACTGTAGATTCAGTGTCATCCTTTGATATAAATTCTTCTGAGGGGAGGGGCAAATGTCCCATTACTAGTTGGGGTTGGGGCCGGCCCCCCAGACCTCTTCACTGATTTCTCACTCCAGGCGGGCATGTTGGATTCACATCTTGCAGCATCGGGTTAAAATCTGGTCCCTCTTTTAATTTGTGACCCCAGGCACACAGGCAGGAATTCCCCAGGAAGAAGTTGAGCAGAAAAAAATAAGTTGAGCAGAGTATCCCCTTGTGGGGGTCAGCAGGCCTTTTCCCAGCCTCCCTAGCTACACAGGGTGGAGCTCACCTAGCTGGGTGTGGCACAGGTGTAAATGCCCTAGGCTAAGGGAAGTGGTCTGGAGGTTAGCAATAGCTTGTGAGTGACCAAGAAAGAGGCAAAGAGGAGGGAAAAAAGTTAACAAGCAAGCTCTGGATGCATGGGAGCAGGGGGAGGGGATATAGTGAAGAGATGGAAACAAAGCAACAATGTAGCTTGGTTAGATCCCTGCCAGTGTGGAGCTGCAGGGTTTAGTCCCTGCTCTGCGGCAGCATGCGGCAAGCTGTGGCTGTGTTGAGAAGAGGCCCCCTCCCTGTGCAGCCCTCCAAGATCTAGGGGGGGACAGAGAGGAGCCCCATGGGTTTAGTCCCTCCCCTGAGGCTGGTGGTGAAAAACTGTGGCTGTGTTGAGACCAAGCCTCCCTACAGGCTCCACATGGTCCCGGCTCCAGCAGAGACAGTGGCGGGACCAAGGTGAAGCCCCAGCGACCTCCACTGAGGTAAGCCAAAAGCCCCCAGCCCCTCAAAACCCCATCGGTCTGTGCCTACTTATCTTTATGATATTCCTCCTGCATTCCAACAGTGTTGAATTTCCCTGTGGAGTCCCTCTGGTATGTGTTACACCATCGCCATCTTGCTGGAAGTCTATTCCCTGCTTTTCTGGGTTGTAGTTCACCATGACTCTACCAATGTGAGTAGAAGTCTCTCTTTTCTGTATTAAAGGGGAACAAGCTCTTTTATGTGGAAATGCTAGACTTGAGACCATGAGTCACTCAAATGTAGGAGTCAGCAACCTAGATCCTTCGGGATTGACTGGACCTGTTCTTTGAGAAAATTCCACTAAAAATCAGTCACACAGGGGAAATTCTTAGTTATAATGAAAGTCAAGAGAGGTGAGGAATAGCTGGTCACCCGTCAAAGCCACACCTGTCAAAGAACAATACCAAAAGCATTAATTATTCTATGATTCTCTTAGATTTCATTCTTAAATATATTTAAAATGTAAGCTTTATTATAAAAAGTCAAGAAGCGGTTATTTAGCCTAATGGACTAGAATGAAATAATAGAGAGTGAGACTTGCAATCAGGCATTCATGCAGACATACACAAGTTAGGAAGTGTGAATTAACTGTATCCTAGTGTTCTTTGTGAAGTTGTTTTGGTTTTTTTAGTCATATTATTGTGGGCTCGTACAACTCTTATCCCAATCTATACATCATTGTGTGAAGCACATTTGTACATTTGTTGCCATCATCATTCTCAAAACATTTCTTTCTACTTGAGCCCTTGTTATCATCTCATTTTCCTCTCTTTCACTGTCCCTCCCTCACGAACCCTTGATAATTTATAGGTTATTCTTGTTTTGTCATATCTTAAACTGCCAGATGTCTCCCTTCACCCACTTTTCTGTTGTCCGACCCCCAGGGAGAGGATTATATGTAGATCATTGTGTTCGATTCCCCCTTTCTACTCCACCATCCCCTTCCCCTCCTGGTATGGCTACTCTCATTATTGGTCCTCAGGGATTTATAGATGAAGGCTTTTGATGTGCATTAATGTATTTTTAGTAGCTCCCAGTTCTTTATTTTGTCTTCTATAATGTGAATATTTTTATTATGGCCATAGTGTGTTTATATCTTGTATAACTGCCCTCAAATTTGTCCCTACATTTTTATTGTCTGGCTGTATGATCTAGGGTTTATATGTAGGTATTGGATTTATCATGCGTTCATTTTTGTATGTGGCATGAGGTATGGACTTTATTCCATTCTTTTGCAGGTGGAAATCCAATTTTTCCAACATCATTTGTTGAAAAGGATATCTCCTCTCCACTTAATGTGTTTTAGTCCTTTATCAAAGATTAGGTTGTCTATACGTACCTGGTTGTATATCTAGGTTATCAATTCTAATCCACTGCTATTCATATATACCATTGTACCAGGTTGCTTTAAGTGTCATGACTATATAACACGTTATTAAAGTTTTGTTTGACTTTTAAATAGTGTTTTATTTATCCTGTGTTTCTTTCCTTTCTATATTAACCTTACTGATTTCATAGGCTGATATTTATTCCCCAGGGATACAGTGGCAGAAAACCACATCAAACACCTTGAAAGAAGCCTGAGTAGGATAGTTTGCTGAAAGTTCCACCAGCAATGCAAGTGGAGGGCACAATAGTTTTGGGGCTTATTGGTCAATCTAAAATCTAGTAAGAATCGTTTAAAGAGCTGTTTCCAATGACAATAGCAGTAGGACTCTGAGAATGAAGAACATTTTGTATCTTTGACCAATGTTACTTCGTAATTCAGGAATAAAACATATAACTTTAAAAATAAAGATACTAGATCTTTCTAATGATGTGTTTCTTCTAAACGCAGTCCATGCAGATAATGCTAATACAGAGATCATGTATCTGAACTTTTTTTTCTTTTCTTTTTTTTAATAACAGGGGAGAGCATGATCGCAGTCCCCCACTACCACAAATTATGCAGTCGAGTTTCCCACATTTGGGGAAATCGCAAGGGTCAGCACATCCGGAGTGTAATGGATAAGCCTCGCCCTGGGAAAACCACCTTCGTGCTCATGGTATCTCCCCTGCCAGGTAAGTATTCATGTATCTGAAAATTATCTAAACTCTTTGTCAAGATAGAATTTATTATTCTAATTTGCTGTTGTTGGTCTTAACCAAAAACCCACACAGCATGTCATTTTCAATACATCTGAATGTTTTTTCTATGTCCCATGTAACTTGGACTACGGTGAATTATAAATCCTTGTGCCTAAAGATGGTTTCTAGTTTGAAACAAACTAAATAATACATACCTAAAAACACCCATATGTGCTTAAGTTTTACTTTTTCTCCTTTTATAATCACTCAGTCATGTTTTGATTTTATGAATAAGAAATATGGGGCTATTCAAAGGTGAATTTTCTGTTAACTCTTTTGATTAAGCAATCAGGGAGGGGGAGGTGGTAGGAGGCTGATACCTGTAGTTTTTTTTTAAGTACAACATAAGCCCGCTGAGGTAGGAATAAAAAAATTTTTTAAAAAGCAAAAGTGGCATAGGGGAAAAAGCTACTGTATACAAACATTTTTGAGGCAAAGACTGTGTAGTATGGTAGAGACCAGACCAAAACCAGGCATGCACATGGTAGACCATGGTGGAGGAGGGGGGGAAAGGAAAACAAAAGGATGAATATAAGGAAGAAAAAGGTAGTGGGGGCATGGGGCACTAATCCACCCAAGGGGAGGGTATTGTTTATATCTCCACAGGGAAAGTGGGACCAGACTTCAACCAAGTGCCGCAAGGTGTGAATGCAATATCCAGGCGTGGATTAGGAAACCAGTGGAGACATCTGGGAAGCTGGCCCCAGCACCATAAATGAAGTGGATTCCTGCCCTCCCCCGAAAAGAATTTGTTCCAAAGGACTACATTGACTCTGCAGCTCTGGGAGATGGACATATCTGATCAGAGCACATGGGAGCAGATGAAGGGGCAGGAGGAGAGAGTGGAACACAGCCTGGCCCACCAGGCCATGAGGAGGATGTTCCTGAGTAGAGCAGCCAGTCCACAGAGAGAACAACATGGCTGGCCCCACTATGAGAAATGATGCCACTCAGTGACTAAGGGCGATACAGGGGACAGCACCGGAGACACCGTGTGAGAATTATACCAGACCTGATCCCATCACACCGAGGCAAAGCACTGGGGGACTGCAGCGGAACAGCAAGGGAATGGAGTGGCAAGGTCCCCAGGGAATGCTGAAAGTGGACTTTGGGACCAGGGCGTGCTGCCCCAACAGACTGGACTGGAAAACGCTCCTAAGGGCCAGCAAATGATCTCTGAACTAACTACAAGCCTTTCTTTTGTGAAGTGTTTTGTTTTGTTCTTTGTCTGTGGTTTGTTTTTGTTGTTTTGTTGTCTGGTTGTATACTGTTGCTTTGTTTTCCTCTGTCTTGTTTTCATGCATGTTAGTGTCTCCACAGGTCTGTCTGAATAAGACAGGGTTGAAGAACTATCTGGAGGAAAAAAAACGGGACAGACAGTTCCGGGGGGACTTGGGGTGGCGGGGTAGGGGGGTAAGGAAGTGGGGTTAACAAACACAGGGACAAGGGAACAACATGGGACCCAAAATGGTAGAGAGGGGGGAATGGCAGGCATGGTGGGAAATGATCAAGGGTAAGGTTGCTTAGAGAAGAGGTATACTCTCGCCCAGGTGGCGACGAAGCATGGTAGTAGGGCAGGAGGCAAGTCAAGGGAGATGGAGGAAAGAGCTAGGAGTCAAAGGGCATTTATGGAGGTCTAGACAAAGACATGTACTTGCAAATATATACAGGAGGATGGGGAAATAGATCTATGGGTCTATATTTATAGGTTAAGTATTAAGGTGGCGGAAGGACCTTGAGCTTCTACTCAAACACTCCCTCAATGCATGAATACTTTCTTTTATTAAATTAGAACTCTATGATGCTCACTCTCCCGACACAACGGCTGGTGCCAAAGTGGGTGAACAAGTAAATGTGGTGAAGAAAGCTGATGGTGCCCGGCTATCAAAAGAGATAGTGACTGGGGTCTTAAAGGCTTGAAGATAAACAAGCGGCCATCTAGTTCAGAAGCAACAAAGTCCACATGGAAGAAGCACACTGGCCAGTGTGATCACGAGGTGCCAAAGGGACCAGGTATAAGGCATCATGCAAAAAATTAAAAAAATATATGCGTGTATATATATGTGTGTGTATGTATGTATATGTGTGTGTGTGTGTGTGCGTGTGTGTATACCATATTGACTGAAGGGGGAAGTGCAGAGTGGAGACCCAAGGCCCAAGTGTTGGCCAATGGAGATCCCCTCACAGAAGGGTTTAGGAGAGGAGATGGGTTAATTAGGGTGCGAGGTAGTACCGATGAAAAACACAGCTTTCCCCCAGATCCTGGATGCTTCCTCCCCCCAACTACCATGATCCGAATTCTACCTTGCAGGGCTGGATAGGGCAGACTTTGTACACTGGTACATATGAGGGCTGGAGGCACAGGGAATCCAGGGTGGATGATACCTTCAGGACCAAGGGTGTGAGGGGCGAAGCTGGGAGAGTGGAGGGTGAGTGGGTTGGAAAGGGGGAACTGATTACAAGGATCCACATGTGACCTCCTCCCTGGGAGAGGGACGGCAGAGAAGGGGGGGAAGGGAGATTCCGGATAGGGCAAGATATGACAAAATAACGATGTATGAATTACCAAGGGCACATGAGAGTGGAGGGAGCGGGGAGGGAGGGAAAAAAAGAGGACCTTATCCAAAAGGCTTAAGTGAAGAGCAAATGTTTTGAGAATGATTGGGGCAAAGAATGTACAGATGTGCTTTATACAATTGGTGTATGTATATGTATGGACTGTGATAAGAGTTGTATGAGCCCCTAATAAATTGTTTAAAAAAAAAAGAAATGTCTGATGTGTTGTAAGATATTATTTCTGACTGAAAGCTTTACCATATTCATCGCATATATTAGGTTTTTTCCAGTAGGCATTCATTGATGATCACTGAGGTTCTTCTTCCAGATAAAGGTTTTTCCACATTCACCACACACATGGGGTTTCTTTCCAGTATGAGTTCACTGATGAACAGTGAAAATATTCTTCCAGGTATAAGCTTTTCCACATTCACCACATACATAGGGTTTCTCTCCCGTATGAGTTCGCTGATGAACAGTAAGGTTGGTCTTCCTGATAAAGGTGTTTCCACACTCACCACATATATGCGGTTTCTTTCCTGTGTGAAATGTCTGATGTGATGTTAGGCATTGCTTCTGACTGAAAGCTTTACCACACTCACTGCATACATAAGGAGTTTCTCCAGTATGACTTCGTAGATGAATTTTGAGATGTGCTATCTGAATGAAACCTTTGCCACAATCATGACATACATAGGGTTTCTCTCCAGTAGGAGTTTGCTGATGAGCAGTGAGATCACTGTTCCTGTTAAATCCTTCCCCACATTCACTGCATACACAGGGGGTACCTACCACATGAGTTTTCTGATGTTCCTCGCAATATGTATTACTGTGGTAAGCTTTGCCATATTCCAACCCTGTGTATGGGTTTTGTCCTTTATGTGCTATTTGATAATGTACAGTGAGTTTGAATGCTTTGTCGAACCCTTGCCCACCCTGAATGCATTCATAAGTCTTATCTAGAATATGACTGAAGTGGTGCTCACAGAGGAAAGACTCCTTGAAGAAGGTTCTCCCACATTTATCACCTATGCGTGGTTTCTCAGTTTTGTCAGATTCCTGATGCTGAATGCATTGTGACTTCATACTACTGGATTTTTCACAATCAGGAAATTTCATTTCAGTATAAAATGGTGCCTGTTGAATATCGAGAAAAGTTTTCTCGTCTCCATTGAAAACAACTGACTTCTTTATTTTAGAATTGTGTAAACAATCCAAATGGTAAACACGGTTACTATAGAAATCAGTTTGGGTGTGAAAATAATGAATGAACACAACTTTGGTAGTTGCTTAATAGGACCGTGAAAATATAAAAAGAATATAAATACAAGCAAAACACAGACACACAAGGGTGGTAAGGCCTGCTAATTTCAGTTGCTTGAGATCAGATGTATTCATTCCATCAATCTTTACTGAAAGACAACTAAGTACTAGACAAACTGGAAATGTGAAAAATTCAGAATGTTCAACTTCGGAGAACACAATTTTACAGGTATATATGAGACTTATGGAAAGCCTACAGTCTAGCTTACAAAACTCCTCTTCCAGTGTTTTCCTGTGGGGGTGTGCAGATTGCTGTGACATAGAAAACAATGTCACCAGTATTTAAAATATCATCAGGATCACACATGGTGCACAGGTCTAAGTAGAAATTCCAGAAATACAGACTAGGAGGAAGAACTGGTGATTAACTTCTAGAACATGAGCCCCTCAGGTTTAATGGCACTTAAATAACACTTTATAAGTACTAAGTTCTCAAAGTACAGTCAACAGTAATGATGTGGATGGAGTAATCCTTTGGGGACCTTCACTGTGTGTCATGACAGGAGAAAATATAGCTGCCTACAAACATGTACTAATAATTGGAAGACAGAATATATGAAGCACTATCAAGAAAAATGGCAAGTTGTCAAAATGATATGTTTAAAAACTGATGTTCTATGTATTATTGTACTTTAAGCACTAGTTATTTTTAGATTTAAGTGGTTTATAAGACTGAGACTGACAAATTCATTAAGATTGGTGTCATGCTCATCATCAAAAACAAGTACATTGCAAGATCCTTCCTGAATTACAATGTTGCCATGGGTGGGTTAATTTTCACATGCCTGCAAGTAAGAACAATGACTACAAGTGTTATTAAAATTTTTGTACCAACTCTTAAAGCAGACATAAACTGTGGGATCCAGCCTCACAGTTAAATGGGTTCATAGAAGTAGCATGTGACATTTAGGAAGATAAAGCAGAGAGCAAAAAATAGAGTATAGCAGTCTGATCTGTAATGCTGATGAGTGATCGACGTCATTTAGCAGTGTTTATATAGGAGTGAGACATGCAAGTCTCTAGCAGCCAAATACATAACAGAATGGGCAAAGTGTGAATCTGGGACACCCTGAACATTTTAAAACACTTCATGATAAGTATCAAGCTGTGAAATTGAGGACCAGGAAGAGAGCATTTGTAGATGAATTCTCTATTGTCTGCATTAAAGAAGCCTGCAAGGCCAGTATTCTGGGTGGAGGGAGGCCTTCATATTTGTATGTTAGAGAAGAGTCCCAGTCATATGGTCCTAATGAAAATTCATCCCCATCATCCCCACAATATCCTCCCATTGTAGTGATACCTTAATGATACCTCATAGGAGCACATGGCTAATCTCTAACAGCCACCAGCTTTATGTATAGAAGCAGACACACTCATATTATATTCCCAGTCAGGGGACAAGTTACTCCCCTCTAACTGCCCTCAGCACTGGTGTTAAATTACTCAACCAATGAACTAAGGGACCTCCAGCGTAAAGAAACTTCCCACCTCATTATGTAGGTAGGTGTCTGTGTGTGTGTGTGTGTGTGTGTGTGTGTGTGTGTGTGTGTGTGTGTGTGGGTTGTGGGTGGGGATGGGTTTGCATGCCCGGAGTTAATATAAATCGGTGAGTGTATATATTCTCTCTATCCAGCTCAGACCTGACATCATGGATGAGGTGACCGCAGAAATACTTTTCTCTCCCTTTTTATTTCTGCCCCTCAGTTACACAACTGTCTCTTAGGACCCATCCAGAAGGCATGTAAGAGACAAAGGAATAGTTGACTCCTTGATAGCAACAAAGAGAACCTTATTGCTCTTAAAGCTATGCATCTTTTAGATGAGTAGCAAAAGTTGGATGCCTTTAGGAGACAGCTTTATACTTTCATCTAACGGAAAGCAGTGTAGAGAAAACTCTTTGTACCTGGAGGATTGTGTGTTATCACCTTTATCTATATCCTCTGGACTCTGGACAATTTCCTCTAGCATTAGCCCTTGTCTTCTAAGCCCTGCTGGTAAGAAGTATAGAGAAGAGGCTGCTTACACTTTTATGAAGGTTCTGTTTTCCACAATAAAGAGATTGAAGAGAGGGAATAAAAGGGAGCTGATATCAAGGAGTTCTAAAATAAAGAAAATGTTTGGAAACATTGTGGTAGCAATTGTTTAATAGTGTTTCATGTGATAGAACTATGGAATGTTATGATATCTGTAAGACTCACAATAGAATAATTAAAACTATATATGTATTGAAAATTTAACCAAGGACTTCTGGGAAGATGGCGGATCAGGAGACCAGCATACTCTGAGAGTACTTTCAAACAAGGCGAGTTTGGTGTCCAGGTAGCCGAGTGGAAGGAGTCTGATGAGTGAAATATCCCCCGGGACAGCACCCCACCCCACACATTAGTCCTGAGCCAGGGCCTCGGTAATCCAGGATCCGATTTGTGGGACATATCATGTCATTAAGCTCCCGCCACCGCAGCTCCGTCTAGCTATAGTCCCACTCCATCCCCAGACCGGGACCCCGTGCTCCGAGTTGCTTGACTGCTCTGCCGAAACAGGCACAGTGGTGGTGGGACCCCCTACAGCAACTGCCCACTCGAGGGACCCCACTTGGAGAGAATCTTCCCTTTCCTGTGGTTCCCCTCTCCCCAGATGGCACGGATCTGCACTTGGGCCGCATCCCTCACTCCATTCAACCAAGGCCTGGGTAATTGGTCTACAGGCTACTAGTGGCTGCCTGGGCAACCCCCACGGGGGACCATCACCCATATTGGTGCATGGGACCTCTCCACTGCCACCTCGTATGCCTGACCCCCAACCCCCCCCCCCCCACACACACACACCTTCCGTCAGCCTAGCTCCCGCTTCACTTCCCACCAGCAAGGGCCTTCACCCGGAGCCCAAACCGCTTCTGTCCCTGATGCTGCATTTACGCAGGAGCTACTGCAGGCTGACTTGCACCACCACAGAGCCCAGTGCCCGCAGCCCGGGGAGCGCTAAAGCCTCCTGCCTCGGGGCGTTCCTTCCAGCATTGACATCCCTGGGCGTAACAGTGGGCACTCCTGCCAGTTAGGAACGCGAGCAAAAGGGGTTTGTGGCCCCGCTGGAGCAGCTTTGCCTTCCCCGGTGTGCTGCGCGGTTTCCAGCAGCCTGTGGCTGAGTACTGAGCCTGTTCTGGTGCGTTCCTCCCAGGGTGGAGGGCAGACTCACCTCGGTCTGATCCAGCTCAGAACACGACGCTAAGGAGCCTGCGCTGCTCCCTGCCTGCAAGGAGCCGAGGTCGTGGCTCTGCGGTCCCCACCGGTACTGTTTGTATGCTCCAGCTGGCTTTCACCAGTGCAGTGCACTGCGGGAACCCCAGTACCAGCTTCTAAGCCTACCCCAGCCCTTTCCAGCTGCTACAGGAGGCGAGCGCTGCGGCCTTTGCCTCCCTCAGCACCCCTTGTGGCCCCAGTCCTTTCCTGCCAGTGCAGGAAGCTTACCCCTCTGGGGCTTCTCCCGCCTTGGTAGCCTCTGCCCACAGGCTTAACTCTACAGGACTGCAGGGACCTGGGAGTGGTGGTTGATCGGAGGAGCATTTTTCACTCACATAGCCCTGCTCCAGAGCCCAGATCAGCAACATGTCCTGTGGTAGTGAGGACTGGCCCACCTCCGCCTTCTATAAGGCATTTCTAACTTAGAGGGAAAAAAATGGGGGAATTTATATATATATCTTTTATCTCATGCTTGTTTTCTTCTTTTTTCTTTCACTTTCTGTGTTTTCTCTCTTTTTCTTCCTCCTTTTCATTATTACTATTACTTCTCTTCTGTCCCTTTTCTATAGGTTTTCTATCTTTTTTTGCTCCTTCCACTTTCACTTATCACTTCTTATCTCCTCTTTTATAGCTTCTCCTTCTGTCTTTCTCTATTTTTTCTCCCAATTTTTTTAAAAATCATTTTTTTAATTTTAACTTTTCCATTTTTATTACTAAAAAGTGGGGGGGGGGTTATTAAGGGTATCCTGACAGAAAAGGTCAAAGCAGCCCGGGGGCACTCACTGAGGCTTCAGCCTCCACTCCAGTCGCTGAAACATCTCACCATTGCTGGTCACTAAGCCTTCTGGGAATTCTGCCTACACAGCAGTCTGACCCATCTTTAGAACAGGTCATAGGCATCGCCTGAAAGAATTCTTAACAATAACACAGATAAGGGCCCCCTGACCTCCCAGAAATATGGGGGCCTAAGATAGGGTCGAGGAAAAATCAACAGACTACATCACTCCCAACAGAAAAGAGAAAACATAGTAGCAGAGCTAACGTCTCTCATAGAATAAACAGATACAGATCTTCCCCAGAAGGAAATCTTCAGCCGTCTGCTGGCAATAATACAGGAACTGAGGGAAGCAACCCAGAATAAGGATACAATAATAGAGAAGTTGAAGTCCATAATAGAGGGGATGAAATCAACCCACCAAAGGGAACTACAGGAGCTAACAAAGGAGGTAGGAGAAGCCACACACAAAGTCACTGAATTAAGATTGGGCTTGAGGAGGCAGAGAACCATATCAGTGATCTTGAGGACACCCAAACAGACCTAAGCAAGTGAGAAAGACAGGAAAATTAAACAAGCAGAAGATAACCTGAAATCAATTACAGATGAAGAGGAATAATATTCAAATAATTGGTCTACTAGAGAACAATACAACACACAAGTCAACAGCCAAGATAGTAAAGGAATTTCTGGAAGAAAACTTTCCCACCCTAACAAGGAAAAGAAGGCACTCCTTAGAAGCAGAAAGGACGCCAGCTAGATTAGACCCCAAGAAGAACACACCAAGACATAGAATAGTAAAAGTATCCAATTTAGAGGGAAAAGAAAATTTTAAGATTAGCAAGAGAAAGGAAGACAGTCACATACAAAGGAGCGCAGGTAAGAATATGCTTAGACCTATCAGCAGATATCATGAAGAGGAGGAGAGAATAGAGCAACATCTCCCAAAAGCTGAAAGAAAAAAAACCTCTCCCAGAATCCTGTACGCTACCAAGTTATCCATTAAGGTAGATGCTGAGATAAGGGTCTTCGAGGACAAGGAAAGACTCAAAGGATATGCTTCAAGACACCCGACCCTGCAGAAGATACTGGCTGATTCACAATGACCAGAGGATCAATCTCCACCAAGAACTAACAGGAGACCACCATATAGCCCATCTCCATCTAGAAGCCAACATACCAGCAACAATTACCTGGACAACAGGGTCGCAGATGGAAAAGAAGACAAGATAGAAACTCTCCACTCAAACACAGTACACTGATATGAAGTTATCCAAAACACAAAACAGGATATGACAACTATGAATCCACAGATAGTGATAATAACTCTGCATTCCAATGGACTCCACCGGTCCATTAAAAGAAAAAGACTTGAGGACTCATTCACAAAACATAATCCATCAGTCTGCTGCCTGCAAGAGACACATCTTAAGGCACAGCCATGAATATGCTAAGAATAGAGGGCTTGCAGAGAGTTTACCAATCCAATGGTAACTAAAAAAAAAAAGGCAGGGGTGGCTATTTTAATCTCTGACAAAATGGACTTCAAGATCCAAACCATAAAAAGAAACAAAGAGGGGCATTACCTAATGCTCAAAGGTTAAGTAAACCAAGAAGCACTTAGCATATTGAATATTTATGCTCCTAATAATGGTGTGGCAAATTTTGTCAAACTATTAAAAAGATGAAAAAAGAAATCACATACTCAACAATCAAAGTAGGTGACCATAACACTCCACTATCAGATAAAGACAGATCACTGGGAAAAAGCTCAGTAAAGAGGCGATAGAGCTAAACAATGTAATTAGGCAACAGGGCCTGATAGACATTTATAAAGCTTTTCATGCAAATGCAAAAGCGTTCACATGGATCTTTTACAAGAATAGACCACATGCTGGGACACAAGTCCAGCCTGAGTAAATTCAAACACAGATATTATCAGACATCCTTCTCATATCACCTTGCCATAAAACTGGAGATTAACAAGAGGACGTCCAGAAAAGCAAGGGCAACCAATTGGAGAATGAAAAATGATCTCCTGTGACATGAATGGGTACAGGTCCAGATTAGAGAGGATATTAGGAAGTTTCTAGAAACTACGAGAACAAGAACACAACATATCAAAACATATAGGACACTCCGAAGGCAGTTAGCAGAGGTAGCTTGATATCATGAAATGCATATATGAAAAAAGGATATGCACATGACAGATACGGTAACACAAAACCTCCAACAACTAGAACAGAGTCAGCAGAACAACCCCTCCAATAGCAAGAGAAAAGAAATAATGAAAATTGGGAGGAGTTAAACCAGTGGGAAGACAAGAGAACAATGCAAAAGATAAATGCAGCTAAGAGCTGGTTCTATGAAATAATTAACAAAATTGACAGTCCTCTGGCAAAGCTTACCAAGGATAGAAAGGAGGAAACATCAATAGCCAGGATGAGGGATGAAAGGGCAATAACAACAGATCCCAATGAGATTAAAAGGATAATCACAAAATACTATGAAGGTTTGTACTCTAATGTATTCAGAAACATGGAAGACATGGATAAATATTTGGAAAAACAGTCTGTCCCTAGATTATTTCCGAGATCAAGAACCTCAACAAACCATAGTGAAGGAAGGAATAGGGTCATCAAGAACCTACCAACAAAAAAAGCTCCAGGGCCAGATGGCTTCACGGCAGAATTCTACCAATCATTCAGGGAAGAGTTGACACCGGTCCTCCACAAAGTATTCCATATCATAGAAGAGGATGGCAAACTCCCAAACTCATTTTACGAAGCAAGCATTACTTTGATACCCAAACAGGCCAAAGATGCCACAGGTATAGAGAATTACTGACCAATATCTATCTCTAATGAACATAGATGCAAAAATCCTTAACAAAATTTTGGCCAATAGAACACAAAAGTATAAAAAACATATCATCCACTATGACCAGGGAGGATTCATCCGAGGGATGCAGGGATGGTTGAACATCCATCAATATTATACACCACATTGAGAAGAACAAGGATAAAAACCATATGGTAATAGCCATAGACATAGACAAATATTTGACATCAAACACCCATTCCTAATTAAGACACTCATTGAGATAGGTTTGGAAAGTATATTGTTCTAGCTGTTACAAGCTATCTATGAAAGGCCAACAGCCAACATCATAGTCAATGGAGAAAAGACAAAAACAATCCCACTGAAAAAGGGCACAAGACAAGGATACCTCCTGTCCCCACTTCTATTCAATATTGTTCTGGAGGTTCTGGCTAAAACCACAAGACAGCGGAAGGACATTTAAGGTATCCAAATGTGGGAGGAGGAGGTGAAACTATTGCTATTTGCAGGCAACATGATCCTGTACATTGAAAACCCCAAAAGCTCGACAGCTGGAGTACTTACAGCAATAGAGGAATATGGAAGATCAATAAACAGAAGTCGGCAGGTTTTCTATACACATCAGACAGAACCTTGGAAGAGGGGATTAAGAACGGAGTACCCTTTACAGTAGTTAAGAGCAAACTGAAATACGCAGCAATATAACAAAAAATGCTAAAGACCTAAATAAGGAAAACTATAGGACCCTACTACAGGAAACCAAAATCGACCTCCACAAATGGAATAACATCTCCTGCTCTTGGATTGGAAGGCATAACATAATAAAGATGACAGTCCTACCTAAATCACTTTACAAGTTCAATGCTATACAATTGCAAATATCATCAATCTTCTTCAAAGAAATGGACAAATTGACCACCATTTTCATATGGAGAGGGAAGAAACCCAGAATTAGCCGAGAACTCCTCAAGAAGGACACAGTTGGAGGACTTGCCTTACCCAATTTTAATGCCTATTACACAGCTACAGTGGTCAAATAGCATGGTAATGGCACAATGAGAGACACTCAGACCAGTGGAAAAGAATAGATACCCCAAAACTAAAACCATCAGCATATAGACAACTGATCTTCGATAAGGATCTCCAAACCATCAAGTGGGTAGCAATGCCCTTTTTAACAAGTGTTGCTGGGAACAATGGATTTCTACATGTAGAAAGATGAAGCAAGACGTTTACCTCACCTCATGCACAAGAATAAACTCAAGGTGGATCACAGACCTAGAAGTTAAACTCCAAACCATAAGGACCATCAAGGAAGGAATTGGGAGTAAACTCAGAGCACTGACCCAGGGAACTCATAGGCTCACTGCAATAGAGAAGGGTACACACACAGGTGAACTGGAAATCAACAAATGGGATTTAATAAGAATAAAGTACCTGTGCACTTCGAAAGACTTCACCAAGAGGGTGACAAGACAACCCACAGACTAGGCGAGGATTTTCAGTAATGACACATCAGACAAAGGGCTCATTTCTAAAATCTAAACACCATCATGACCTGCAAAAAGAGGAAAACAGTTAACCCCCTAAGGAAATGGGCCAAAGAACTGAAATGAACTTTCACTAGGGAGAAGACCCATATGGCCAATAAGAATATGAGAAATTGTTCCAGGTCATTAGCCATAAGAGAAATGCATATCAAAACAACCATGAGATACCACCTAACACCCCTGAGGCTAGCCCAAATCAGAGAGCAACAAGTGTTGGAGGGGCTGTGGTGAAGTAGGAACCCTCCTCCACTGCTGGTGGTTGTGTAGATTTGTACAGGCACTGTGGAAAGCGATCTGGAGATACTTAAAGAAAATGGAAATTGATCTACCTTATGACCCAGTCATCCCTCTACTGGACATATACCCAGTGGAAGCAACAAATAAAACACGACCAGTCATCTGTGCTTCCGTGTTTATTATGGCACAATTCACAATCTCAAACTCTTGGAAACAGCCTGAGTTTCCATCGATAGATGAATGGATTAGTAAACTCTGGCACATACACACAATGGAGTACTGTGCAGCACTGAAAAGCACGGATGATCACGTGAAACATGTCGTTTCATGGGAAGAGCTGCAAGGAATCATATTAAGCGAGTTAAGCCAAATTCAAAAGGCCAGGTATAACATGAGTTCCCTGAGGTAAGTACAATTAGAATGCCAGGAATAGAAGAATAAACGCTTATCTTGCAATAAACAGGTGGAAGCATTGATAGTTGGATTGAGAGCAGGCCACACCTAGGGAGGTACATTAGAATCCAACATAAATAAGGGAAGGGAGAATTGGAGTGGGGAGAAACTGAGTTCATGGCACAGGGGAAACAGGGCACTAACTCACCCAGGGGGAGAGTATTGGTTGTGTCCCCACAGAACTAGAAAGTGCATACAGACCCCACCATGACACGCCAAACCAGGAGGGCAATGTAACGCACAGAGGAATCCACAAAAACACCCCTATGCCGGCCCTAACCAGAATCAGCCTGACCCCCATCATGGAAGGGAGTGCCACAGAAAATGAAAATAGATCATCTAGTGTGGGAAAGGAACTGACCACACCCATAAGGAAGCTGAAGCAAAGGAAGGAGGAAGAATGGAGTGGAGCAGACCTGGGCCCACCAAGCTCAGAGGAAGATAGCCCGGCTCAGAGGGCCCAATGTACAGAGAGGATCATATAGCTGGCCCCATTGTGAGATGCGACATCCTGCACTGACACATGGCCCTACACAGGACAACACTGGAGACATAGTGTGGGATATATGACTGAGCTGACCCCACCACACTGAGGCAAAACACTGGGGGCGTGCAATGTAGCAGTGGGGGAAGCAGAGCAAGGAGTTCCCGAGGGAGTATAAATGATGGACTTTGGGGCCAGGACATTGCACCCCATCAGACTCATCTGGAAAACACCCTTGGAGGTCAACAAACAGATCTTAAACTATTACCACGCTTTTTCCCCCCCTGGATTTTATTTATTTATTTATTTGTTTATTTATCTATCTATCTATTAATTTATTGTCTTTTTCTCCTTTTAAATTTTGTATGTCAGTGGCTTGTTTGTTAGCTTGTTGGTGTTGTTACTGTCATTGCCATGTTCTTATGTGCCACTTTGTTTGGTGCTGTCAAAGCCATCTGCAATTTTATGCACATAGTTCAGAATGAACCCATGGTTTGGGGATTTGCCAACTTCCAGAAATACATTAACCATTTCCTTCACATCCCTGCAATTGAGGGGCCACATGTGTGACCTGATTTGAGAGTTTCCACCACTATAAGCCAACAATGTGTGACTTTCCCATTTGGGTTCCTCACCATCCCCTAACTTATCTGACCAGATTCAACAACTTCAACTTGTGAGACAGTGAACTATTGTCTATCTGAGGATCTGGTTCATCACCATTTACAAACACATTAATGAGGAGAACCCTCCAGACTGATACATGAACTATGGATTTGGCACTCACCAGTTTCCAAAACCTGAAGAGTTATTTACTTGATAGCTAATTACTTTTGTGAGATACTGCATAGCAAATCACAGAACAGCTTAAACCTCTACCTCATAGGGACTGGTCTGATGTTCCTGCAAAATGAACTGTACTATTCATGTGTCAAGAGCTGTACCAATGGAGATAATGACCATGGCAGAAAAGACACAGCAACAGAGCCAATGGTGACAGGTCCATAAAGGGCATTTCAGCCAAGATAGTGGGGCAGGCGCATTTCAGCCAAGAAAGTGGGCAAGATCAAGAGGAAGATATCCTCAAGGAGCTGAGAGGAGCCTATACAGATGGAAGTAAGAAATGAGCCTATCTTTAGAAGGGAAAATGTCTGATAGCAGAAAGAGAAAAGAGGCCTGCCCTGAACAAGAGCAAATTTTGCCTCCATGTTTCCTTAGAAGGAATCCCAATGTGTAGCACATTGATTCTGATACCAAGTTACATTCTGTTGTTTAAAAAACTTGAACCTATGACTCCATACTATAATTGGTATATGGCCACTGGAAAGAATTCTGAAACTTAGAAGGAGAAAACTAAGGTAGAGATAACTGCTGTCAGAACTGGAAAGCCATTGAAGGGGACAGGTATGTTTAAGCTCTCTCATATAGGAATCAGAGCTGATGCTGATGGTTGATTCCCTCTCCTACATCTATAGTTAGAGGATGTTAGAAACTGTCAACCATTTTTAAACCACTATTGCTACAAGGCCCATTTTAGATGCATTAAAGAGAATGTTGATATTTGGGAAATTACATAACACATCACCTTCAGAAAGAAACATTAAAGAAACCCAGACAAAAATCCCATGGAATACTGAACTCTCCAAAAGACGTGATCTTATTTCTCACTGAAAACAAGGCATAGCATTTAATTTGAATGATTCTCATGGGTTGGCCATAGAATAATGAATTATGAGTTGAAAGATACCATCATCCAAAAATCCTTAGTGACATATTATGCTCAATGTCAATAGTTTAGTGTTATCCCTATGATCAATATATTCCGAATCTTCTCCAGCCCAATGTTGAAATCAGAATAAAAGTTCATCTCTAACTTCTATTTCAAATTTCCACTTTTCCAATGAACTGAATCAATAATACACAGGCTCCTACAATTCCAGTAGGACATACAGAAAAGGATAAAATACATCAGTATCACCTGAGCATTGGTCATTTTCTTTGGTCCTTAGAACTGCCGGCAAATGAGATGCTCTTATTTTTGTCTTATCTGGATCAGCTCTATTGATGTTCACAAATTTGAATCTCTCATGATGCCACCCCAGAAATAATAATAGTCAAACAAAGTACTACTTCCTCTTTCCTCTAAGATGCTGGGGTTGCACAATCTGGAGACTGATGGGAGAATACAATGTAATGCATAACACGTAGGTCCAGATGCTGTTACTATTCTTCGCACTTCTTAACACACAAAGTCCCCAATACTGGTAATGGTCTCTTTACTGAGTGACAGAAAATATGCTTATACCCTGAGCAATAAAATCTAAAATTCACAATTTTCAGACATGTGAATATAGGATGTCTTTATAACAAATGGAGATTGGACAATCAAATATACATGTCAAAAGGAAGAAACAAAAGAGCTTGATCCCTACCTCACAGAATACAGAATTATCAATTCCTTACTGTGTGACACAAGGAGAATGACAAGTCAATGAACTTTAAAGATGATTGTTAATTAAAGCATCTGGAAACATTTCAAATGAGCTATATAAAAAGCTGTTATAGATTTAAAATTATTTTCTAGGGGAACTATAAATTACAACATCACTTTAGAAACCCTTTAAAACACACCATCAAGTAGCGTTAGACATGTCAGCACCCTTTAGGACACAATAAAACTGCTGTGCAGAGTTTCTGCACCTCTAGAGCCACAACAGGCAGCTAATGGGATTTTTGCCTCTGATCATGAGGTTAGAAGTACAACTCTTACTACATGTCAAAGCCAGGGCTCCAAAATAAGCACTTATGTATCATATTAGATTGAAGCCTATGTGTGTGTGTGTGTGTATATATATATATATATATATATATGTATATATATATATATATATGTTTGTTTTTTAAATGAAGTATACATTCGCCCATAATGAGTGCATTTTTCAATCCCAAGGTAAACAATGTTTTTAAAGTAGCATTATTTGTAGTACTTAATGTAATTTGTTATTTGGCCTATGCAAGTATACAGTTTTTCCAGCTATGGCCCCTTAAATCCTTCCAAATATTTACGTGGGTTTGGCATCCGCCAAAGTGTATGAAAGAAATGAGTTCTGGTGGCACAGTGGTTACTGTTGGGCTGCTAACCCCAAGGTCAACAGTTGGAACCCACATATTTCTCCTAAAAAGAAAGATGGCACTTTCTCCTCCCTAGAGTGACACGGCTCTCTACCCTGCAAAAGAGATACAGTCTTTGAAACCTACAGAGGCAGTTCTACCCTGTCCTATAAGTTCTCTATAAGTCAGTGTTAACTTGATAGTATTGAGGTTGGATTTTCTGGTTTAAGAGGAGTGGGCAGCTTGCCCAACAATAGATTGGTACCCTTGTAGCTATGCAAATACGATGTCTAAAAACCCAACCTGGCAATTAGTCACATTGGACATCACGTTAGGCTTAATTGAGTCATTTCAGAAACAAATTAGGATCTCACTACCATCTAGAAAGAATAGCTAAAAATAGGGGCCTTTGCAAAGTAGATTCTTGTATTGATACTCTTCAACTCAGAAGACAGAGAACTGTGACACAAGAGAGAAAGCGTTGGGAAGAAGCAGAAGCAGACATGGTGGCAGTGGAATCACGACACTGAGACAGAGCAGTGGAATTGCCAGGCCACAGAACAAGAAAACTCAGTGCCTTTGTGCAGAAGGTTAGTAGGAGAAGTGGTGTAAATATGAGAACTTATCTGGGGAACTAGATTTGGCAACCTATACAGAGTTGAGTGTATTTTGTCTGAGGCTAGGGGGTGGAATGAGCATTTATCTGCAGAGTAAAAAACCTTTGTAACATTTGCCCATTCAAGATAGAAACCAGGAGGCTGCAGGGCTTTACTTTACCTGCATTTATGTCTGTCAAGATTCTGTCTGAAAGAACAGTAGCTTGATTCATTTATGATCCTAAATTGTGTATTAAGGTAGAAAAGTGACCCTTATGCCATTATTATTTAAGGGGAACATCTATTAAACTTAAGAGATAGCAAAAGAAACAGGCACACACACATACACATCATATATTTTAGGGAGGCCATTAGCACGAGGTCAAAAGAACAACTGAGAATTCAGTTGGGACCCTGAGTAAATGGCATAGAACAAAAGGCATGTCACAGATCAGGATTGGTGGCAGATTAATACATGACAGGTACAAATGGGACTGCAGCAGCAGGAATTGGACCATGATTAGGACATGCACATTATTAGATAGAGGCACTTACAAGATAGGTTCAGAGCGTTCACACAAAGCCAGTTGAGGCAAGACTCATGGCAATGGCCCCTGTCCTGTCCTCAGAAAGTTGACCTCCATCAAGGATAACACCTAGGCAGTCAAGTGGAAAGGGGCTGGCTGGAAAGGAGTGCAGGCAATCTACTTCAAAGGCATTCTCCTCCAGGGGGAAGATGATCTACGTGCTTGGTTAATGATCAGAGAGTATTTAATGGCGGCTTAATCAAAGTTGTGACACAGCAAATAGACACTGAGTTTGTCACTGTTATAAGCAACCAAAACCTAAAGCCGCACTCAATGCCATCGAACGGCTTCCGATTATAGTGATCCTTTAGGAGAGGATGGAACTGCCCTTCGTGGTTTTCAAAGACTAACTCTTTACAAGAGTAGACACCCTGTCTTTCACCCCAGGTGTGACATACTTCTGCTCCGCTGACCTTGCAGTTAACAGCCCAATCTGTAACCACTACTCCATGAGCCTTTTGTAAGTTGGAGTATTCAAAACTTAACTTCAAATACAATTATATCAGTTACTTACCCAGTGAATTCTATCATTCAGGGACATGAGTAGAGACCTCGGAACCTGGCCATCAGGACAGCCTGGGCCCTTGTACACTGGAGCTCTCCTAGGGTCAGACTTCAGGAAACACAGATCCCTCCTGTTTCCCCTCTAGCTCCTCAGCCGGGGCTGTCCCCAGGAACTCCAGAGGGGATCACCCTGTTTGGAGTTAGGTGAATGGATTTGGGTCATATACCAGTCTGAAGATGAAATCCTTCCTTGTGATGCCTCACTGTGCAAGAGAGTAGTAAGAGTTTTCTAACTCCCTAGACTAGACCATATTTCTTTGTTCTGAACCAGAAGAGGAGTCATTGTTGAGAAAGGTATGTCAGGTTCTTGGCCTGCACTTCTTGTGCTAAATAGTAACCCCCCCCCGCCCCCGGGATCGAAACCATGCTCCAATATGAGGGTATTTGCATTAAACAAGAACCCACTCTATCTTTACAGAGCAAGTTTACTAATTTATCATATCATTTTCAACTTTGGATCCACATCCTATCTATATAATATTTATTTTAGAATAAAGTAGATTTAATGCCTCAAAATTTTCAAGCTCCACTGAAGGTAAATATCATCTTTTCACCAGCAATCTAAATGAAGAAATGAATATTTTATGAAGAACGTTCATTACAAGCCCTTAAAGCACCTCAGACCATAATCCTTAACATATCTGGGGAAAGTGATCAAGCTGAATCATGCTCAAATATGCCACTCCAACACAGGCTGAGCTTTTCATCAAATTTAACCTGCCTCAATCCCTTTTCATCCTGGGTATTCATTACAATATGTATTGTGCATGAAGAAATGCCTATGGTTGAGTAGTCCATGTATTCACAATAGTGTGGTACCTAGAGAAAGTTGTGCAGGTGGACAACAAGAGACAGAGAGACACCAATAGGACATCCTAGGCCAAGACAGAGATGTTCTATACAAGGAAACAAGCCAGGGGAATACTTATTTCCTACTCTTTAAAGCTCTTATATTTATGGACGTCCAATTTTAACGCCTTTGTGAAAGACTGCAGCGTATAGTCAAGGAATATCAAGGGGTAGGTAAATGGGTCATGACAAGAGCCAAAGTGAGGGCAGAAGCTTAGAAATACAAGATGGATCCAGGAAAGAGACGACTGATCAAGCCTTGTGTCATCTTGGCCTAGATTCTGGATTCCAAACTCTAGGTAATTCTGACAGATGTCAGACAACACACACCATAGGAGAGGGCTTATTAGCTTGGGTTTTGGGATGTGCCATCCATAGTCTTGGTCTTCTAGGGAAAGGGCAAAAACTAGTGCCTAGGCTTGAGCTTGTGAAACATGTTCCACCAGGAAGCTAGTTTGGCAGGAAAACAAAATTCATGTGCTGGGAAGAGGCTGTGCTGTGATAAAGTAGAGCGGCATTAGCCTGAGTGGCTAGTTGGATATCATTGTCACTGCCCTTTTACAACCCCCATGGTGTCTCTGAAGGCAGGGCTGTGTGAGGTTGCAGTTATAGGATAAGGGGTGTAGACTAGTGCTCCTCTAAAACTAATCAGAAAGTCAGGCTACAGAGAGAAGCACAATTTGTTTTAGACTCTCTCATGTATACCAGTCATCAAGCATACCTTGAATATAAGGCTCACTGTCTTAAAAACAGGCTTAAACTCAGGGCTCTTACATTGGTTGGTTCCGGAGTAAAGTTGGTTTCCAGGCCCCGCCTAGAGCAACATTCTTAATTCAAGCTTGACTAAATTTTAACTCCTTCCAGAAATACTGTTAGCTTTTGAAAAAATATGCAAAAAAAAAAAACCCAGAATGGTGATAGTAACAGCCAAGAGATCAATAGACACATTGTATTGGATAGATATGCCTTATTAGGCTTGTTTAGAGTGTTGGAGATCAGGGATCTTACTGTGATGACTAGGTTCACCTCACCCAAACTATGGCAATTTCAATTGTCTCATATGTATGTGGAAGTTGAACACTGAATAAGGAAGACTGAAGAAGAATCAATTTGTTTGAATTGTAATTCCGGTGAAGGATACTGAAATAATATTGGTCTCCAAAAGCACAAACCAATCTGGCTTTGAAGAATTAAGCTCAGAGTGCTAGTTAGAGGTAAAGATAGTGAGATTCATATTATGTACTTCGGAAAATGTTGTCAGAAGGGAGCAGTTCCTAGTGTATGTGGCAAAGTAGAAGGGCAGGGACAAATAGGAATCCCCAACTAAATGGACTGACACAATGATGGCAACAATGGGTTCATCCTAAATTTTGAGTCTAGCAGAGGAGAAAGCATTGTTACCTTCTGTTGTGTACTGGATCCCCATGATGTGGAATCAACTCAATGACATCTAACAAAAACAACAACAACAACAACCTCAGAAACCACTAATCAGTACCCCAGACATGCACAAAATACCAGTGTGTTAGTTATGTTTACAAAAGTTATTTCCGTGGTAACAGATGCCGGACCTTTCATGTGACATTTAGTGGAACATAAGTTCTCTTACTTAAAAGAAGGAATGAGTTTCCTCTGTGTGTGTGTGTGTGTGTGTGTGTGTGTGTGTGTGTGTGTGTGTAACAAAGCAATGACAACATAACAGGAATTCCTGCCCCTCATTGATTTAGACAATTCTCCTTGAGGTGAGCTGAAGGAAATTCTCTAAGATCCACCCAGCATGTCTTCTGGCCGATTACTTCCCAAACTTGGGCTCTAGTGTGAGGTGAGCACACAGGCACTAAGGTGTGAGTGACCATTTTTCTGTCAAGGGGAGCATAAATTACAAAGTCCTCTACACTGAGGGGTCAGCTGCAAGACCAGAGGATCTAGGCACAGCTAGATCTGTGAGAGTTGAGTGGATTTCAGGATGCTCAGAAGGTCTATAATCAACTGAATCAAAATTACATTCCATGAAAAACTTCAAGGCTAACTGGAAGACAGATTAAAGTTGAAGATTCTGACAGCATGACAACAGTGTATTCACACAGTCTGAATAAACACCTTATGTTTTGTTTTCAAGTTCAAGTTATTGGGAGCAGACATAACAATGTTTGTGAGAGTATACTTAGTAACATTTTCTATGAGACCAGTAATAACCTGATATCAAGGTCAGATAATGATACTGCAAGTAAAGTGTACCCTAGTATTGATAATGGATCTACATGAAAAAGTTGTTTATAATATTGGGAACTGAGTCAGACAACACATTAAATTAATTATATACCACGATTAATTGAAATCTGTCCTCGAGTTGAATTTTAATATAAGAAAAAGAAATACTGTAATATAGCAATTAATGTAAAAAATAAATAATTCTCTAAATAGACACAGAAAACATACTAAATTCAAAGTCTCTAATGTTAAGGGAAAAAACCCTCTAAAATCTAAAATAGAACAGATATAGTTCAACATGTTAGTATGCTAATGAACATTCCTAAGGGGGGGTGAAAGTCAAAATATCATTAGAGGAATGAGAAATGTCATTAGAGGAATGAGAAACAACATCACCCCACCTCAGAAAAAGTATGAGAATATCCACTTTCACAACTGATACTAAAAACGGACTGTATATTAAAACTGCAGCAATCAGAATAAGATTGGTTAAGAAAGAACAGAGGCTTCCAAAGAGAAATTAAAATTCTTCTAATCATAAATTAATAATCATATCTATACTAGATTCAAGATATGACATAAATAGCTAACAAATATAAAAATGGTGTAGGCTACATTTCAACATGCAAAAATAACTTTTGATACTTAGTTCACAAACCATTAATTGGTAAACAACATCTCCCAAACTATTAACCCTTACAACTTAACATACTGGGCATCCTTACAACACACTGATCATTTCCTCAAACACTGAACCCCTAACTACCTGAAAAGCCCCTCACCATCCAGAATGGCTATTAACACCCTGAGCATTGCCTGATACCCATAACCAATTTGTTAAAAATTAGCCTAATTCATTTATCCCAATTTTTAAAATCATGAGCACAACTTAGAAGTCTCAAATTCAGAAACCAACTTCCAAAATGGTACTGTTTAAATCATAACTGTACATCTTTATACCATAATACATAAGACCTAAGCAACTGTAAACATAAGCTGTTAGGAAGGACACATTCTAAACATCAAGCCCTTTAATCTGTCCACTAACATCTGACTCTTAAGTCCTGACACTTAGGTTCTGTTTCTATTCATTAACCCTTGTTCTTGAACAGGGAACATTAATCCCAAGACCTACATTCCAATCTAAGGTACAGACTCTGACTCTAACACCCTACAACCCTGAAGTGAACCCAAATCTAACCCATCAAGAAACTCCCATTGCTAATTACGTATGTGGTGCTGTCTTTTCTCTCAGACTTTACCTAAATGAAGGAACTAAGGTAGGTAGACAGACAAAACCAGGAATCACAGGCACATTTCCAGTAAACTATTAAATCATTTGCATCTGATACATGGCAGTGGCAAAATAAAGTGGTTTATAAATGTTTATATATGATAAACAACATCATGTCCATATCACAGGTCTCTTGTGGGTCTCCCTCTCCTGTGTCCTGGTCTCAAGGAATCTTTTCTGCTATTTGACATATGCAGTGATGTGTTATTCAATAAGCAAGGTGCCTGAGGGCTCAATTGTACTGATTTACTAATTTGTAAACCCCAATTTCATCTGGCTTCTTCCTCAAAGATGTAGCGAAACCCATGTTAAATAAGTCATATTAATTACTGGTTATTTTGTCATCGGAGCCAGCCGACGAGTTGAACAGTCCTGAAAGAGGGAGTTAGGATTAAGGGGGAAGAAAGAGAGACAGAAAGTATTGGGAAGGTGGGAAGGCAACAGTCAATACTGAAGCCCCAAGTTTATTCTACATAATCCTTTTATCCATGCAGAAACAACCAGGAGTTAATTATCTCATATTCAAGCCAGCACATTTGATACACAGAGCAACTCTGTCTTCCTCCAAGCCAGATATCCTTGAGAAAATTAAACAACCTGTTTTCCCCGACCTTGCATACTATCTTGTTCTTAATAGTCTGTTCAAAACGTAAAGCTGCAGAAGAAATCAGCAAACACTGACACATAGGTCATGAGATTCTCAGCCATTTCAAGGCTGAATCTTAATGGCTTTCAACAACCCCTTCCCTGCCCTCAACCCAGAAGACACATCACAAAAGATGCAAGAGGCAGAAAATTAAAGGTACATACCATTTTGTATCTTTGTACCATTGTATCCATTTTTCAAATCTAACATTGGCCTTTTACTCAGACCTAGGGAAAGGACTCAGAGAATGATTTTGTATACTCCCTCTACAAGTGTGCGCTGACAACCCTAAAATATTTGGCTCCAGGCATCCTTTAGATCTGCGTGAGCCAACAAATTAACCTCACAAGACATATTTGGTGGGGCTGTATCTTCCCTCAAAACTGGAAACATGTCAATCCTATGTACACCTTGTGTGTCCAGTGCCAGGAACTCGATGTCAGAGCACACTGGGGTTCGCCACTCATGAAGAAGAAAGTCCTCAAAGAGTCACTCATGATAACAACTGTGGGCCAACACTCCTCGGACCTAACCTGTGAAATGCTGACTGGACACCCGTGGCACATGGACATCTCAATAAACCCTGGAATCAAAGTGAGGCCTTGGGGTGGACAAATTAACAGAAGTCATAAGTGAATGCTTCATCATCAGGATGATACCACAGGGATGAATACCTTTGGGCTCCACCTCAGGGGCTTCCAGATGCAAAATGCAGTGTTCCTCCCTGAGCCTGTCATACATACCTACTGGGTGAGGTTCCAGGGTCTCTTACCTTCCAGGAAGCATGAACCATCCAACAAAGAATGATCCACTATCGTTCCCCACAGCATAGTCTGATCTGAGATCCACATCTGAACGAATTTCACCACCTTGAATAATCTGCCTCCAGGATATCCTTGGTCTGAGCTCAAACTGGGAAATAAAGGGGAGGCTAGACACAGATTAAGTGGTAATCACCCAAAAGTACTTTAGCATGATCAATACATCAATATAATTTATCCTTATTGGTACAGCCATCCTGGGGCTTGCAGTGGATTGCCCAATATAACCTGATGCTGTGCTAAGAATATGCAGACCTCATGGGAGACCTGATTAGTCATCTACAGAGAAGGTAACAAGGATGAGCTATATCTGTAAATCCATAGCTGGAATGTGGGACATGACCAGCTATTACTATGGGAGACACAGTGAGGGAAGTCAGTGTGAATAAACCTCACATTCAGGAATGGGCTACAGTGGGTGCTTTTTTTTAATTAATAAATCTTTTTATTGGGGCTCATACAACTCTTAACACAATCCATATATACATCAATTGAGCAAAGCACCCTTATATATTCATTGCCCTCATCATTCTCAAAATTTGCCTTCCAGTTGGGTTCCTGGAATCAGCTTGGTTTCCTTTTTTTTCTTCCCCCTCCCTCACCACTCCCCCTTCCCCCTGCACTCTTAATAGGTTATAAATGATTATTTTATCTTATCTTACACTGCCAGGCATCTCCCCTCACCCACCTTCCCATTGCCCATCTACCAGAAAGGAGGTTACATATAGATCTCCAAAATCGGTTCTCCCTTTCTACACCCCCTTCCTTCCCGGTGTCCCCACTCCCACCGCTGGTCCTGAGGGGTTCATCCATCCTAGATTCCCTGTGTTTCCAGATCCCTACTGCACCGCTGTACATATTCTGGTCTAACCAGGTCCGCAAGGTAGAATTGGGATCATGATAATTGGGAGGGGAGGAAGCATTCAACAACTAGAGGAAGATTTTGAGTTTCATTTTTGCTACACTGAACCCTCTGTGACTCATCTCCTCCCCACTACCCCTCTGCAAGGGATGTCCAGCTGTCTACAGATGGGCATTGGGTCCCTGTCACGCACTCCGCCTCATTCACGGTGATGTGAATTCCCTCTCCCCACCACCGCCGCCTTTGTTGTTTGAGACCTGGTCTCCTCTGCCCTTCACAATCACCCATGTTGATGTGCTGCTTCCGTGTGGGCTTTGTTGCATCTGGGCTAGATGGCCGCTTGTTTGCTTTCAAGCCTTTAAGTCCCCAGACGCTATAGCTCTCAGTAGCCGGGCACCATCAGCCTTCTTCACCACACTTGCTTATGCACACATTAGTCTTCAGCGTTTATGTGAGGAATGTGATCATACCATGATTGTTTTTGTTCCTTGGTGTCTGCTACCTGGTCCATTCAACACCTTGTATTCGTTTAGGCTGTGTGCTTCTTCTCTGTGGGCTTTGTTGCTTCTGAGCTAGATGGCTGCTTGTTTGCCTTCAAGCACAGGGGGTGCTTATGATCAAGTTAGCAAAAGAACCAGGCTCTGAGGCAGGTAGAGATGTGTTGTCTGGGTGGCTTTCCTGTTGTAGTCTCAGAATTCTCAGTTTCATAGTTTGCCCCAAGAAAACATCTCTATTTGTATTATTATGTTCCAAAGCCCTGAGATCTAAGAATTCAAGTATCAGGCCTACTTAGATGTTAAAATAATTTATGTGTAAACTATTTGCCTTCAAAAATGTTCACTTTGGTCAGAATCAGTTTTCATTTAAGAGAAAGTATAGAAATCAATGACCAGAAAAGACGGTGTTTACTGCAAGTCTGAAGGGAGTGACCTCACTTAGGTTGTAAACAGACCCTAGAAAAGTAGCTGCCTTAGAGAAGTGCTGAACTTGTCTTATAATTCTGTTCCTATCTCTCCTAGCTGTGAATATACCATTTGTAATAGGGGAAATGTTACTGTCCTACAGCAATGTCACAAGAAATAATCTTCAGCTTTATGGAGGTTCCTTAACAGGTGTTAACACCTTTCAAACAGTGAAGATGTGTGTGTGCTGACTGGAAGACAATGAACATGTAATAATCCAAAACACACTAAAGCCAAACTGAAGAGATGGGCACACAATGGCAACAGAGTTGTCTTGATGAATAAAACAGGTCTGTTAAACATGATTAAAGAAAACACAGCATGATCAAAAGTGCAAAATTATTCAGATTAGGACCCCAAAATACGGAATTTGTTTCCACCCATTTTGTGGGGACATTCATGGATTTAGAGTCCCATAGTTTTCTATAGCATTGAAGCTCCTCATATACTGATGAATGAATGAACTAAAACAAAAAATTTCTGTGCACAAAAACAGAAAAATAATTCTTATTAAGAATCACCATGTCAGAATGATGGGGCACCAAATATACAAAATGTGCTTGACGCAATGGATGTATATATGGATTACAATAAGAGTTGTATGGGCCCCCAATAAACTGATTTAAATAATAATAATTATGATTTTTAAAAAAGAATCAGCATGTCTATAATGCAAAACATGTCAGCTTGGCAAATCTCAATTAGTTAGTGAAGAAGCCCTACTGCTCTGGTGGTTAAATGATTGGCAGCTCTGTAAGATGAAAGCAGTTGAGTCCCATAACATGACAATCTGTTCACATATAGATTATAGTCTAAAAACCATAAGGAAAAGGTTAAGGCCCCATGGCATCACTAACAGAATGCACTGGAGTGCACCCAAGAATAATAAAACGGCGAAGAAAACAAGCCTTCTCTCAAAAACACTCGATAAAAGGTTAGAAAATGTAAGTACTACCATGCAGTGGGGCAGAGAAAATGGTCACCTCTTTTAAATAAGTGATATCTTACTATGTTTGAGAACTATACATCTGGATGTTGCTTGTACTAGGAACAATTAAAACACAATATTTTAAAATGAGGGTCTAACATTGAGACATAGTTCTACACAGTAAAATTAAACAAATTGAAAAAGAAGCAGCTATATATATATATATAAGGAACTTTCATATACTTCCTCAAGTTGTGGTGACCCCCAACCATAAAATTATTTCCATTGCTACATCATAATTATAATGATCATACTGTTAATTGTAATGTAATTATCTAATATGCAGTATGTATTTTCCTTGCTACAAATTGACCATAATTAAAGCATAGTGATTAATCACAAAGCAATATATAATTATATATTGTGAAATATTTATTTCTGATTACAAATAAATGAAATTTTGTCTTGAATCATGGTAACAGTCTTCACCTTGGGGTACTCATATGTGCAAGCATCTGCATATGGGTGGACCTGCCTGGGGACAGAGGAGCAGTGTCTCGGTTCCTAAGACCACCGAAAATATGTGTTTCCCATTGTCTCAGGTGACCTTCTGAAAGGGTCATTTGACCCCTGAAAGGGTCATAATCCACAGGTTGAGAGCTGCTGTACTAGGATAACTGATAAATGACTGATTAAATTTCTATGTCACTGTGAAAATAAAATAAAACAACAAAAAAGTAATGACCTTGAGGACACGTGTCACTAAAATATATTAATGTACAGAACCCAAACTCACTGCTGTTGAGTCAATTCTGCCTCATAGTGACTGTAAAGTGGAACTGAGGAGCAGGACAGGGAGGAAGACAGACATAACTGACAGGACAAGGGAGAGCAGAATCAGAAATAGCTTCTCAGACTATTTGTGAGTTTACTGGCAGAAATTGTCAAGATTTCAGAGGACATTGACATCAAAAATGCAGCGATTAAAGTTGTTACTTCCTGGAGCTTTCTGACCCCTCCCTCCTGCCAGTTTCAGGGTGGCGACCATTGATTTGTGTTCTGCTTCCCTATCTGGGAGGTCTGTCAGTGGCTTGAAGTGTTGGCTAAGTGGAGGCTGAGCAGGGAAGGAGCCAGGAAGGGGAGAGAGAGAGAGAGAGAGAGAGAGAGAGAGAGAGAGAGAGAGAGACTCTAGGCAGTCTGAGGGTTCTGGCTTGTGGTGGGGGTGGGTGTCGGGGGCACAGTGTCTCAGCATTTTGGAGTTGAGGGGGTAATGGAGGAATGATGGGGAGGGGTACCCAGAATATGGAGGAAGCCTTACTGGGGGCGCAGATAAGAAGTCAGGGGGATTGGAGAAAGAGGAAAGGGGAGTACTGCCTGGGCCTGATTAAGAGAGTGTTTGGCTAAGAGATCTTGAGCAGGGTAACAGGTAGTAGAGAGGGGCAGGAGGGAAGAAAGAAAAAGACCTGAGCATATGAAACTTTTGATTATTTGTGAGTTTGTTGACAAAAATTGTTGACGTTGAGGGGAACCTTAAAATTGAAAGTACTATTTTTTCTGGCTAGTATAACTTATTCTTCAATTGGCATTGAGGCCAAACTTGGTTACAGAAAAATACCAGGCATTTAGGGCGGAGGTCAGCAGCAAAAAAATAGTCGAGATTCAGTACGTCCAGGCCGCCTTTCCCCTGAGCTCCTGTTCTTTTCTCTGTATTTCCTGATCACCTTCCCAAGTCCTCTTGACTAAATAAAATTCCTCCTCTCCTGCTTCTGGACCCACCTGTGCTGTCTGCTTTTTCGGACCTGCCTGAACACCTTGTCTCCCCTCATACGTACCTTCTCCCTATTCTGGCCACCCAGAGCCCCCCACGTCTTCTTCTTCTGATCTATCTGTCTTGCTGGAGGAAGCTGAGTCTGCACTCACCTGGCCTGGTTAGCAAGCACATGCGCTCGAAGAACCCCCTTGTCATTTGTCCACTCTGGGAAGTGGCCAGGACTGAGAGTGTGGTCCAGTTCATGTTCCCTTTTCTCTCACTGATTTATCTTGGGTTGAAAAGGGTTCTGGCTCCTTTATCTTTATAATACCACCACCTATATTAAGGAGTTTCAGTATTTAACCCAAGCTTATGATTTGTCGTGGCATGATATTTTTGTCATCCTTTCCTCCCCCCTAACTGCAGATAAGAGGGAATGCATTTTTCTCGCTGATCAGCAGCACCCAAATCAGGTTCACTTAACCGACCTTGATCTAGGTTGTTTCCAGACAAAAACCTGGTTCAAATGATCAAATTAACAATCAAGCAGGTGGGGACAGACATGCCTGCTGAAATAAAATGCTTGAGTGTGCCCTGACTTGGCTTCAGGCCATTTCCCATATAGGAGTCAATTTTGATAATCTGAAAATCACTCAAAAGCCTGACGAAAATCCAGCCAAATTTTAAGCTGCTTAACTGATGCTTTACATTAAACGTTTAAAAAAGCAGAAGGCCCTCAAACCCTGGTCTGAGATTCTCTGCCACCATCAACAAACAAAAACCCAAAAAGTTTGTGTAAGAATTGGATTGCTTTGTGGGGTGGATAGGTGATGGCTGGCTGTTAGGTAGGGTAGGGAGAATCCAGGTAACACAATCCTCAGTGGCTTCCCTGGCTGGTGTGCCTGCCTTAAATGGAAATCAATCATTACTCCTCAAGGAAAGTCTATCACACACACACACACACACACACACACACATATACACACACACACACAGGGTGGTCATGCGTGTACTCATGACTCCTTGGGTGGGTCAGTGGTTCCTCTAGCCACCTTGTAAGCTCTTCTGCATATGCACCCTGCCTCACTTTTTGCTCTGATCACAGTGGTCACACCCATTAACGCTTCTCTGCTCCTACCGGCACCTGATCACTCCAGTGGAAACCTGCTGCTGCCAGTCGCTATCAGTTGATGGCAATTCTGCCCCATTGCTCTCTCTCCACTGATTGATTGATTCCCATGTGAGTGGCCTATTGACTGAGAATTCTTCAACAGACAGGCAGACAAACAGTCAGGCAAAGGTAGACTGACACACGGACAACAGAACCTTGGGAAGAGCTGTATCCATCGAAAGAGCCACACCACAATCAATCAAAAGAACTTTTAGTGAAATCCAGTGGGTGAATGGGTGAAGTGTAAGAGTCAATGGTCTCTGAGAGCACAGCAGAACGCACTCAGCTTATTGGATTGCAAACCACCAGCAGGGAATGATGACCAATCATGGACCCACGCAATTCCTCGAAGTGGGATCTTTTGGGGGGAATTCCCAATGTTTGCTGGCCTCAGGCTGAGGTGTTCCTAGCCACTGATTATTTCCAAACTGGGCCTTGGATGTGTGAATGTTTGAGCACTGCGGGGGAATTGGCGCGCATTTATCTGCTCTAAAACTCCCTCTGTGCTAAAGAGAGACTTTATTGAAGCCATTGGCAAGAAATTTCCAGGCAAAAATTTTTTTTTTTTTTTTTACCAAATGACAGTAAAAGGGCAGGCAGGGCACTGGAGACTGATGTAGGGAAAAAACTGAGGTAATTTGCTTTGATACAATATAATCCTCACAGGTTAAACTCGGTCACTCTTTGTGTGTGTGCATGTCCCTTTTAGACATGCAATTTTGAATTTCGAACCCAGTTCAGGCCCCATTTGGTGAAACTGCAGGCTGAGAACTATGCTGGACCTAGGAGCAAAGAACAGACTTCTCTGCAGTGCAACCCTAAAAGTGTCCCAGGATTATTGCTTCTAACAGTTAACATTTACCGCAAGCGAGCTTCGGGATAACCGCCAGGGAACATAACCAAATTACTCAATCATGGAAATGATGGCAAAGGGTTTCCAAAAGGAAAGGAAAAGGAAAAAAACTCTCATCAGATTCAGCAAGGTGGCAGCGCAAGCAAAATCCAAGGAAGTCAGTCCTCACACAAAAGATCCTTCAGCCCTGGGAAGTGAGCAGAAAAGGATAGGACACTTGGAAGACCTCCAGAAGATAAGGAAACATCCAAGTCTAAAGGAAAGCCATCTTTAAAATATATGTATATATTATTGGAAGCTCGTACAACTCTTATCAAAATCCTTCCATCCATCAAATGTGTCAAGCACATCTGTACCAGTGTTGCCATTATCATTCTCAAAATATTGGCTTTCTACTTGAGCCCTTGCTATCAGCTTCTCATTTTCCCACTCCCACCCTGCTCCCCCCTACCTCATGAACCCTTAATATTTAAAAATTATTAGTATTTTGTTATAACTTACACTGTCCAATGTCTGCTTTCACGCTCTCTTTTTCCTCCAACCCCCTAGAGGGGAGTTCATATGTAGATACCTGTAAATTGGTACCCGTTTTCCACCTCACCCTTCGGCTACCCTTCTGGTATCCTCACTGGTCCTGAAGGAATTATCTCTCTTGCATTCCAGGAAATCCATCTGAAAGGAGATTCACCTGAGAATGGTGATTTCTTCTGTGTGTAAAAATAGACACACATCTGGCTCTCGAGTACTATTGAAACTGTATTTAGGGAGTAGGGAGTTATAAGATCGGCTCTGCCATCTCAAAAGTTTGTGAAAGAGACACAGAAGAGAACGTTTTGATCGCAGAATGTTCTGTTGTGTCTAGTCTAGTATTACCACGATTGGAAAATCATCATCATCATCACCACCACCTTCATCCTCGATCACAGTGAAAGGGAAGAAAAAAAATTCTACAATTTAAAAGGATAACAATAGGATTGCGATATTGATGGTACGACATGCGGTTAAAGTGCAACTTTAAACGGTTTTAAAAATATACAAACAAGCAAAACACCTGATCTTTTTCCCCATCCCTAACAAACCAACCAACCCAAAAGTGTGTGTAAGAATATGAGTTTTTGTTGGGGAGGCAAGAGATGGGTGGGAGGTTGGTGTTAGGCAGGACAGGGAGAACTCAGGTGGTGTTATCCACAGTGGCATGGCTGGGTGGTGTGCCAGTCCTCAATGGAAATCGATATCACTCCGTAAGCAAGGGCTATCACACATACACACAGACACACACACACACACACACACATGGTATGCATGGGTCAGTCAGATTCCTAGAGCCACATTGTAAGGTCTTTGGCATTCGTGCCACATCTCTCTGCGTTCCTGCCTCTTATTCTGGTCCCATTCATAACTGTGGTTTCTGGAGGAGAAACCCATCGCAGTCAGTCACGCTTGGTTTTGTGGCAATTCTGTCCCTCTGTTCTCAACTCGACCGATTAATTGATTCCCATTTGAGTGGCCAAGCTAGTGACTGAGAATCTTCAACAGACAGGCCGACAGACAAGCAGATAGGCAGATAGACAGATGAACAGATCCTTGGGAAGAGTTTACCCAGTTGATTTCAAAGACAGTCCAATGAGCCACAACACAATAAATCCAATGAGCTTTTAGTGAAAGCCAGCGGGTGAATGGGCAACACAGAGGAGTCAGTGGGTCGCGAGAGCACAGCAGAATACACTCAGCTTATTGGGCATCAAACCACCAGCAGGGAAGGAGGATCAATCCTTAACACACCCAGTACCTCCAAGTGAGAATGTTTTGGGGGAATTCCCAATGTTTGCAGTCCTCAGGCTGAGGTGTTCCTAGCTACTGTTTAGTTCATAATTGGTCAACGTGTTTGTGAGAGTGAGGGCATGGAGGGGATGTGGTTGTAGTAGGCCATAAGCTGGCCCAGGTGTTTCATGGTGTGCGACTAGTCCCCTGTGCCTCTGTTTACCTTGTAACTAAAAGCATTGTGAGATACCTAATTCCTTTCTGACCTGGCAGCTAAAAGCAGTGTGAGATAACTCAGTTATTTACGACCTCTTAAGATCCTTTTGTACCTTGCATGTCCTTGCGCTTATCCTTGAATATAGTGCTCTTATTATACAAATGTTTAGAAAGCATGACTCGCTAAGTACATTTGCATAGATTAGAGGTTAGGCAAGTTTTTTAAAGCAAGTTCTCTGATGTTTGTTTTGTAACCATTCCCTTGTAAGAAGAGTGTAAAAACCAAGCTTTGAACGTACTTCCGTCCATCAGACTGTTGTCCTCCCAATCCCATGCTTTGTATATGGCTCTATCTTTTTTTCTTTCACCCGCACGCCTCATTTCAGACGCAGCTTGATGGGGGATAAGCTGGACTAATCACCCGCACTTTTGGCGCCCAACATGGGAGCTTTGAAAACTGAGAACCCCGTGACAGACAGGCCGTGAAAGTTTACAGTGATAATTAAGGGCAAGTGGTGAAACGTTGGGAGTAACAAATAATGGGACACACTTCTAGTAAATGTATGTATGTAAATATGCTTCAAAATATGTTAAGAGCGAGAGGAGCAAAAGGAACCTACTAAAGATTAGAAGAGTTTTTAGATTTTGTGGTTAATGTATGTCACCTCCTGCTGCTGACTTGAAACGTTCAGGGAAGCACGTCCAGGGCCCTGATCTGCTTCAGCTTAGACCACATTATGGTGTAATACTGAGAGCCTCGTGCATTGGAGCAAACATTGTGGGAAACAGTGAGGGAAGATGGACCCCTCGGGTTGGAGGGCACTCAGAATGGGACTGATGCCGCAGTCCAGCTGCAGCAATGTCCACGGATGCCTCAAGGTGGGTCACAGCGTCGGAGAGTGAGAGACAGAAACCACACGACTCAAAGGTTGCGGGTGACACTTCCAATTTTATTCATGCAAAGCTTCAAATTATAGATGCTTTTCCTTTGCTTAAATCTTACGGCTTGAGGTCATACATCAGGAAATTCTCAAGACCATGACAAGTTACATAATCACATTTCTTTACTCTCCATCAGATGCACATCAGGATTCCTGGTTAAAAATTAGCACATCTTGAAAGGAAAACTGTCCCAAACAAAAGTGTGAAAAACACAAACCTTCTAACCATAAGTAAGCACACTTTATCACACTAGGGCATATTGTTCGAACTATGAAATCAATAAACCATTCATGCATTTCATTATCAAACACCAAAATGACTTGACAGACTTTGGCTGTCCTTTCTGTTCCTTCTTAAATTGTTCCTCTGGGCTTTCATTTATTGTTTTCTTTTCCACTAAGTTCCCATAAATCAAACTCCCAATGGTCTTTCTGAACCAAGACACGAGTTGCCTCAAAATAGGTAGCTTTGCATCAGTGGACGTCAAGTTGCCTCACAATAGGTAGCATTCCTTCAGTGGACTCCAACCACCACGGGGGCTTCAGCTCCTTGCAATGAAGATCAGGGCGTCTTGCAAGCAAGTGTAGGGCCCGTGGGCAACTGACATCTCGTGAGCAATTCCAATCATTTCTCACTTGGGGAGGGTCCTTGGGAACTTTCGTCAGCCTGGGTGTCCTGCTGACTAGCTGGACTTGTTGTCTCATTCCGCTGTTGCTTCTCAGTTTGTAGTATCAGCACGTCCATCCGAACATAGGTTTTGGCTGTGTTTTGGTAAACCACCTCAGCCAGTGTGTCCCTGGGTCAGGCCCTGCCGGTGCATGATGCAACTATCCTTTTCGGGCACGTATGTGCGCGCAAGCACACACCCAGCGCCACACACAGGCACGCACACCCACACGGTCACGTTGTGCGCTTCGGAAAGGCGCAGTCCCCCGGGTTTTTAAATATTACTTCGAAACATAAACAGTTTTAATTTAAAAATAAAAGGGATACATTTTTTAATAAAAGGGATATCTTTGAGAAATGAAACCAGAAACCAGAACTATGCAGAAGGAGGAGGAGGTGAATGCTCTATGGCGCTCGCCAGACAGTTGCAAACACGTGCCTCATCCCTATTGGCTGTGCTCATTCCTGTCGCCAATCACATCTTGTATATCGAATCAGGTGCTCGAAGGGAAAGCTATGTAAGAGCGGCGGCTGGCACTCTCCTCCGAAGAGCTCAAGTTCCGCTGGCCTGTCGGAGCCCACAGCCCTCTCTTCTCCCCCAGAACTGCTCCTCCATCCGCAGCATGGCGTCGAAAGGCCCTCCTGCCCGTTCTCAGCGTACCCAAGACCGAAGAAAGAGGACTGTCTGGACCGCTTCTCAATCTGACATCTTAGAAGCCTCATTTGCTCGAGACCCGTATCCAGGCTTCACGGCCAGAGAAGAACTTGCCAGAGCCTTCGACGTGGCCGAGGACAGAATCTTCCTGTGGTTCAAAAATCGCAGAAGTCGACAGCTCAGGAGGAGCCGACTGAGCTCCGTGCCGCCTCGCACCACTTCTGCAGCCAAAGCGCCGAAGGCAGACAGACGCAAGAGGACTGTCATCAGCAAAGATCAAAGAGCCCACCTGGTGCAAGCATTCCAGAAGCAGCCATTCCCTGGCGTGAAAGACAGGCAAGAGCTGGCACGCCACACAGGCCTTCCGGAAGCGCGGATTGACACGTGGTTCCAGAACAGAAGGGCCCGACACCCACCGCACACCAGGGTGCGGCTGGATCACCGCGGGCTCCAGCGATGCAGCTCCAGCCCGGTCTTCCCATGTCCGCTTCTGCAGCCACTGGAGCAAAGCACACCCCTAGATGCCCAGAGACCGCCCTCCCTGGGCTTCGGGGGCGGCGGCCGAGGTGATGGAGACAGCAATCCGTTAGCTTGCGTCATGGGAGGCCAAGCCTCTGTGGGCCCGGTGCCCCATCAGGGGCAAATGCCACAGGAGTTCACCCAGGCGGCAAGGCCTCCGGAGACAAGGACACACTACTTGGACCTTTCCAGCTGCGGAAACCAAGGTCCCAAACAACACGACATTCTTTCGGACGCCGCGCAGTGGAAAGACACTTCGTTGTGGGAGCATCCAAACCTGTTCTGGCAGAGCCCGGCTCCTGCACACACACCAGCCCCAGTGGGATGGGGGCCTGGCCTGGCCCTGAGCGTGAGTGCCCAGCGGCAGCTGACTGGGGAGACACACCTGCACAACCAGCAGGCCACACTGCTGCAGGAAAACTCTCCACTGCTTGCCCAAGCCTCTCCACAAGGCACCAGCTTCTTGGACCAACTCCTCGACGACCTGGAAATTCAGCAGAATGCCCAGCCATTGGTGAATCAGCAGGAAGCAGGCCTGCAATGGGAGCCACCACTGCAATTCCCCATCAGCGAGGAGCTCTATCAGGAGTACCTAAGAGACTTGTAAAACGCCCCGAAGGCCCGGAAGACTCACTAAAACCCTCTGAAAAGCACCAATCATACCTTATACGCTTAAAAAAAATTAAAGAAAACACGAAACGTATTTAAAACCACCTTTAATGCCCCACAACCAGGAAAATAATAAACACACTGAAATCAGTAAGAAACAACAGCAACACAATGATACCCTAAAAAAGGCACCTGAAGGAGTAGATATCTATGTATATTTATATATTATATAAGTGATTCTATGTAAACGATTAATGTATAATACGTTTATAATTTATACATCATAGATCATTTATACATAGAGTACATACAAAATCTGAAACCCCCCCAAAACCATTCATAAACCGTGGAATACATTTGCAAAGACCCAAAGGGACCAAAGAAGCCCTTTAGGACCCCTTGGAGATCATTTGTAATTTCCTCCCCCCAAGAGAGTAAAACCCTACATAGACTTGGTCAGGTGTCCACTGAGCTTCTTCATGTCCCCGGCCCCACCAATTGAGGTCATCGAGCTGCAAGCTGATTAACAGGCTAAAGGCCATCCCTTCACTCTCAAGAGCCTCGAGTTCAGAGAACATCATGTATCTCTTGCTGCACACGTGTGACAGGAAAGCCCACCCCTAGAGTCCAGATGACAACCTAAGCTTGGTCTCTGAGCTGGCTTGACCTTAGTTGTCTTTGAATTCTTGTACAGGGCTTAATCTATGTGCCTGATTGAAAGGGTGTGGAGCCTACTTAGGGTGGGGCAGGAAATTGGTCTGAATGCTTTTGATAGCTGACCACACTCAGGCATGTAGCCATCAAGCAGTTGCCCTGGGAGTTCATGTAGTAGCGTAGCAACCTTGTGCTGTGAAGTGCCTTAAGCCTGGCTTTTTTATGGTGCGTGGTGGTGGTGTGGTGTTGTTTGTTGGGACATGGTGGGGAGCGACATTGACTTCGTAGACTGTGACTGGGATACACCTCCAAACCAGGAAAGTGAAATTCCCCTCCAGGTGAGCCCCAGCCTCCCAGACTACTTAACGGATGAACACTGACAGTTGGATCACACACATGGTCTTGAAGGTTGTGCTTCACACACTCTGGTGACTGTGAAAACCCCAGATCTATGCTTGAGTCTCCGTGTGAATGAATGGATTCCATTTGAACTTCCATTCTGAGCAATGTGTGGACGGTGGAAAACCAACATGCAGTTTTCAGTGGATTTGGCTCTGACGACTCGATAAGGGGGTAGATTGGCAAAGGTCTAATGCTTTGTCTAGATAGATGGCAGTCTCTCTCTCTCTCTCTCTCTCTCTCTCTCTCTCTCTCTCACACACACACACACACACACACACACACACATACATACACACACACAGAGGAGTCATGCATTATCTCTAGACTGCTTGGGACAGACAGAGTTTTCTGGAGCTACCTTGGAAGCTCTTCTGTGCATGGATCCCATCTCTCTTGGTGTTCCACTCACATTGGTCAGACCGGTGCCCGCTTCTCTGATCTCATCCGCAACTGTCATCTCTTGAGTGGAAACCTGCCTCCTCCAGTCAGGATCAGTTTGGTGGCAATTCTCTGACTTTGCTGTCTCTCTGCCGATCCATTGATTTCCATTTGACTGGCCTAGCTAGTGAGTGAGAATTCTCCAACATGCAGGCAGACAGACACCTCCTTCGGAAGAGTTGTACGTGGTTGGTTTCACAGACAGTCCAAAGAGCCACACCGCAATCAATCAAGTGAGATTTTAGTGAAAGCCATTGGGTGAATGGGTGAACTGGAAGAGTCAGTGGGTCATAAGAGCACAGCAGAACACGCTCAGCTTATTAGGCATCAAACGGCTAGCAGGAAATGATCATAAATCCTTGACACAAGCAGTTTCTCAACGTGGGAACATACTGGGGAAATTCCCACTGTGTGTAGTCCTCAGAATGAAGTGTTTCAAGCCAATGTTTATTTCAAAACAGGTTGGGGTGTGTGTAGGGGGTGGTGGTTGTGCACGCAGCAGGGGTTGTGGTGCACATTTATCTGGTTTAAAACATCATTTGTGCTAAAGTGAGGCTTTTTTGATGCCATGGGCCAAAAGTTTCCAGCGGAAACTTTGCCAAATGACAGTAAAAGGCAAGGAAGAGCCCTGGAGACTGATCTAGTTCAGGCCAGTGGTGATTTGATTTGAAATAATGTAATCCTCAAATGTTACCCTCATCAATGTCTGTGTGTGTGTGTGTGTGTGTTTGTGTGTGTGTGTGTGTGTGTGTTTTGGATGTCCCACCCAATTCTGCTTCCGTACAGCAACAGTGCACGAAGAGAAAACTGCTGGACCAGGGAGCAGTTAAGTAATCCTGAGTGTGGATCCGGATTACTTCTTCTGACAGTTAACATTTACCCTGATGCGTCCTCGAGTTACCGCCAGGGAGCTTAACAACATAACACAATCACAAACAAAATGGATGTGGGTTTCAATAAAGAAAAGGGAATGAAAAACAAATGCTGATAAACTTCAGCAAGGTGGCAGGGCAGGCAAGGTCCCAGGAAGTCACGCCTCACACAAAAGTCCCTTGAGCCCAGGGAAGTGAACAGAAAAATGACAGGAGACTTGGAAGATGCCTACGGATAAGAGCATGTACACGTCCAAAGGAAAGCCATCTCTTTTTTAAATCCTTTTATTGGAGGCTCACACAACTCTTATCAAATTCCATCCACGCATCTATTCTTCCATCCATCCATCCATCCATCAACTCATCCATCCATTGTATCAAGCACATATGTATATGTGTTGCCATTATCATTCTCAAAACATTTGCTTTCTGCTTGAGCCCTATCAATCAGATCCTCACTTTCCCCCTTCCTCCCAGCCCCCCCTACCTCATGAACCCTTGATATTTAAAACTTATTAGTATTTTGTTATAACTTACACTGTCCAATGTCTCCTTTCACACTCTTTTTCTTCTCCATCTCCCCAGAAAGGAGATTATATGTAGATATTTTTAAATTGGTTCCCGTTTTCCACCTCACCCTTCCTCTACCCTTCTGGTATCCTCACTGGTCCTGAAGGAATTATCTCTCTTGGATTCCAGGAAATCCATCTGAAAGGAGATTCCCTGAGAATGGTGATTTCTTCTGTCTGTAAAAATAGACACACATCTGACTCTTGAGTTCTTTTAAAACTGTATTTAGGGAATAGGGAGTTAGCAGATCAGCTCTTCCGTCTCAAAAGTTTGTCAAAGAAACACAGAAGAGAACGTTTTGATTGCAGAATGTTCTGCTGTGTCTAGTCAAGTATTGCCACGATTGGAAAATCATCATCATAATCACCATCACCTTCATCATCAATCACAGTTAAAGGGAAGAAAAAATGTTCTCGAATTTAAGGATGACAATAGCATGGCGGTATTGATGGTATGACATGTGGCTAAAATGCAAATTTAAACGGTTTTTAAAAAGTACAAACAAGCAAAACACCTGATCTTTTTCCCCATCCCCAACAAACAAACAAACCCAAAAATGTGTGTAAGAATTTGAGTGTTTGTGCGGGACGCAAGAGATGGCTTGTGGGGGGTCGGTGTTAGGCAGGACACGGAGAACTCATGTGGTATAATCCACAGTGGCATGGCTGGGTGGTGTGCCTGTCCTCAATGGAAATTGATATCACTCCTCAAGCAAGAGCTATCACTCACACACACACACACACACACACACACACACACACGCACGCACACACAAAGACGGTGTGCCTGGGTTATCTGCTGACTGTTTGGGTCAGTCAGATTTTTGGTGCCACATTGTAAGCTCTTTGGCATATGTGCCCCAACTCTCTATGTGTTCCAATCACGGTGATCTGACCCCTGCCTGCTACTCTGGTCCCACTGAAAACTGTGATTGTTGGAGGGGAAACCATCACAGCCAATCATGATCAGGTTCCTGGAAATTCTGTCCCTTTGTTCTCAACTCCACCAATTAATTGATTCCCATTTGAGTGGCCTAGCTAGTGACTGAGAATCTTCAACAGACAGGCCGAAACACAGGCAGAGAGGCAGATGGACAGATGGACAGATCCTTGGGAAGAGTTTACCCAGTTGATTTCAAAGACAGTCCAATGAGCCACAACACAATAAATCCAATGAGCTTTTAGTGAAAGCCAGCGGGTGAATGGGCAACACAGAGGAGTCAGTGGGTCGCGAGAGCACAGCAGAATACACTCAGCTTATTGGGCATCAAACCACCAGCAGGGAAGGAGGATCAATCCTTAACACACCCAGTACCTCCAAGTGAGAATGTTTTGGGGGAATTCCCAATGTTTGCAGTCCTCAGGCTGAGGTGTTCCTAGCTACTGTTTAGTTCATAATTGGTCAACGTGTTTGTGAGAGTGAGGGCATGGAGGGGATGTGGTTGTAGTAGGCCATAAGCTAGCCCAGGTGTTTCTTGGTGTGCGACTAGTCCCCTGTGCCTCTGTTTACCTTGTAACTAAAAGCATTGTGAGATACCTAATTCCTTTCTGACCTGGCAGCTAAAAGCAGTGTGAGATAACTCAGTTATTTACGACCTCTTAAGATCCTTTTGAACCTTGCATGTCCTTGCGCTTATCCTTGAATATAGTGCTCTTATTATACAAATGTTTAGAAAGCGTGACTCGCTAAGTAACATTTGCATAGATTAGAGGTTAGGCATGTTTTTTAAAGCAAGTTCTCTGATGTTTGTTTTGTAACCATTCCCTTGTAAGAAGAGTGTAAAAACCAAGCTCTGAACATATTTTAGTCCATCAGACTGTTGTCCTCCCAATCCCATGCTTTGTATATGGCTCTATCTTTTTTTCTTTCACCCGCACGCCTCATTTCAGACGCAGCTTGATGGGGGATAAGCTGGACTAATCACCCGCACTTTTGGCGCCCAACATGGGAGCTTTGGAAACTGAGGACCCCGTGACAGACAGGCCGTGAAAGTTTACAGTGAAAATTAAGGGCAAGTGGTGAAACGTTGGGAGTAACAAATAATGGGACACACTTCTAGTAAATGTATGTATGTAAATATGCTTCAAAATATGTTAAGAGCGAGAGGAGCAAAAGGAACCTACTAAAGATTAGAAGAGTTTTTAGATTTTGTGGTTAAGGTATGTCACCTTCTGCTGCTGACTTGAAACGTTCAGGGAAGCACGTGCAGGGCCCTGATCTGCTTCAGCTTAGACCACATTATGGTGTAATACTGAGAGCCTCGTGCATTGGAGCAAACATTGTGGGAAACAGTGAGGGAAGATGGACCCCTCGGGTTGGAGGACACTCAGAATGGGACTGATGACGCAGTCCAGCTGCAGCAATGTCCACGGATGCCTCAAGGTGGGTCACGGCGTCGGCGAGTGAGAGACAGAAACCACATGACTCAAAGGTTGCGGGTGACACTTCCAATTTTATTCATGCAAAGCTTCAAATTATAGATGCTTTTCCTTTGCTTAAATCTTACGGCTTGAGGTCATACATCAGGAAATTCTCAAGACCATGACAAGTTACATAATCACATTTCTTTACTCTCCATCAGATGCACATCAGAATTCCTGGTTAAAAATTAGCACATATTGAAAGGAAAACCGTCCCAAACACAAGTGTGAAAAACACAAACCTTCTAACCATAAGTGAGCACACTTTATCACACTAGGGCATATTGTTCGAACTATGAAATCAATAAAGCATTCATGCATTTCATTACCAAACACCAAAATGACTTGACAGACTTTGGCTGTCCTTTCTGTTCCTTCTTAAATTGTTCCTCTGGGCTTTCATTTATTGTTTTCTTTTCCACTAAGTTCCCATAAATCAAACTCCCAATGGTCTTTCTGAACCAAGACACGAGTTGCCTCAAAATAGGTAGCTTTGCATCAGTGGACGTCAAGTTGCCTCACAATAGGTAGCATTCCTTCAGTGGACTCCAACCACCACGGGGGCTTCAGCTCCTTGCAATGAAGATCAGGGCGTCTTGCAAGCAAGTGTAGGGCCCGTGGGCTACTGACATCTCGTGAGCAATTCCAATCATTTCTCACTTGGGGAGGGTCCTTGGGAACTTTCGTCAGCCTGGGTGTCCTGCTGACTAGCTGGACTTGTCGTCTCATTCCGCTGTTGCTTCTCAGTTTGTAGTATCAGCACGTCCATCCGAACATAGGTTTTGGCTGTGTTTTGGTAAACCACCTCAGCCAGTGTGTCCCTGGGTCAGGCCCTGCCGGTGCATGATGCAACTATCCTTTTCGGGCACGTATGTGCGCGCAAGCACACACCCAGCGCCACACACAGGCACGCACACCCACACGGTCACGTTGTGCGCTTCGGAAAGGCGCAGTCCCCCGGGTTTTTAAATATTACTTCGAAACATAAACAGTTTTAATTTAAAAATAAAAGGGATACATTTTTTAATAAAAGGGATATCTTTGAGAAATGAAACCAGAAACCAGAACTATGCAGAAGGAGGAGGAGGTGAATGCTCTATGGCGCTCGCCAGACAGTTGCAAACACGTGCCTCATCCCTATTGGCTGTGCTCATTCCTGTCGCCAATCACATCTTGTATATCGAATCAGGTGCTCGAAGGGAAAGCTATGTAAGAGCGGCGGCTGGCACTCTCCTCCGAAGAGCTCAAGTTCCGCTGGCCTGTCGGAGCCCACAGCCCTCTCTTCTCCCCCAGAACTGCTCCTCCATCCGCAGCATGGCGTCGAAAGGCCCTCCTGCCCGTTCTCAGCGTACCCAAGACCGAAGAAAGAGGACTGTCTGGACCGCTTCTCAATCTGACATCTTAGAAGCCTCATTTGCTCGAGACCCGTATCCAGGCTTCACGGCCAGAGAAGAACTTGCCAGAGCCTTCGACGTGGCCGAGGACAGAATCTTCCTGTGGTTCAAAAATCGCAGAAGTCGACAGCTCAGGAGGAGCCGACTGAGCTCCGTGCCGCCTCGCACCACTTCTGCAGCCAAAGCGCCGAAGGCAGACAGACGCAAGAGGACTGTCATCAGCAAAGATCAAAGAGCCCACCTGGTGCAAGCATTCCAGAAGCAGCCATTCCCTGGCGTGAAAGACAGGCAAGAGCTGGCACGCCACACAGGCCTTCCGGAAGCGGGGATTGACACGTGGTTCCAGAACAGAAGGGCCCGACACCCACCGCACACCAGGGTGCGGCTGGATCACCGCGGGCTCCAGCGATGCAGCTCCAGCCCGGTCTTCCCATGTCCGCTTCTGCAGCCACTGGAGCAAAGCACACCCCTAGATGCCCAGAGACCGCCCTCCCTGGGCTTCGGGGGCGGCGGCCGAGGTGATGGAGACAGCAATCCGTTAGCTTGCGTCATGGGAGGCCAAGCCTCTGTGGGCCCGGTGCCCCATCAGGGGCAAATGCCACAGGAGTTCACCCAGGCGGCAAGGCCTCCGGAGACAAGGACACACTACTTGGACCTTTCCAGCTGCGGAAACCAAGGTCCCAAACAACACGACATTCTTTCGGACGCCGCGCAGTGGAAAGACACTTCGTTGTGGGAGCATCCAAACCTGTTCTGGCAGAGCCCGGCTCCTGCACACACACCAGCCCCAGTGGGATGGGGGCCTGGCCTGGCCCTGAGCGTGAGTGCCCAGCGGCAGCTGACTGGGGAGACACACCTGCACAACCAGCAGGCCACACTGCTGCAGGAAAACTCTCCACTGCTTGCCCAAGCCTCTCCACAAGGCACCAGCTTCTTGGACCAACTCTTCGACGACCTGGAAATTCAGCAGAATGCCCAGCCATTGGTGAATCAGCAGGAAGCAGGCCTGCAATGGGAGCCACCACTGCAATTCCCCATCAGCGAGGAGCTCTATCAGGAGTACCTAAGAGACTTGTAAAACGCCCCGAAGGCCCGGAAGACTCACTAAAACCCTCTGAAAAGCACCAATCATACCTTATACGCTTAAAAAAAAATTAAAGAAAACACGAAACATATTTAAAACCACCTTTAATGCCCCACAACCAGGAAAATAATAAACACACTGAAATCAGTAAGAAACAACAGCAACACAATGATACCCTAAAAAAGGCACCTGAAGGAGTAGATATCTATGTATATTTATATATTATATAAGTGATTCTATGTAAACGATTAATGTATAATACGTTTATAATTTATACATCATAGATCATTTATACATAGAGTACATACAAAATCTGAAACCCCCCCAAAACCATTCATAAACCATGGAATACATTTGCAAAGACCCAAAGGGACCAAAGAAGCCCTTTAGGACCCCTTGGAGATCATTTGTAATTTCCTCCCCCCAAGAGAGTAAAACCCTACATAGACTTGGTCAGGTGTCCACTGAGCTTCTTCATGTCCCCGGCCCCACCAATTGAGGTCATCGAGCTGCAAGCTGATTAACAGGCTAAAGGCCATCCCTTCACTCTCAAGAGCCTCAAGTTCAGAGAACATCATGTATCTCTTGCTGCACACGTGTGACAGGAAAGCCCACCCCTAGAGTCTAGATGACAACCTAAGCTTGGTCTCTGAGCTGGCTTGACCTTAGCTGTCTTTGAATTCTTGTACAGGGCTTAATCTATGTGCCTGATGGAAAGGGTGTGGAGCCTACTTAGGGTGGGGCAGGAAGCAGGTCTGAATGCTTTTGATAGCTGACCACACTCAGGCATGTAGTCATCAAGCGGTTGCCCTGGGAGTTCATGTAGTAGCTTAGCAACCTTGTGCTGTGAAGTGCCTTAAGACTGGCATTGTTATGGTGTGTGGAGGTGGTGGTGTGGTGGTGTGGTGGTGGTGGAGGAGGAGACACGGTGGGGAGCGACATTGACTTCGTAGACGGTGACTGGGATGCACCTCCAAACCAGGAAAGTGAAGGTACCCTCCAGGGAAGCCCCACCCTCTCAGACTACTTAACAGATGAACATTGACAGTTGGTTCACACACATGGTCCTGTAGGTTGTGTTTCACACACTCTGGGGACTGTGAAAACCCCAGATCTATGCTTGAGTCTCCGTGTGAATGAATGGATTCCATTTGAGCTTCCATTCGGAGCACTGCGTGGACGGTGGAAGATCAACATGCACTTTTCAGTGGATTTGCCTCTGTGGCTCTGACGACTGGATAAGGGGGTAGATTGGCAAAGGTCTAAGCCTTTGCCCAGCTAGATGGCAGTCACTCTCTCTCTGGTTCTCTCTCTTCTCTCCCACACACCCACACCCACATCCACACACACAAACAGAGGGTCATGCATTATCTCCTGACTGCTTGGGTCAGTCCGAATTTCCTGGAGACACCTTGGAAGCTCTTCTGCGCATGAATCCCATCTCTCTATGTGTTCCATTTACAGTGGTCAGACCCGTGCCCGCTTCTCTGATCCCACCCGCAACTGTGATCTCTTGAGTGGAAACCTGCCTCCGCCAGTCACGATCAGTTTGGTGGCAATTCTCTGACTTTGCTGTCTCTCCGCCGATCCATTGATTTCCATTTAACTGGCCTAGCTAGTGACTGAGAATTCTTCAACATGCATGCAGACAGACACCTCCTTCGGAAGAGTTGTACGTGGTTGGTTTCACAGACAGTCCAAAGAGCCACACCGCAATCAATCAAGTGAGATTTTAGTGAAAGCCATTGGGTGAATGGGTGAACTGGAAGAGTCAGTGGGTCACAAGAGCACAGTAGAACACACTCAGCTTAGTAGGCGTCAAACGGCTAGCAGGAAAGGATCATCAATCCTTGACATGAGCAGTTCCTCCAAGTGGGAACATTCTGGGGGAATTCCCACTGTGTGCAGTCCTCAGGATGAAGTGTTCCAAGCCAATGTTTATTTCAAAACAGGTCGGGGTGTGTGTAGGGGGGGTGGTTGTGCACGCGGCAGGGGATGTGCTGCACATTTATCTGGTTTAAAACTCCGTTTGTGCTAAAGTGAGGATTTTTGGATGCCATGGGCAAAAAGTTTCTAGGCAAAAACTTTGCCAAATAACAGTAAAAGGTAAGGAAGAGCCCTGGAGACTGATCTAGGGCAAGTCATTGGTGATTTGTTTTGAAATAATGTAATCCTCACAGGTTACCCTCATCAATGTAAGTGTGTGTGTGTGTGTGTGTGTGTGTGTGTGTATGTGTGTGTGTGCGTCCGTGTGTGTGTGTGTGTGTGTGTGTGTTTGGACATCCCACCCAATTCTGCTTCCGTGCAGCAACACTGCACGGAGAGAAAACCGCTGGACCAGGGAGCAGTTAAGTAATCCCGAGTGTTGGTCCGGATTACTGCTTCTGACAGTTAACATTTACCCTGAGGCACCCTCGGGATTACCCCCAGGGAGTTTAACAATGTAACACAATCACAAACACAATGGCTATGTATTTCAATAAAGAAAAGGGAATGCAAAACAACTGCTGATAAATTTCAGCAAGGTGGCAGGGCAAGCAAGGTCCCAGGAAGTCACTCCTCACACAAAAGACCCTTGAGCCCAGGGAAGTGAGCACAATAAAGACAGGACTTTTGGAAGGTGCCTACGGATAAGAGCATGGCCAAGTCCAAAAAAAAGCCATCTGTTTTTTAATCCTTTTATTGGACGCTCACACAACCCTTAACAAATTCCATACACGCATCTATTCTTCCATCCATCCATCCATCCATCCATCCATCCATCCATCCATCCATCCATTCACCAACCCATTGTATCAAGCACATATGTATATGTGTTGCCATCCTCATTCTCAAAACTTTTGCGTTCTGCTTGAGCCCTTGGTATCAGGTCCTCATTCCCCCCCTCCTTCCCCACTGCCCCTTCCTCATGAACCCTTGATAATTTAAAATTATTAGTACTTTTACATGTCTTACTCTATCTGATGTCTCACTTTCCCCTCTTTTCTGTAGTCTATCTCCCCAGGGATGGAGTTATATGTAGAACCTTGTAAATAAGTTCCCATTTCCATCCCACCCTCCTTCCACTCTCCCGGTATCACCACTGGTCCTGAAGGGACCATCTCTCCTGGATTCCCGGAAAGCCATCTGAAAGGAGATTCATCCAAGAATGGTGATTTCATCTATGTTTAAAAATTGACACACATGTGGCTCTGGAGTACTTTTAAGACTGATTATAGGGAATAGGAGTTTATGAGTTCGGCTCTTCCATATCAAAAGGTTGGCAAAGAGACACAGAAAAGAAAGTTGTGATTTCATGATTTGTGTGTCAAGTCAAGTATTGGCACGATTAGAAAATCATCATCATCATCACCACCACCTCCACCACCATCATCATCGGTCACAGGTACAGGAAAGAAGAAAATATTCTAGAATCAAAACGCGTGAAAATAAATGGCTGTATGAATGGCATGACATCAGGCTGAAGTGCAAGTTTAAACGTTTCAAAAAAGCAACACAAAACAAAAAAAAAAGAACCCATCTGATCTTTCCCCCCACCCACAACAAACAAACAAACCAAAAGTTTGTATAAAAATTGCATTGCATTGCAATGTGGGAGGGTGGATGTTAGGTAGAATAGGGAGAACCCAGTGGCATAGTCCTCAGTGGCTTTCGTGTGTGCTGTGCCTGCCATGATTGGAAATCAATCATCACTCCTCGTACACACACACACACACACACACACACACACACACACACACACGGTGGTCATGCCTCCTCTCCTGACTGCTTGGATCAGTCAGAGGTTCCTGGAGCCACCTTGTAAGCCCTTCTGCGTATGCACCCTCAGGGGATGTGGCACGTATATATTTGGTCTAAAACTCCTCCTCTGCTAAAGTGAGTGTTTTTGATGCCATAGACAAAAAAATTCCTTGAAAATTTTTCAAAATGTCAGTAAAAGGGCATGCAGGGCACTGGAGATTTATCTAGGGAGAAGTCTGAGGTTTTATGCTTTGATACAATGTAATCCCCACAAGTTACACTGTATAAGTGTTTGTGGGCGTGTGCGCGCGCCTGTTTGTGTGTGTGCGTGTCATTTAGATTTGCAGTTTTTAATTTCCTGCCCAGTTCCGCCCCTGTGTGGTGACACTGCAGGCAGAGAACACCACTGGACTAGAGAGCAGTTAAGATGCTTCTAGGCAGTGCAACTCCAAGTTTGCCTCGGGATTACAGATTTTGTCAGTTAACATTTACCCCGAGCTACATCGGGATTACCGCCAGCGAGCTTAATCAAATAACTCAATCAGGAACATGATGGCAATGTGTTTCAGAAAAGAAATGAAAAGAAAAGAAAAAGGAAAAATTGCTGATTAGATTCTGCAAGGTGACTGTGCAGGCAGGTCTGAGGAAGTCAGTCCTCACACAAAAGTCCCTTGGCCCTGGGGAGTGAGCAGAAAAGGACAAGACACCTGGAAGACCTCCGGTAGATAAGAGCACATCCAAGTCGAAAGGAAAGCCGTCTAAAATTTTAAAAAATCATTTTATTGGAGGCTCACACAACTCTTATCAAAATCCATTCATCTATCCATCTATGCCAAGCACATTTGTACATGTGTTGCCATCACCATTCTCAAAACATTTGCTTTCTGCTTGATCCCTTAGTATCAGGTCCTCACTTTCCCCTCACTCCCTCCACAGCTCTCCTAATGAACCCTTGAAAATTTAAAATTATTAATATTTGGTCATATTTTACATTGTCCGATGTCACCCTTCACCAAGATTTCTGTAGTCCATCCCCCAGGGAGGAGGTTATATGTAGATCCTTGTAGATAGGCTCCCCCTTTCCATTCCTCCGTCACTCTACCCTCTGGGCATCAGCACTGGTCCTGAAGGGATCATCTCTCCTGGATTCCCGGAAACCATCTGCAAGGAGATTCATCTGAGAATGGTGATTTCCTCTGTCCATAAAAATAGACTACGACTGACTCTCAAGTACTTTAAAAACTGTTTTTAGGGAGTGGGGAGTTATGAGATCGGTTCTTCTGTCTGAAGACATTGCCAAAGAGACAGAGCGTTGCGATTGCACAGTTTTTTGTGTGTCATGTCTAGCATTGCCACGATTAGAAATTCATCATCATCATCATCAACCTCAGCTCCAGGGAAGAAGAAACTATTCTAGAATCAAAAAGGATGAAAATAAATGGCGGTATGAAGGATATGACAAGCAGCTAAAGTGAAAGTTTAAATGGTCAAAAAAGCAAAACAAAACAAAAGTTAAAAAGACAAAAACTTGATTTTCTCCGCCACCCTCAACAAACAAAAAATTCAAAAAGTTTGTGTAAGAATTGGATTGCTTTGTGGGGTGGATAGGTGATGGCTGGGTGTTAGGTAGGGTAGGGAGAATCCAGGTGACAAAGTCCGCAGTGGCTTCCCTGGGTGGTGTGCCTGCCTTAAATGGAAATCGATCATCACTCCTCAAGGAAAATCTATCACACGCACACAAACACACACAGGGTGGTCATGCGTGTTCTCATGACTCCTTGGGTGGGTCAGTGGTTCCTGTAGCCACCTTGTAACCACTTCTCCAGATGCACCCCGCCTCACTTTTTGTTCTGATCACAGTGGTCACACCCATTAGCGCTTGTCTGCTCCTACCAGCACCTGCGGTCACTCCAGTGGAAACCTGCTGCTGCCAGTCGCTCAGTTGATGGCAATTCTGCCCCATTGCTCTCTCTCCACTGATCGATTGATTCCCATGTGAGTGGCCTAACTATTGACTGAGAATTCTTCAACAAACAGGCAGACAAACAGGCAGGCACAGGCAGACTGACACACGGACAACAGATCCTTGGGAAGAGCTGTACCCGCTGAAAGAGCCACACCACAATCAATCAAAAGAGCTTTTAGTGAAATCCAGTGGGTGAATGGGTGAACTGTAAGAGTCAGTGGGTTCTGAGAGCACAGCAGAACACACTCAGCTTATTAGATTGCAAACCACCAGTATGGAAGGATGACCAATCATGGACCCATGCAATTCCTCGAAGTGGGATCTTTAGGGGGGAACTCCCAATGTCTAGAAGGCTTCAGGCTGAGGTGTTTCTAGCCACCGATTATTTCAAAACTGGGCCTTGGGTGTGTGAATATTTGAGCACTGCGGGGGAATTGGCGCACATTTATCTGGGCTAAAACTCCCTCTGTGCTAAAGTGAGACTTTTTTTGAAGCCATGTGCAAAAAGTTTCCAAGGAAAATTGTTTTCCAAATGACAGTAAAGGACAGGCAAGGCACTGGGGACTAATCTAGGGATAAATCTGAGGTGATTTGCTTTGATACAATATAATCCTCCCAGGTTACACTCTATCACTGTTTGTGTGTGTGCATGTGCTTTTTAGACATGCGATTTTGAATTTCCCACCCAGTTTGGCTCGCATTTGGTGACAATGAAGGCTGAGAACAATGCTGGACCTAGGAGCAAAGAACAGACTTCTCTGCAGTGCAACCCTAAAAGTGTCCCAGGATTATTGCTTCTAACAGTTAACATTTACCGCAAGCGAGCTTCGGGATAACCGCCAGGGAACATAACCATATAACTCAATCATGGAAATGATGGCAATGGGTTTCAAAATGGAAAGGAAAAGGAAAAAAAACTCTCATCAGATACAGCAAGGTGGCAGGGCTAGCAAAATCCAAGGAAGTCAGTCCTCACATTAAAAGGTCCTTCAGCCCTGGGAAGTGAGCAGAAAAGGACAGGACACCTGGAAGACCTCCAGAAGATAAGAGAACATCCAAGTCTAAAGGAAAGCCTTCTTTAAAAATATATATATATATTATTGGAAGTTTGTACAACTCTTATCAAAATCCTTCAATCCATCAGATGTGTCAAGCACATCTGTACCAGTGTTGCCATCATCATTCTCAAAATATTTGCTTTCTGCTTGAGCCCTTGCTATCAGCTCCTCATTTTCCCACTCCCTCCCCGCTCCCCCTACCTCATGAACCTTTAATATTTAAGAATTATTAGTATTTTGTTATAACTTACACTGTCCAATGTCTGCTTTCACCCTCGCTTTTTCCTCCATCCCCCCAGAAAGGAGATTATATGTAGATACTTGTAAATTGGTTCCTGTTTTCCACCTCACCTTTCCTCTACCCTTCTGGTATCCTCACTGGTCCTGAAGGAATTATCTCTCTTGCATTCCAGGAAATCCATCTGAAAGGAGATTCACTTGAGAATGGTGATTTCTTCTGTGTGTAAAAATAGAAACACATCTGGCTCTCCAGTACTTTTGAAACTGTATTTAGGGAGTAGGGAGTTATGAGATCGGCTCTGCCATCTCAAAAGTTTGTGAAAGAGACACAGAAGAGAACGTTTTGATTGCAGAATGTTCTGTTGTGTCTAGTCTAGTATTACCACGATTGGAAAATCATCATCATCATCATCATCACCACCTTCATCATCAATCACAGTTAAAGGGAAGAAAACAATGTTCTACAATTTAAAAGGATGACAATAGGATTGCGGTATTGATGGTACGACATGCGGCTGAAGTGCAACTTTAAACGGTTTAAAAATATACAAACAAGCAAAACACCTGATCTTTTTCCCCATCCCCAAAAAACAAACCAACCACAAAATGTGTGTAAGAATCTGAGTTTTTGTTGGGGAGGCAAGAGATGGGTGGGGGGTCGGTGTTAGGCAGGACAGGGAGAACTCACGTGGTATAATCCACAGTGGCATGGCTGGGTGGTGTGCCTGTCCTCAATGGAAATCAATATCACTCCTCTAGCAAGGGCTATCACACACACAAACAGACACACACACACACACGGTGTGGATGGGTCAGTCAGATTCCTAGAGCCACATTGTAAGCTCTTTGGCATACACGCCCCATCTCTCTATGTGTTCCAATCACGGTGGTCTGACCCCTGCCTCCTATTCTGGTCCCATTCATAACTGTGGTTTCTGGAGGGGAAACCCATCACAGTCAGTCACGATTGGTTTTGTGGCAATTCTGTCCCTCTGTTCTCAACTCGACCGATTAATTGATTCCCATTTGAGTGGCCAAGCTAGTGACTGAGAATCTTCAACAGACAGGCCGACAGACAAGCAGAAAGGCAGATAGACAGATGGACAGATCCTTGGGAAGAGTTTACCCAGTTGATTTCAAAGACAGTCCAATGAGCCACAACACAATAAATCCAATGAGCTTTTAGTGAAAGCCAGTGGGTGAATGGGCAACACAGAGGAGTCAGTGGGTCGCGAGAGCACAGCAGAATACACTCAGCTTATTGGGCATCAAACCACCAGCAGGGAAGGAGGATCAATCCTTAACACACCCAGTACCTCCAAGTGAGAATGTTTTGGGGGAATTCCCAATGTTTGCAGTCCTCAGGCTGAGGTGTTCCTAGCTACTGTTTAGTTCATAATTGGTCAACGTGTTTGTGAGAGTGAGGGCATGGAGGGGATGTGGTTGTAGTAGGCCATAAGCTGGCCCAGGTGTTTCTTGGTGTGCGACTAGTCCCCTGTGCCTCTGTTTACCTTGTAACTAAAAGCATTGTGAGATACCTAATTCCTTTCTGACCTGGCAGCTAAAAGCAGTGTGAGATAACTCAGTTATTTACGACCTCTTAAGATCCTTTTGAACCTTGCATGTCCTTGCGCTTATCCTTGAATATAGTGCTCTTATTATACAAATGTTTAGAAAGCGTGACTCGCTAAGTAACATTTGCATAGATTAGAGGTTAGGCATGTTTTTTAAAGCAAGTTCTCTGATGTTTGTTTTGTAACCATTCCCTTGTAAGAAGAGTGTAAAAACCAAGCTCTGAACATATTTTAGTCCATCAGACTGTTGTCCTCCCAATCCCATGCTTTGTATATGGCTCTATCTTTTTTTCTTTCACCCGCACGCCTCATTTCAGACGCAGCTTGATGGGGGATAAGCTGGACTAATCACCCGCACTTTTGGCGCCCAACATGGGAGCTTTGGAAACTGAGGACCCCGTGACAGACAGGCAGTGAAAGTTTACAGTGAAAATTAAGGGCAAGTGGTGAAACGTTGGGAGTAACAAATAATGGGACACACTTCTAGTAAATGTATGTATGTAAATATGCTTCAAAATATGTTAAGAGCGAGAGGAGCAAAAGGAACCTACTAAAGATTAGAAGAGTTTTTAGATTTTGTGGTTAATGTATGTCACCTTCTGCTGCTGACTTGAAACGTTCAGGGAAGCACGTGCAGGGCCCTGATCTGCTTCAGCTTAGACCACATTATGGTGTAATACTGAGAGCCTCGTGCATTGGAGCAAACATTGTGGGAAACAGTGAGGGAAGATGGACCCCTCGGGTTGGAGGACACTCAGAATGGGACTGATGCCGCAGTCCAGCTGCAGCAATGTCCACGGATGCCTCAAGGTGGGTCACAGCGTCGGCGAGTGAGAGACAGAAACCACACGACTCAAAGGTTGCGGGTGACACTTCCAATTTTATTCATGCAAAGCTTCAAATTATAGATGCTTTTCCTTTGCTTAAATCTTACGGCTTGAGGTCATACATCAGGAAATTCTCAAGACCATGACAAGTTACATAATCACATTTCTTTACTCTCCATCAGATGCACATCAGAATTCCTGGTTAAAAATTAGCACATATTGAAAGGAAAACCGTCCCAAACACAAGTGTGAAAAACACAAACCTTCTAACCATAAGTGAGCACACTTTATCACACTAGGGCATATTGTTCGAACTATGAAATCAATAAAGCATTCATGCATTTCATTACCAAACACCAAAATGACTTGACAGACTTTGGCTGTCCTTTCTGTTCCTTCTTAAATTGTTCCTCTGGGCTTTCATTTATTGTTTTCTTTTCCACTAAGTTCCCATAAATCAAACTCCCAATGGTCTTTCTGAACCAAGACACGAGTTGCCTCAAAATAGGTAGCTTTGCATCAGTGGACGTCAAGTTGCCTCACAATAGGTAGCATTCCTTCAGTGGACTCCAACCACCACGGGGGCTTCAGCTCCTTGCAATGAAGATCAGGGCGTCTTGCAAGCAAGTGTAGGGCCCGTGGGCAACTGACATCTCGTGAGCAATTCCAATCATTTCTCACTTGGGGAGGGTCCTTGGGAACTTTCGTCAGCCTGGGTGTCCTGCTGACTAGCTGGACTTGTCGTCTCATTCCGCTGTTGCTTCTCAGTTTGTAGTATCAGCACGTCCATCCGAACATAGGTTTTGGCTGTGTTTTGGTAAACCACCTCAGCCAGTGTGTCCCTGGGTCAGGCCCTGCCGGTGCATGATGCAACTATCCTTTTCGGGCACGTATGTGCGCGCAAGCACACACCCAGCGCCACACACAGGCACGCACACCCACACGGTCACGTTGTGCGCTTCGGAAAGGCGCAGTCCCCCGGGTTTTTAAATATTACTTCGAAACATAAACAGTTTTAATTTAAAAATAAAAGGGATACATTTTTTAATAAAAGGGATATCTTTGAGAAATGAAACCAGAAACCAGAACTATGCAGAAGGAGGAGGAGGTGAATGCTCTATGGCGCTCGCCAGACAGTTGCAAACACGTGCCTCATCCCTATTGGCTGTGCTCATTCCTGTCGCCAATCACATCTTGTATATCGAATCAGGTGCTCGAAGGGAAAGCTATGTAAGAGCGGCGGCTGGCACTCTCCTCCGAAGAGCTCAAGTTCCGCTGGCCTGTCGGAGCCCACAGCCCTCTCTTCTCCCCCAGAACTGCTCCTCCATCCGCAGCATGGCGTCGAAAGGCCCTCCTGCCCGTTCTCAGCGTACCCAAGACCGAAGAAAGAGGACTGTCTGGACCGCTTCTCAATCTGACATCTTAGAAGCCTCATTTGCTCGAGACCCGTATCCAGGCTTCACGGCCAGAGAAGAACTTGCCAGAGCCTTCGACGTGGCCGAGGACAGAATCTTCCTGTGGTTCAAAAATCGCAGAAGTCGACAGCTCAGGAGGAGCCGACTGAGCTCCGTGCCGCCTCGCACCACTTCTGCAGCCAAAGCGCCGAAGGCAGACAGACGCAAGAGGACTGTCATCAGCAAAGATCAAAGAGCCCACCTGGTGCAAGCATTCCAGAAGCAGCCATTCCCTGGCGTGAAAGACAGGCAAGAGCTGGCACGCCACACAGGCCTTCCGGAAGCGCGGATTGACACGTGGTTCCAGAACAGAAGGGCCCGACACCCACCGCACACCAGGGTGCGGCTGGATCACCGCGGGCTCCAGCGATGCAGCTCCAGCCCGGTCTTCCCATGTCCGCTTCTGCAGCCACTGGAGCAAAGCACACCCCTAGATGCCCAGAGACCGCCCTCCCTGGGCTTCGGGGGCGGCGGCCGAGGTGATGGAGACAGCAATCCGTTAGCTTGCGTCATGGGAGGCCAAGCCTCTGTGGGCCCGGTGCCCCATCAGGGGCAAATGCCACAGGAGTTCACCCAGGCGGCAAGGCCTCCGGAGACAAGGACACACTACTTGGACCTTTCCAGCTGCGGAAACCAAGGTCCCAAACAACACGACATTCTTTCGGACGCCGCGCAGTGGAAAGACACTTCGTTGTGGGAGCATCCAAACCTGTTCTGGCAGAGCCCGGCTCCTGCACACACACCAGCCCCAGTGGGATGGGGGCCTGGCCTGGCCCTGAGCGTGAGTGCCCAGCGGCAGCTGACTGGGGAGACACACCTGCACAACCAGCAGGCCACACTGCTGCAGGAAAACTCTCCACTGCTTGCCCAAGCCTCTCCACAAGGCACCAGCTTCTTGGACCAACTCTTCGACGACCTGGAAATTCAGCAGAATGCCCAGCCATTGGTGAATCAGCAGGAAGCAGGCCTGCAATGGGAGCCACCACTGCAATTCCCCATCAGCGAGGAGCTCTATCAGGAGTACCTAAGAGACTTGTAAAACGCCCCGAAGGCCCGGAAGACTCACTAAAACCCTCTGAAAAGCACCAATCATACCTTATACGCTTAAAAAAAAATTAAAGAAAACACGAAACATATTTAAAACCACCTTTAATGCCCCACAACCAGGAAAATAATAAACACACTGAAATCAGTAAGAAACAACAGCAACACAATGATACCCTAAAAAAGGCACCTGAAGGAGTAGATATCTATGTATATTTATATATTATATAAGTGATTCTATGTAAACGATTAATGTATAATACGTTTATAATTTATACATCATAGATCATTTATACATAGAGTACATACAAAATCTGAAACCCCCCAAAAACCATTCATAAACCGTGGAATACATTTGCAAAGACCCAAAGGGACCAAAGAAGCCCTTTAGGACCCCTTGGAGATCATTTGTAATTTCCTCCCCCCAAGAGAGTAAAACCCTACATAGACTTGGTCAGGTGTCCACTGAGCTTCTTCATGTCCCCGGCCCCACCAATTGAGGTCATCGAGCTGCAAGCTGATTAACAGGCTAAAGGCCATCCCTTCACTCTCAAGAGCCTCAAGTTCAGAGAACATCATGTATCTCTTGCTGCACACGTGTGACAGGAAAGCCCACCCCTAGAGTCCAGATGACAACCTAAGCTTGGTCTCTGAGCTGGCTTGACCTTAGTTGTCTTTGAATTCTTGTACAGGGCTTAATCTATGTGCCTGATTGAAAGGGTGTGGAGCCTACTTAGGGTGGGGCAGGAAATTGGTCTGAATGCTTTTGATAGCTGACCACACTCAGGCATGTAGCCATCAAGCAATTGCCCTGGGAGTTCATGTAGTAGCGTAGCAACCTTGTGCTGTGAAGTGCCTTAAGCCTGGCTTTTTTATGGTGCGTGGTGGTGGTGTGGTGTTGTTTGTTGGGACATGGTGGGGAGCGACATTGACTTCGTAGACTGTGACTGGGATACACCTCCAAACCAGGAAAGTGAAATTCCCCTCCAGGTGAGCCCCAGCCTCCCAGACTACTTAACGGATGAACACTGACAGTTGGATCACACACACGGTCTTGAAGGTTGTGCTTCACACACTCTGGTGACTGTGAAAACCCCAGATCTATGCTTGAGTCTCCGTGTGAATGAATGGATTCCATTTGAACTTCCATTCTGAGCAATGTGTGGACGGTGGAAAACCAACATGCAGTTTTCAGTGGATTTGGCTCTGACGACTCGATAAGGGGGTAGATTGGCAAAGGTCTAATGCTTTGTCTAGATAGATGGCAGTCTCTCTCTCTCTCTCTCTCACACACACACACACACACACACATACATACACACACACAGAGGAGTCATGCATTATCTCTAGACTGCTTGGGACAGACAGAGTTTTCTGGAGCTACCTTGGAAGCTCTTCTGTGCATGGATCCCATCTCTCTTGGTGTTCCACTCACATTGGTCAGACCGGTGCCCGCTTCTCTGATCTCATCCGCAACTGTCATCTCTTGAGTGGAAACCTGCCTCCTCCAGTCAGGATCAGTTTGGTGGCAATTCTCTGACTTTGCTGTCTCTCTGCCGATCCATTGATTTCCATTTGACTGGCCTAGCTAGTGAGTGAGAATTCTCCAACATGCAGGCAGACAGACACCTCCTTCGGAAGAGTTGTACGTGGTTGGTTTCACAGACAGTCCAAAGAGCCACACCGCAATCAATCAAGTGAGATTTTAGTGAAAGCCATTGGGTGAATGGGTGAACTGGAAGAGTCAGTGGGTCATAAGAGCACAGCAGAACACGCTCAGCTTATTAGGCATCAAACGGCTAGCAGGAAATGATCATAAATCCTTGACACAAGCAGTTTCTCAACGTGGGAACATACTGGGGAAATTCCCACTGTGTGTAGTCCTCAGAATGAAGTGTTTCAAGCCAATGTTTATTTCAAAACAGGTTGGGGTGTGTGTAGGGGGTGGTGGTTGTGCACGCAGCAGGGGTTGTGGTGCACATTTATCTGGTTTAAAACATCATTTGTGCTAAAGTGAGGCTTTTTTGATGCCATGGGCCAAAAGTTTCCAGCGGAAACTTTGCCAAATGACAGTAAAAGGCAAGGAAGAGCCCTGGAGACTGATCTAGTTCAGGCCAGTGGTGATTTGATTTGAAATAATGTAATCCTCAAATGTTACCCTCATCAATGTCTGTGTGTGTGTGTGTGTGTGTGTGTGTGTTTTGGATGTCCCACCCAATTCTGCTTCCGTACAGCAACAGTGCACGAAGAGAAAACTGCTGGACCAGGGAGCAGTTAAGTAATCCTGAGTGTGGATCCGGATTACTTCTTCTGACAGTTAACATTTACCCTGATGCGTCCTCGAGTTACCGCCAGGGAGCTTAACAACATAACACAATCACAAACAAAATGGATGTGGGTTTCAATAAAGAAAAGGGAATGAAAAACAAATGCTGATAAACTTCAGCAAGGTGGCAGGGCAGGCAAGGTCCCAGGAAGTCACGCCTCACACAAAAGTCCCTTGAGCCCAGGGAAGTGAACAGAAAAATGACAGGAGACTTGGAAGATGCCTACGGATAAGAGCATGTACACGTCCAAAGGAAAGCCATCTCTTTTTTAAATCCTTTTATTGGAGGCTCACACAACTCTTATCAAATTCCATCCACGCATCTATTCTTCCATCCATCCATCCATCCATCCATCAACTCATCCATCCATTGTATCAAGCACATATGTATATGTGTTGCCATTATCATTCTCAAAACATTTGCTTTCTGCTTGAGCCCTATCAATCAGATCCTCACTTTCCCCCTTCCTCCCAGCCCCCCCTACCTCATGAACCCTTGATATTTAAAACTTATTAGTATTTTGTTATAACTTACACTGTCCAATGTCTCCTTTCACACTCTTTTTCTTCTCCATCTCCCCAGAAAGGAGATTATATGTAGATATTTTTAAATTGGTTCCCGTTTTCCACCTCACCCTTCCTCTACCCTTCTGGTATCCTCACTGGTCCTGAAGGAATTATCTCTCTTGGATTCCAGGAAATCCATCTGAAAGGAGATTCCCTGAGAATGGTGATTTCTTCTGTCTGTAAAAATAGACACACATCTGACTCTTGAGTTCTTTTAAAACTGTATTTAGGGAATAGGGAGTTAGCAGATCGGCTCTTCCGTCTCAAAAGTTTGTCAAAGAAACACAGAAGAGAACGTTTTGATTGCAGAATGTTCTGCTGTGTCTAGTCAAGTATTGCCACGATTGGAAAATAATCATCATAATCACCATCACCTTCATCATCAATCACAGTTAAAGGGAAGAAAAAATGTTCTCGAATTTAAGGATGACAATAGCATGGCGGTATTGATGGTATGACATGTGGCTAAAATGCAAATTTAAACGGTTTTTAAAAAGTACAAACAAGCAAAACACCTGATCTTTTTCCCCATCCCCAACAAACAAACAAACCCAAAAATGTGTGTAAGAATTTGAGTGTTTGTGCGGGACGCAAGAGATGGCTTGTGGGGGGTCGGTGTTAGGCAGGACACGGAGAATTCATGTGGTATAATCCACAGTGGCATGGCTGGGTGGTGTGCCTGTCCTCAATGGAAATTGATATCACTCCTCAAGCAAGAGCTATCACTCACACACACACACACACACACACACACGCACGCACACACAAAGACGGTGTGCCTGGGTTATCTGCTGACTGTTTGGGTCAGTCAGATTTTTGGTGCCACATTGTAAGCTCTTTGGCATATGTGCCCCAACTCTCTATGTGTTCCAATCACGGTGATCTGACCCCTGCCTGCTACTCTGGTCCCACTGAAAACTGTGATTGTTGGAGGGGAAACCATCACAGCCAATCATGATCAGGTTCCTGGAAATTCTGTCCCTTTGTTCTCAACTCCACCAATTAATTGATTCCCATTTGAGTGGCCTAGCTAGTGACTGAGAATCTTCAACAGACAGGCCGAAACACAGGCAGAGAGGCAGATGGACAGATGGACAGATCCTTGGGAAGAGTTTACCCAGTTGATTTCAAAGACAGTCCAATGAGCCACAACACAATAAATCCAATGAGCTTTTAGTGAAAGCCAGCGGGTGAATGGGCAACACAGAGGAGTCAGTGGGTCGCGAGAGCACAGCAGAATACACTCAGCTTATTGGGCATCAAACCACCAGCAGGGAAGGAGGATCAATCCTTAACACACCCAGTACCTCCAAGTGAGAATGTTTTGGGGGAATTCCCAATGTTTGCAGTCCTCAGGCTGAGGTGTTCCTAGCTACTGTTTAGTTCATAATTGGTCAACGTGTTTGTGAGAGTGAGGGCATGGAGGGGATGTGGTTGTAGTAGGCCATAAGCTGGCCCAGGTGTTTCTTGGTGTGCGACTAGTCCCCTGTGCCTCTGTTTACCTTGTAACTAAAAGCATTGTGAGATACCTAATTCCTTTCTGACCTGGCAGCTAAAAGCAGTGTGAGATAACTCAGTTATTTACGACCTCTTAAGATCCTTTTGAACCTTGCATGTCCTTGCGCTTATCCTTGAATATAGTGCTCTTATTATACAAATGTTTAGAAAGCGTGACTCGCTAAGTAACATTTGCATAGATTAGAGGTTAGGCATGTTTTTTAAAGCAAGTTCTCTGATGTTTGTTTTGTAACCATTCCCTTGTAAGAAGAGTGTAAAAACCAAGCTCTGAACATATTTTAGTCCATCAGACTGTTGTCCTCCCAATCCCATGCTTTGTATATGGCTCTATCTTTTTTTCTTTCACCCGCACGCCTCATTTCAGACGCAGCTTGATGGGGGATAAGCTGGACTAATCACCCGCACTTTTGGCGCCCAACATGGGAGCTTTGGAAACTGAGGACCCCGTGACAGACAGGCAGTGAAAGTTTACAGTGAAAATTAAGGGCAAGTGGTGAAACGTTGGGAGTAACAAATAATGGGACACACTTCTAGTAAATGTATGTATGTAAATATGCTTCAAAATATGTTAAGAGCGAGAGGAGCAAAAGGAACCTACTAAAGATTAGAAGAGTTTTTAGATTTTGTGGTTAATGTATGTCACCTTCTGCTGCTGACTTGAAACGTTCAGGGAAGCACGTGCAGGGCCCTGATCTGCTTCAGCTTAGACCACATTATGGTGTAATACTGAGAGCCTCGTGCATTGGAGCAAACATTGTGGGAAACAGTGAGGGAAGATGGACCCCTCGGGTTGGAGGACACTCAGAATGGGACTGATGCCGCAGTCCAGCTGCAGCAATGTCCACGGATGCCTCAAGGTGGGTCACAGCGTCGGCGAGTGAGAGACAGAAACCACACGACTCAAAGGTTGCGGGTGACACTTCCAATTTTATTCATGCAAAGCTTCAAATTATAGATGCTTTTCCTTTGCTTAAATCTTACGGCTTGAGGTCATACATCAGGAAATTCTCAAGACCATGACAAGTTACATAATCACATTTCTTTACTCTCCATCAGATGCACATCAGAATTCCTGGTTAAAAATTAGCACATCTTGAAAGGAAAACCGTCCCAAACACAAGTGTGAAAAACACAAACCTTCTAACCATAAGTGAGCACACTTTATCACACTAGGGCATATTGTTCGAACTATGAAATCAATAAAGCATTCATGCATTTCATTACCAAACACCAAAATCACTTGACAGACTTTGGCTGTCCTTTCTGTTCCTTCTTAAATTGTTCCTCTGGGCTTTCATTTATTGTTTTCTTTTCCACTAAGTTCCCATAAATCAAACTCCCAATGGTCTTTCTGAACCAAGACACGAGTTGCCTCAAAATAGGTAGCTTTGCATCAGTGGACGTCAAGTTGCCTCACAATAGGTAGCATTCCTTCAGTGGACTCCAACCACCACGGGGGCTTCAGCTCCTTGCAATGAAGATCAGGGCGTCTTGCAAGCAAGTGTAGGGCCCGTGGGCAACTGACATCTCGTGAGCAATTCCAATCATTTCTCACTTGGGGAGGGTCCTTGGGAACTTTTGTCAGCCTGGGTGTCCTGCTGACTAGCTGGACTTGTCGTCTCATTCCGCTGTTGCTTCTCAGTTTGTAGTATCAGCACGTCCATCCGAACATAGGTTTTGGCTGTGTTTTGGTAAACCACTTCAGCCAGTGTGTCCCTGGGTCAGGCCCTGCCGGTGCATGATGCAACTATCCTTTTCGGGCACGTATGTGCGCGCAAGCACACACCCAGCGCCACACACAGGCACGCACACCCACACGGTCACGTGCGCTTCGGAAAGGCGCAGTCCCCCGGGTTTTTAAATATTACTTCGAAACATAAACAGTTTTAATTTAAAAATAAAAGGGATACATTTTTTAATAAAAGGGATATCTTTGAGAAATGAAACCAGAAACCAGAACTATGCAGAAGGAGGAGGAGGTGAATGCTCTATGGCGCTCGCCAGACAGTTGCAAACACGTGCCTCATCCCTATTGGCTGTGCTCATTCCTGTCGCCAATCACATCTTGTATATCGAATCAGGTGCTCGAAGGGAAAGCTATGTAAGAGCGGCGGCTGGCACTCTCCTCCGAAGAGCTCAAGTTCCGCTGGCCTGTCGGAGCCCACAGCCCTCTCTTCTCCCCCAGAACTGCTCCTCCATCCGCAGCATGGCGTCGAAAGGCCCTCCTGCCCGTTCTCAGCGTACCCAAGACCGAAGAAAGAGGACTGTCTGGACCGCTTCTCAATCTGACATCTTAGAAGCCTCATTTGCTCGAGACCCGTATCCAGGCTTCACGGCCAGAGAAGAACTTGCCAGAGCCTTCGACGTGGCCGAGGACAGAATCTTCCTGTGGTTCAAAAATCGCAGAAGTCGACAGCTCAGGAGGAGCCTACTGAGCTCCGTGCCGCCTCGCACCACTTCTGCAGCCAAAGCGCCGAAGGCAGACAGACGCAAGAGGACTGTCATCAGCAAAGATCAAAGAGCCCACCTGGTGCAAGCATTCCAGAAGCAGCCATTCCCTGGCGTGAAAGACAGGCAAGAGCTGGCACGCCACACAGGCCTTCCGGAAGCGCGGATTGACACGTGGTTCCAGAACAGAAGGGCCCGACACCCACCGCACACCAGGGTGCGGCTGGATCACCGCGGGCTCCAGCGATGCAGCTCCAGCCCGGTCTTCCCATGTCCGCTTCTGCAGCCACTGGAGCAAAGCACACCCCTAGATGCCCAGAGACCGCCCTCCCTGGGCTTCGGGGGCGGCGGCCGAGGTGATGGAGACAGCAATCCGTTAGCTTGCGTCATGGGAGGCCAAGCCTCTGTGGGCCCGGTGCCCCATCAGGGGCAAATGCCACAGGAGTTCACCCAGGCGGCAAGGCCTCCGGAGACAAGGACACACTACTTGGACCTTTCCAGCTGCGGAAACCAAGGTCCCAAACAACACGACATTCTTTCGGATGCCGCGCAGTGGAAAGACACTTCGTTGTGGGAGCATCCAAACCTGTTCTGGCAGAGCCCGGCTCCTGCACACACACCAGCCCCAGTGGGATGGGGGCCTGGCCTGGCCCTGAGCGTGAGTGCCCAGCGGCAGCTGACTGGGGAGACACACCTGCACAACCAGCAGGCCACACTGCTGCAGGAAAACTCTCCACTGCTTGCCCAAGCCTCTCCACAAGGCACCAGCTTCTTGGACCAACTCCTCGACGACCTGGAAATTCAGCAGAATGCCCAACCATTGGTGAATCAGCAGGAAGCAGGCCTGCAATGGGAGCCACCACTGCAATTCCCCATCAGCGAGGAGCTCTATCAGGAGTACCTAAGAGACTTGTAAAACGCCCCGAAGGCCCGGAAGACTCACTAAAACCCTCTGAAAAGCACCAATCATACCTTATACGCTTAAAAAAAATTAAAGAAAACACGAAACGTATTTAAAACCACCTTTAATGCCCCACAAACAGAAAATAATAAACACACTGAAATCAGTAAGAAACAACAGCAACACAATGATACCCTAAAAAAAGGCACCTGAAGGAGTAGATATCTATGTATATTTATATATTATATAAGTGATTTTATGTAAAGGATTAATGTATAATACGTTTATAATTTATACATCATAGATCATTTATACATAGAGTACATACAAAATCTGAAACCCCCCCAAAACCATTCATAAACCATGGAATACATTTGCAAAGACCCAAAGGGACCAAAGAAGCCCTTTAGGACCCCTTGGAGATCATTTGTAATTTCCTCCCCCCAAGAGAGTAAAACCCTACATAGACTTGGTCAGGTGTCCACTGAGCTTCTTCATGTCCCCGGCCCCACCAATTGAGGTCATCGAGCTGCAAGCTGATTAACAGGCTAAAGGCCATCCCTTCACTCTCAAGAGCCTCAAGTTCAGAGAACATCATGTATCTCTTGCTGCACACGTGTGACAGGAAAGCCCACCCCTAGAGTCCAGATGACAACCTAAGCTTGGTCTCTGAGCTGGCTTGACCTTAGCTGTGTTTGAATTCTTGTACAGGGCTTAATCTATGTGCCTGATGGAAAGGGTGTGGAGCCTACTTAGGGTGGGGCAGGAAGCAGGTCTGAATGCTTTTGATAGCTGACCACACTCAGGCATGTAGTCATCAAGCAGTTGCCCTGGGAGTTCATGTAGTAGCGTAGCAACCTTGTGCTGTGAAATGCCTTAAGACTGGCATTGTTATGGTGTTTGGAGGTGGTGGTGTGGTGGTGTGGTGGTGGTGGAGGTGGGGACACGGTGGGGATCGACATTGACTTCGTAGACGTGACTGGGATGCACCTCCAAACCAGGAAAGTGAAGGTACCCTCCAGGGAAGCCCCACCCTCTCAGACTACTTAACAGATGAACATTGACAGTTGGTTCACACACATGGTCTTGTAGGTTGTGTTTCACACACTCTGGGGACTGTGAAAACCCCAGATCTATGCTTGAGTCTCCGTGTGAATGAATGGATTCCATTTGAGCTTCCATTCGGAGCACTGCGTGGACGGTGGAAGACCAACATGCACTTTTCAGTGGATTTGCCTCTGTGGCTCTGACGACTGGATAAGGGGGTAGATTGGCAAAGGTCTAAGCCTTTGCCCAGCTAGATGGCAGTCACTCTCTCTCTGGTTCTCTCTCTTCTCTCCCACACACCCACACCCACATCCACACACACAAACAGAGGGTCATGCATTATCTCCTGACTGCTTGGGTCAGTCCGAATTTCCTGGAGACACCTTGGAAGCTCTTCTGCGCATGAATCCCATCTCTCTATGTGTTCCATTTACAGTGGTCAGACCCGTGCCCGCTTCTCTGATCCCACCCGCAACTGTGATCTCTTGAGTGGAAACCTGCCTCCGCCAGTCACGATCAGTTTGGTGGCAATTCTCTGACTTTGCTGTCTCTCCGCCGATCCATTGATTTACATTTGACTGGCCTAGCTAGTGACTGAGAATTCTTCAACATGCATGCAGACAGACACCTCCTTCGGAAGAGTTGTACGTGTTTGGTTTCACAGACAGTCCAAAGAGCCACACCGCAATCAATCAAGTGAGATTTTAGTGAAAGCCATTGGGTGAATGGGTGAACTGGAAGAGTCAGTGGGTCACAAGAGCACAGTAGAACACACTCAGCTTATTAGGCGTCAAACGGCTAGCAGGAAAGGATCATCAATCCTTGACATGAGCAGTTCCTCCAAGTGGGAACATTCTGGGGGAATTCCCACTGCGTGCAGTCCTCAGGATGAAGTGTTCCAAGCCAATGTTTATTTCAAAACAGGTCGGGGTGTGTGTAGGGGGGGTGGTTGTGCACGCGGCAGGGGATGTGCTGCACATTTATCTGGTTTAAAACTCCGTTTGTTCTAAAGTGAGGATTTTTGGATGCCATGGGCAAAAAGTTTCTAGGCAAAAACTTTGCCAAATAACAGTAAAAGGTAAGGAAGAGCCCTGGAGACTGATCTAGGGCAAGTCATTGGTGATTTGTTTTGAAATAATGTAATCCTCACAGGTTACCCTCATCAATGTAAGTGTGTGTGTGTGTGTGTGTGTGTGTGTGTGTGTGTTTGTGTGTGTATATGTGTGTGTGTGCGTCCATGTGTGTGTGTGTGTGAGTTTGGACATCCCACCCAATTCTGCTTCCGTGCAGCAACACTGCACGGAGAGAAAACCGCTGGACCAGGGAGCAGTTAAGTAATCCCGAGTGTTGGTCCGGATTACTGCTTCTGACAGTTAACATTTACCCTGAGGCACCCTCGGGATTACCCCCAGGGAGTTTAACAATGTAACACAATCACAAACACAATGGCTATGTATTTCAATAAAGAAAAGGGAATGCAAAACAACTGCTGATAAATTTCAGCAAGGTGGCAGGGCAAGCAAGGTCCCAGGAAGTCACTCCTCACACAAAAGACCCTTGAGCCCAGGGAAGTGAGCACAATAAAGACAGGACTTTTGGAAGGTGCCTACGGATAAGAGCATGGCCAAGTCCAAAAAAAAGCCATCTGTTTTTTAATCCTTTTATTGGACGCTCACACAACCCTTAACAAATTCCATACACGCATCTATTCTTCCATCCATCCATCCATCCATCCATCCATCCATCCATCCATCCATTCACCAACCCATTGTATCAAGCACATATGTATATGTGTTGCCATCCTCATTCTCAAAACTTTTGCGTTCTGCTTGAGCCCTTGGTATCAGGTCCTCATTCCCCCCCTCCTTCCCCACTGCCCCTTCCTCATGAACCCTTGATAATTTAAAATTATTAGTACTTTTACATGTCTTACTCTATCTGATGTCTCACTTTCCCCTCTTTTCTGTAGTCTATCTCCCCAGGGATGGAGTTATATGTAGAACCTTGTAAATAAGTTCCCATTTCCATCCCACCCTCCTTCCACTCTCCCGGTATCACCACTGGTCCTGAAGGGACCATCTCTCCTGGATTCCCGGAAAGCCATCTGAAAGGAGATTCATCCAAGAATGGTGATTTCATCTATGTTTAAAAATTGACACACATGTGGCTCTGGAGTACTTTTAAAACTGATTATAGGGAATAGGAGTTTATGAGTTCGGCTCTTCCATATCAAAAGGTTGGCAAAGAGACACAGAAAAGAAAGTTGTGATTTCATGATTTGTGTGTCAAGTCAAGTATTGGCACGATTGGAAAATCATCATCATCATCACCTCCACCACCACCACCATCATCATCGGTCACAGGTACAGGAAAGAAGAAAATATTCTAGAATCAAAACGCGTGAAAATAAATGGCTGTATGAATGGTATGACATCAGGCTGAAGTGCAAGTTTAAACGTTTCAAAAAAGCAACACAAAACAAAACAAAAAAGAACCCATCTGATCTTTCCCCCCACCCACAACAAACAAACAAACCAAAAGTTTGTATAAAAATTGCATTGCATTGCAATGTGGGAGGGTGGATGTTAGGTAGAATAGGGAGAACCCAGTGGCATAGTCCTCAGTGGCTTTCGTGTGTGCTGTGCCTGCCATGATTGGAAATCAATCATCACTCCTCGTACACACACACACACACACACACACACACACACACACGGTGGTCATGCCTCCTCTCCTGACTGCTTGGATCAGTCAGAGGTTCCTGGAGCCACCTTGTAAGCCCTTCTGCGTATGCACCCTCAGGGGATGTGGCACGTATATATTTGGTCTAAAACTCCTCCTCTGCTAAAGTGAGTGTTTTTGATGCCATAGACAAAAAAATTCCTTGAAAATTTTTCAAAATGTCAGTAAAAGGGCATGCAGGGCACTGGAGATTTATCTAGGGAGAAGTCTGAGGTTTTATGCTTTGATACAATGGATACAAGTTACACTGTATAATGATACAATCCCCACAAGTTACACTGTATAAGTGTTTGTGGGCGTGTGCGCGCGCCTGTTTGTGTGTGTGCGTGTCATTTAGATTTGCAGTTTTTAATTTCCTGCCCAGTTCCGCCCCTGTGTGGTGACACTGCAGGCAGAGAACACCACTGGACTAGAGAGCAGTTAAGATGCTTCTAGGCAGTGCAACTCCAAGTTTGCCTCGGGATTACAGATTTTGTCAGTTAACATTTACCCCGAGCTACATCGGGATTACCGCCAGCGAGCTTAATCAAATAACTCAATCAGGAACATGATGGCAATGTGTTTCAGAAAAGAAATGAAAAGAAAAGAAAAAGGAAAAATTGCTGATTAGATTCTGCAAGGTGACTGTGCAGGCAGGTCTGAGGAAGTCAGTCCTCACACAAAAGTCCCTTGGCCCTGGGGAGTGAGCAGAAAAGGACAAGACACCTGGAAGACCTCCGGTAGATAAGAGCACATCCAAGTCGAAAGGAAAGCCGTCTAAAATTTTAAAAAATCATTTTATTGGAGGCTCACACAACTCTTATCAAAATCCATTCATCTATCCATCTATGCCAAGCACATTTGTACATGTGTTGCCATCACCATTCTCAAAACATTTGCTTTCTGCTTGATCCCTTAGTATCAGGTCCTCACTTTCCCCTCACTCCCTCCACAGCTCTCCTAATGAACCCTTGAAAATTTAAAATTATTAATATTTGGTCATATTTTACATTGTCCGATGTCACCCTTCACCAAGATTTCTGTAGTCCATCCCCCCAGGGAGGAGGTTATATGTAGATCCTTGTAGATAGGCTCCCCCTTTCCATTCCTCCGTCACTCTACCCTCTGGGCATCAGCACTGGTCCTGAAGGGATCATCTCTCCTGGATTCCCGGAAACCATCTGCAAGGAGATTCATCTGAGAATGGTGATTTCCTCTGTCCATAAAAATAGACTACGACTGACTCTCAAGTACTTTAAAAACTGTTTTTAGGGAGTGGGGAGTTATGAGATCGGCTCTTCTGTCTGAAGACATTGCCAAAGAGACAGAGCGTTGCGATTGCACAGTTTTTTGTGTGTCATGTCTACATTGCCACGATTAGAAATTCATCATCATCATCATCAACCTCAGCTCCAGGGAAGAAGAAACTATTCTAGAATCAAAAAGGATGAAAATAAATGGCGGTATGAAGGATATGACAAGCAGCTAAAGTGAAAGTTTAAATGGTCAAAAAAGCAAAACAAAACAAAAGTTAAAAAGACAAAAACTTGATTTTCTCCGCCACCCTCAACAAACAAAAAATTCAAAAAGTTTGTGTAAGAATTGGATTGCTTTGTGGGGTGGATAGGTGATGGCTGGGTATTAGGTAGGGTAGGGAGAATCCAGGTGACAAAGTCCGCAGTGGCTTCCCTGGGTGGTGTGCCTGCCTTAAATGGAAATCGATCATCACTCCTCAAGGAAAATCTATCACACGCACACAAACACACACAGGGTGGTCATGCGTGTTCTCATGACTCCTTGGGTGGGTCAGTGGTTCCTGAAGCCACCTTGTAACCACTTCTCCATATGAACCCCGCCTCACTTTTTGTTCTGATCACAGTGGTCACACCCATTAGCGCTTGTCTGCTCCTACCAGCACCTGCGGTCACTCCAGTGGAAACCTGCTGCTGCCAGTCGCTATCAGTTGATGGCAGTTCTGCCCCATTGCTCTCTCTCCACTGATCGATTGATTCCCATGTGAGTGGCCTAACTATTGACTGAGAATTCTTCAACAAACAGGCAGACAAACAGGCAGGCACAGGCAGACTGACACACGGACAACAGATCCTTGGGAAGAGCTGTACCCGCTGAAAGAGCCACACCACAATCAATCAAAAGAGCTTTTAGTGAAATCCAGTGGGTGAATGGGTGAACTGTAAGAGTCAGTGGGTTCTGAGAGCACAGCAGAACACACTCAGCTTATTAGATTGCAAACCACCAGTATGGAAGGATGACCAATCATGGACCCATGCAATTCCTCGAAGTGGGATCTTTAGGGGGGAACTCCCAATGTCTAGAAGGCTTCAGGCTGAGGTGTTTCTAGCCACCGATTATTTCAAAACTGGGCCTTGGGTGTGTGAATGTTTGAGCACTGCGGGGGAATTGGCACACATTTATCTGGGCTAAAACTCCCTCTGTGCTAAAGTGAGACTTTTTTTGAAGCCATGTGCAAAAAGTTTCCAAGGAAAATTGTTTTCCAAATGACAGTAAAGGACAGGCAAGGCACTGGGGACTAATCTAGGGATAAATCTGAGGTGATTTGCTTTGATACAATATAATCCTCCCAGGTTACACTCTATCACTGTTTGTGTGTGTGCATGTGCTTTTTAGACATGCGATTTTGAATTTCCCACCCAGTTTGGCTCGCATTTGGTGACAATGAAGGCTGAGAACAATGCTGGACCTAGGAGCAAAGAACAGACTTCTCTGCAGTGCAACCCTAAAAGTGTCCCAAGATTATTGCTTCTAACAGTTAACATTTACCGCAAGCGAGCTTCGGGATAACCGCCAGGGAACATAACCATATAACTCAATCATGGAAATGATGGCAATGGGTTTCAAAATGGAAAGGAAAAGGAAAAAAAACTCTCATCAGATACAGCAAGGTGGCAGGGCTAGCAAAATCCAAGGAAGTCAGTCCTCACATTAAAAGGTCCTTCAGCCCTGGGAAGTGAGCAGAAAAGGACAGGACACCTGGAAGACCTCCAGAAGATAAGAGAACATCCAAGTCTAAAGGAAAGCCTTCTTTAAAAATATATATATATATATTATTGGAAGTTTGTACAACTCTTATCAAAATCCTTCAATCCATCAGATGTGTCAAGCACATCTGTACCAGTGTTGCCATCATCATTCTCAAAATATTTGCTTTCTGCTTGAGCCCTTGCTATCAGCTCCTCATTTTCCCACTCCCTCCCCGCTCCCCCTACCTCATGAACCTTTAATATTTAAGAATTATTAGTATTTTGTTATAACTTACACTGTCCAATGTCTGCTTTCACCCTCGCTTTTTCCTCCATCCCCCCAGAAAGGAGATTATATGTAGATACTTGTAAATTGGTTCCTGTTTTCCACCTCACCTTTCCTCTACCCTTCTGGTATCCTCACTGGTCCTGAAGGAATTATCTCTCTTGCATTCCAGGAAATCCATCTGAAAGGAGATTCACTTGAGAATGGTGATTTCTTCTGTGTGTAAAAATAGAAACACATCTGGCTCTCCAGTACTTTTGAAACTGTATTTAGGGAGTAGGGAGTTATGAGATCGGCTCTGCCATCTCAAAAGTTTGTGAAAGAGACAAAGAAGAGAACGTTTTGATTGCAGAATGTTCTGTTGTGTCTAGTCTAGTATTACCACGATTGGAAAATCATCATCATCATCATCATCACCACCTTCATCATCAATCACAGTTAAAGGGAAGAAAACAATGTTCTACAATTTAAAAGGATGACAATAGGATTGCGGTATTGATGGTACGACATGCGGCTGAAGTGCAACTTTAAACGGTTTAAAAATATACAAACAAGCAAAACACCTGATCTTTTTCCCCATCCCCAACAAACAAACCAACCCCAAAATGTGTGTAAGAATCTGAGTTTTTGTTGGGGAGGCAAGAGATGGGTGGGGGGTCGGTGTTAGGCAGGACAGGGAGAACTCACGTGGTATAATCCACAGTGGCATGGCTGGGTGGTGTGCCTGTCCTCAATGGAAATCAATATCACTCTTCTAGCAAGGGCTATCACACACACAAACAGACACACACAAACAGACCACACACACACACGGTGTGGATGGGTCAGTCAGATTCCTAGAGCCACATTGTAAGCTCTTTGGCATACACGCCCCATCTCTCTATGTGTTCCAATCACGGTGGTCTGACCCCTGCCTCCTATTCTGGTCCCATTCATAACTGTGGTTTCTGGAGGGGAAACCCATCGCAGTCAGTCACGATTGGTTTTGTGGCAATTCTGTCCCTCTGTTCTCAACTCGACCGATTAATTGATTCCCATTTGAGTGGCCAAGCTAGTGACTGAGAATCTTCAACAGACAGGCCGACAGACAAGCAGATAGGCAGATAGACAGATGGACAGATCCTTGGGAAGAGTTTACCCAGTTGATTTCAAAGACAGTCCAATGAGCCACAACACAATAAATCCAATGAGCTTTTAGTGAAAGCCAGTGGGTGAATGGGCAACACAGAGAAGTCAGTGGGTCGCGAGAGCACAGCAGAATACACTCAGCTTATTGGGCATCAAACCACCAGCAGGGAAGGAGGATCAATCCTTAACACACCCAGTACCTCCAAGTGAGAATGTTTTGGGGGAATTCCCAATGTTTGCAGTCCTCAGGCTGAGGTGTTCCTAGCTACTGTTTAGTTCATAATTGGTCAACGTGTTTGTGAGAGTGAGGGCATGGAGGGGATGTGGTTGTAGTAGGCCATAAGCTGGCCCAGGTGTTTCTTGGTGTGCGACTAGTCCCCTGTGCCTCTGTTTACCTTGTAACTAAAAGCATTGTGAGATACCTAATTCCTTTCTGACCTGGCAGCTAAAAGCAGTGTGAGATAACTCAGTTATTTACGACCTCTTAAGATCCTTTTGAACCTTGCATGTCCTTGCGCTTATCCTTGAATATAGTGCTCTTATTATACAAATGTTTAGAAAGCGTGACTCGCTAAGTAACATTTGCATAGATTAGAGGTTAGGCATGTTTTTTAAAGCAAGTTCTCTGATGTTTGTTTTGTAACCATTCCCTTGTAAGAAGAGTGTAAAAACCAAGCTCTGAACATATTTTAGTCCATCAGACTGTTGTCCTCCCAATCCCATGCTTTGTATATGGCTCTATCTTTTTTTCTTTCACCCGCACGCCTCATTTCAGACGCAGCTTGATGGGGGATAAGCTGGACTAATCACCCGCACTTTTGGCACCCAACATGGGAGCTTTGGAAACTGAGGACCCCGTGACAGACAGGCCGTGAAAGTTTACAGTGAAAATTAAGGGCAAGTGGTGAAACGTTGGGAGTAACAAATAATGGGACACACTTCTAGTAAATGTATGTATGTAAATATGCTTCAAAATATGTTAAGAGCGAGAGGAGCAAAAGGAACCTACTAAAGATTAGAAGAGTTTTTAGATTTTGTGGTTAATGTATGTCACCTCCTGCTGCTGACTTGAAACGTTCAGGGAAGCACGTGCAGGGCCCTGATCTGCTTCAGCTTAGACCACATTATGGTGTAATACTGAGAGCCTCGTGCATTGGAGCAAACATTGTGGGAAACAGTGAGGGAAGATGGACCCCTCGGGTTGGAGGGCACTCAGAATGGGACTGATGCCGCAGTCCAGCTGCAGCAATGTCCACGGATGCCTCAAGGTGGGTCACAGCGTCGGCGAGTGAGAGACAGAAACCACACTCTCAAAGGTTGCGGGTGACACTTCCAATTTTATTCATGCAAAGCTTCAAATTATAGATGCTTTTCCTTTGCTTAAATCTTACGGCTTGAGGTCATACATCAGGAAATTCTCAAGACCATGACAAGTTACATAATCACATTTCTTTACTCTCCATCAGATGCACATCAGGATTCTTGGTTAAAAATTAGCACATCTTGAAAGGAAAACTGTCCCAAACAAAAGTGTGAAAAACACAAACCTTCTAACCATAAGTGAGCACACTTTATCACACTAGGGCATATTGTTCGAACTATGAAATCAATAAAGCATTCATGCATTTCATTACCAAACACCAAAATGACTTGACAGACTTTGGCTGTCCTTTCTGTTCCTTCTTAAATTGTTCCTCTGGGCTTTCATTTATTGTTTTCTTTTCCACTAAGTTCCCATAAATCAAACTCCCAATGGTCTTTCTGAACCAAGACACGAGTTGCCTCAAAATAGGTAGCTTTGCATCAGTGGACGTCAAGTTGCCTCACAATAGGTAGCATTCCTTCAGTGGACTCCAACCACCACGGGGGCTTCAGCTCCTTGCAATGAAGATCAGGGCGTCTTGCAAGCAAGTGTAGGGCCCGTGGGCAACTGACATCTCGTGAGCAATTCCAATCATTTCTCACTTGGGGAGGGTCCTTGGGAACTTTTGTCAGCCTGGGTGTCCTGCTGACTAGCTGGACTTGTCCTCTCATTCCGCTGTTGCGTCTCAGTTTGTAGTATCAGCACGTCCATCCGAACATAGGTTTTGGCTGTGTTTTGGTAAACCACCTCAGCCAGTGTGTCCCTGGGTCAGGCCCTGCCGGTGCATGATGCAACTATCCTTTTCGGGCACGTATGTGCGCGCAAGCACACACCCAGCGCCACACACAGGCACGCACACCCACACGGTCACGTTGTGCGCTTCGGAAAGGCGCAGTCCCCCGGGTTTTTAAATATTACTTCGAAACATAAACAGTTTTAATTTAAAAATAAAAGGGATACATTTTTTAATAAAAGGGATATCTTTGAGAAATGAAACCAGAAACCAGAACTATGCAGAAGGAGGAGGAGGTGAATGCTCTATGGCGCTCGCCAGACAGTTGCAAACACGTGCCTCATCCCTATTGGCTGTGCTCATTCCTGTCGCCAATCACATCTTGTATATCGAATCAGGTGCTCGAAGGGAAAGCTATGTAAGAGCGGCGGCTGGCACTCTCCTCCGAAGAGCTCAAGTTCCGCTGGCCTGTCGGAGCCCACAGCCCTCTCTTCTCCCCCAGAACTGCTCCTCCATCCGCAGCATGGCGTCGAAAGGCCCTCCTGCCCGTTCTCAGCGTACCCAAGACCGAAGAAAGAGGACTGTCTGGACCGCTTCTCAATCTGACATCTTAGAAGCCTCATTTGCTCGAGACCCATATCCAGGCTTCACGGCCAGAGAAGAACTTGCCAGAGCCTTCGACGTGGCCGAGGACAGAATCTTCCTGTGGTTCAAAAATCGCAGAAGTCGACAGCTCAGGAGGAGCCGACTGAGCTCCGTGCCGCCTCGCACCACTTCTGCAGCCAAAGCGCCGAAGGCAGACAGACGCAAGAGGACTGTCATCAGCAAAGATCAAAGAGCCCACCTGGTGCAAGCATTCCAGAAGCAGCCATTCCCTGGCGTGAAAGACAGGCAAGAGCTGGCACGCCACACAGGCCTTCCGGAAGCGCGGATTGACACGTGGTTCCAGAACAGAAGGGCCCGACACCCACCGCACACCAGGGTGCGGCTGGATCACCGCGGGCTCCAGCGATGCAGCTCCAGCCCGGTCTTCCCATGTCCGCTTCTGCAGCCACTGGAGCAAAGCACACCCCTAGATGCCCAGAGACCGCCCTCCCTGGGCTTCGGGGGCGGCGGCCGAGGTGATGGAGACAGCAATCCGTTAGCTTGCGTCATGGGAGGCCAAGCCTCTGTGGGCCCGGTGCCCCATCAGGGGCAAATGCCACAGGAGTTCACCCAGGCGGCAAGGCCTCCGGAGACAAGGACACACTACTTGGACCTTTCCAGCTGCGGAAACCAAGGTCCCAAACAACACGACATTCTTTCGGACGCCGCGCAGTGGAAAGACACTTCGTTGTGGGAGCATCCAAACCTGTTCTGGCAGAGCCCGGCTCCTGCACACACACCAGCCCCAGTGGGATGGGGGCCTGGCCTGGCCCTGAGCGTGAGTGCCCAGCGGCAGCTGACTGGGGAGACACACCTGCACAACCAGCAGGCCACACTGCTGCAGGAAAACTCTCCACTGCTTGCCCAAGCCTCTCCACAAGGCACCAGCTTCTTGGACCAACTCCTCGACGACCTGGAAATTCAGCAGAATGCCCAGCCATTGGTGAATCAGCAGGAAGCAGGCCTGCAATGGGAGCCACCACTGCAATTCCCCATCAGCGAGGAGCTCTATCAGGAGTACCTAAGAGACTTGTAAAACGCCCCGAAGGCCCGGAAGACTCACTAAAACCCTCTGAAAAGCACCAATCATACCTTATACGCTTAAAAAAAATTAAAGAAAACACGAAACGTATTTAAAACCACCTTTAATGCCCCACAACCAGGAAAATAATAAACACACTGAAATCAGTAAGAAACAACAGCAACACAATGATACCCTAAAAAAGGCACCTGAAGGAGTAGATATCTATGTATATTTATATATTATATAAGTGATTCTATGTAAACGATTAATGTATAATACGTTTATAATTTATACATCATAGATCATTTATACATAGAGTACATACAAAATCTGAAACCCCCCCAAAACCATTCATAAACCGTGGAATACATTTGCAAAGACCCAAAGGGACCAAAGAAGCCCTTTAGGACCCCTTGGAGATCATTTGTAATTTCCTCCCCCCAAGAGAGTAAAACCCTACATAGACTTGGTCAGGTGTCCACTGAGCTTCTTCATGTCCCCGGCCCCACCAATTGAGGTCATCGAGCTGCGAGCTGATTAACAGGCTAAAGGCCATCCCTTCACTCTCAAGAGCCTCAAGTTCAGAGAACATCATGTATCTCTTGCTGCACACGTGTGACAGGAAAGCCCACCCCTAGAGTCCAGATGACAACCTAAGCTTGGTCTCTGAGCTGGCTTGACCTTAGTTGTCTTTGAATTCTTGTACAGGGCTTAATCTATGTGCCTGATTGAAAGGGTGTGGAGCCTACTTAGGGTGGGGCAGGAAATTGGTCTGAATGCTTTTGATAGCTGACCACACTCAGGCATGTAGCCATCAAGCAGTTGCCCTGGGAGTTCATGTAGTAGCGTAGCAACCTTGTGCTGTGAAGTGCCTTAAGCCTGGCTTTTTTATGGTGCGTGGTGGTGGTGTGGTGTTGTTTGTTGGGACACGGTGGGGAGCGACATTGACTTCGTAGACTGTGACTGGGATACACCTCCAAACCAGGAAAGTGAAATTTCCCTCCAGGTGAGCCCCAGCCTTCCAGACTACTTAACGGATGAACACTGACAGTTGGATCACACACACGGTCTTGAAGGTTGTGCTTCACACACTCTGGTGACTGTGAAAACCCCAGATCTATGCTTGAGTCTCCGTGTGAATGAATGGATTCCATTTGAACTTCCATTCTGAGCAATGTGTGGACGGTGGAAAACCAACATGCAGTTTTCAGTGGATTTGGCTCTGACGACTCGATAAGGGGGTAGATTGGCAAAGGTCTAATGCTTTGTCTAGATAGATGGCAGTCTCTCTCTCTCTCTCTCTCTCTCACACACACACACACACACACACACACACACACACATACATACACACACACAGAGGAGTCATGCATTATCTCTAGACTGCTTGGGACAGACAGAGTTTTCTGGAGCTACCTTGGAAGCTCTTCTGTGCATGGATCCCATCTCTCTTGGTGTTCCACTCACATTGGTCAGACCGGTGCCCGCTTCTCTGATCTCATCCGCAACTGTCATCTCTTGAATGGAAACCTGCCTCCTCCAGTCAGGATCAGTTTGGTGGCAATTCTCTGACTTTGCTGTCTCTCTGCCGATCCATTGATTTCCATTTGACTGGCCTAGCTAGTGAGTGAGAATTCTCCAACATGCAGGCAGACAGACACCTCCTTCGGAAGAGTTGTACGTGGTTGGTTTCACAGACAGTCCAAAGAGCCACACCGCAATCAATCAAGTGAGATTTTAGTGAAAGCCATTGGGTGAATGGGTGAACTGGAAGAGTCAGTGGGTCATAAGAGCACAGCAGAACACGCTCAGCTTATTAGGCATCAAACGGCTAGCAGGAAATGATCATAAATCCTTGACACAAGCAGTTTCTCAACGTGGGAACATACTGGGGAAATTCCCACTGTGTGTAGTCCTCAGAATGAAGTGTTTCAAGCCAATGTTTATTTCAAAACAGGTTGGGGTGTGTGTAGGGGGTGGTGGTTGTGCACGCAGCAGGGGTTGTGGTGCACATTTATCTGGTTTAAAACATCATTTGTGCTAAAGTGAGGCTTTTTTGATGCCATGGGCCAAAAGTTTCCAGCGGAAACTTTGCCAAATGACAGTAAAAGGCAAGGAAGAGCCCTGGAGACTGATCTAGTTCAGGCCAGTGGTGATTTGATTTGAAATAATGTAATCCTCAAATGTTACCCTCATCAATGTCTGTGTGTGTGTGTGTGTGTGTGTGTGTGTTTTGGATGTCCCACCCAATTCTGCTTCCGTACAGCAACAGTGCACGAAGAGAAAACTGCTGGACCAGGGAGCAGTTAAGTAATCCTGAGTGTGGATCCGGATTACTTCTTCTGACAGTTAACATTTACCCTGATGCGTCCTCGAGTTACCGCCAGGGAGCTTAACAACATAACACAATCACAAACAAAATGGATGTGGGTTTCAATAAAGAAAAGGGAATGAAAAACAAATGCTGATAAACTTCAGCAAGGTGGCAGGGCAGGCAAGGTCCCAGGAAGTCACGCCTCACACAAAAGTCCCTTGAGCCCAGGGAAGTGAACAGAAAAATGACAGGAGACTTGGAAGATGCCTACGGATAAGAGCATGTACACGTCCAAAGGAAAGCCATCTCTTTTTTAAATCCTTTTATTGGAGGCTCACACAACTCTTATCAAATTCCATCCACGCATCTATTCTTCCATCCATCCATCCATCCATCCATCAACTCATCCATCCATTGTATCAAGCACATATGTATATGTGTTGCCATTATCATTCTCAAAACATTTGCTTTCTGCTTGAGCCCTATCAATCAGATCCTCACTTTCCCCCTTCCTCCCAGCCCCCCCTACCTCATGAACCCTTGATATTTAAAACTTATTAGTATTTTGTTATAACTTACACTGTCCAATGTCTCCTTTCACACTCTTTTTCTTCTCCATCTCCCCAGAAAGGAGATTATATGTAGATATTTTTAAATTGGTTCCCGTTTTCCACCTCACCCTTCCTCTACCCTTCTGGTATCCTCACTGGTCCTGAAGGAATTATCTCTCTTGGATTCCAGGAAATCCATCTGAAAGGAGATTCCCTGAGAATGGTGATTTCTTCTGTCTGTAAAAATAGACACACATCTGACTCTTGAGTTCTTTTAAAACTGTATTTAGGGAATAGGGAGTTAGCAGATCGGCTCTTCCGTCTCAAAAGTTTGTCAAAGAAACACAGAAGAGAACGTTTTGATTGCAGAATGTTCTGCTGTGTCTAGTCAAGTATTGCCACGATTGGAAAATAATCATCATAATCACCATCACCTTCATCATCAATCACAGTTAAAGGGAAGAAAAAATGTTCTCGAATTTAAGGATGACAATAGCATGGCGGTATTGATGGTATGACATGTGGCTAAAATGCAAATTTAAACGGTTTTTAAAAAGTACAAACAAGCAAAACACCTGATCTTTTTCCCCATCCCCAACAAACAAACAAACCCAAAAATGTGTGTAAGAATTTGAGTGTTTGTGCGGGACGCAAGAGATGGCTTGTGGGGGGTCGGTGTTAGGCAGGACACGGAGAACTCATGTGGTATAATCCACAGTGGCATGGCTGGGTGGTGTGCCTGTCCTCAATGGAAATTGATATCACTCCTCAAGCGAGAGCTATCACTCACACACACACACACACACACACACGCACACACAAAGACGGTGTGCCTGGGTTATCTGCTGACTGTTTGGGTCAGTCAGATTTTTGGTGCCACATTGTAAGCTCTTTGGCATATGTGCCCCAACTCTCTATGTGTTCCAATCACGGTGATCTGACCCCTGCCTGCTACTCTGGTCCCACTGAAAACTGTGATTGTTGGAGGGGAAACCATCACAGCCAATCATGATCAGGTTCCTGGAAATTCTGTCCCTTTGTTCTCAACTCCACCAATTAATTGATTCCCATTTGAGTGGCCTAGCTAGTGACTGAGAATCTTCAACAGACAGGCCGAAACACAGGCAGAGAGGCAGATGGACAGATGGACAGATCCTTGGGAAGAGTTTACCCAGTTGATTTCAAAGACAGTCCAATGAGCCACAACACAATAAATCCAATGAGCTTTTAGTGAAAGCCAGCGGGTGAATGGGCAACACAGAGGAGTCAGTGGGTCGCGAGAGCACAGCAGAATACACTCAGCTTATTGGGCATCAAACCACCAGCAGGGAAGGAGGATCAATCCTTAACACACCCAGTACCTCCAAGTGAGAATGTTTTGGGGGAATTCCCAATGTTTGCAGTCCTCAGGCTGAGGTGTTCCTAGCTACTGTTTAGTTCATAATTGGTCAACGTGTTTGTGAGAGTGAGGGCATGGAGGGGATGTGGTTGTAGTAGGCCATAAGCTGGCCCAGGTGTTTCTTGGTGTGCGACTAGTCCCCTGTGCCTCTGTTTACCTTGTAACTAAAAGCATTGTGAGATACCTAATTCCTTTCTGACCTGGCAGCTAAAAGCAGTGTGAGATAACTCAGTTATTTACGACCTCTTAAGATCCTTTTGAACCTTGCATGTCCTTGCGCTTATCCTTGAATATAGTGCTCTTATTATACAAATGTTTAGAAAGCGTGACTCGCTAAGTAACATTTGCATAGATTAGAGGTTAGGCATGTTTTTTAAAGCAAGTTCTCTGATGTTTGTTTTGTAACCATTCCCTTGTAAGAAGAGTGTAAAAACCAAGCTCTGAACATATTTTAGTCCATCAGACTGTTGTCCTCCCAATCCCATGCTTTGTATATGGCTCTATCTTTTTTTCTTTCACCCGCACGCCTCATTTCAGACGCAGCTTGATGGGGGATAAGCTGGACTAATCACCCGCACTTTTGGCACCCAACATGGGAGCTTTGAAAACTGAGGACCCCGTGACAGACAGGCCGTGAAAGTTTACAGTGAAAATTAAGGGCAAGTGGTGAAACGTTGGGAGTAACAAATAATGGGACACACTTCTAGTAAATGTATGTATGTAAATATGCTTCAAAATATGTTAAGAGCGAGAGGAGCAAAAGGAACCTACTAAAGATTAGAAGAGTTTTTAGATTTTGTGGTTAATGTATGTCACCTCCTGCTGCTGACTTGAAACGTTCAGGGAAGCACGTGCAGGGCCCTGATCTGCTTCAGCTTAGACCACATTATGGTGTAATACTGAGAGCCTCGTGCATTGGAGCAAACATTGTGGGAAACAGTGAGGGAAGATGGACCCCTCGGGTTGGAGGACACTCAGAATGGGACTGATGACGCAGTCCAGCTGCAGCAATGTCCAAGGATGCCTCAAGGTGGGTCACGGCGTCGGCGAGTGAGAGACAGAAACCACATGACTCAAAGGTTGCGGGTGACACTTCCAATTTTATTCATGCAAAGCTTCAAATTATAGATGCTTTTCCTTTGCTTAAATCTTACGGCTTGAGGTCATACATCAGGAAATTCTCAAGACCATGACAAGTTACATAATCACATTTCTTTACTCTCCATCAGATGCACATCAGAATTCCTGGTTAAAAATTAGCACATCTTGAAAGGAAAACCGTCCCAAACACAAGTGTGAAAAACACAAACCTTCTAACCATAAGTGAGCACACTTTATCACACTAGGGCATATTGTTCGAACTATGAAATCAATAAAGCATTCATGCATTTCATTACCAAACACCAAAATGACTTGACAGACTTTGGCTGTCCTTTCTGTTCCTTCTTAAATTGTTCCTCTGGGCTTTCATTTATTGTTTTCTTTTCCACTAAGTTCCCATAAATCAAACTCCCAATGGTCTTTCTGAACCAAGACACGAGTTGCCTCAAAATAGGTAGCTTTGCATCAGTGGACGTCAAGTTGCCTCACAATAGGTAGCATTCCTTCAGTGGACTCCAACCACCACGGGGGCTTCAGCTCCTTGCAATGAAGATCAGGGCGTCTTGCAAGCAAGTGTAGGGCCCGTGGGCTACTGACATCTCGTGAGCAATTCCAATCATTTCTCACTTGGGGAGGGTCCTTGGGAACTTTCGTCAGCCTGGGTGTCCTGCTGACTAGCTGGACTTGTCGTCTCATTCCGCTGTTGCTTCTCAGTTTGTAGTATCAGCACGTCCATCCGAACATAGGTTTTGGCTGTGTTTTGGTAAACCACCTCAGCCAGTGTGTCCCTGGGTCAGGCCCTGCCGGTGCATGATGCAACTATCCTTTTCGGGCACGTATGTGCGCGCAAGCACACACCCAGCGCCACACACAGGCACGCACACCCACACGGTCACGTTGTGCGCTTCGGAAAGGCGCAGTCCCCCGGGTTTTTAAATATTACTTCGAAACATAAACAGTTTTAATTTAAAAATAAAAGGGATACATTTTTTAATAAAAGGGATATCTTTGAGAAATGAAACCAGAAACCAGAACTATGCAGAAGGAGGAGGAGGTGAATGCTCTATGGCGCTCGCCAGACAGTTGCAAACACGTGCCTCATCCCTATTGGCTGTGCTCATTCCTGTCGCCAATCACATCTTGTATATCGAATCAGGTGCTCGAAGGGAAAGCTATGTAAGAGCGGCGGCTGGCACTCTCCTCCGAAGAGCTCAAGTTCCGCTGGCCTGTCGGAGCCCACAGCCCTCTCTTCTCCCCCAGAACTGCTCCTCCATCCGCAGCATGGCGTCGAAAGGCCCTCCTGCCCGTTCTCAGCGTACCCAAGACCGAAGAAAGAGGACTGTCTGGACCGCTTCTCAATCTGACATCTTAGAAGCCTCATTTGCTCGAGACCCGTATCCAGGCTTCACGGCCAGAGAAGAACTTGCCAGAGCCTTCGACGTGGCCGAGGACAGAATCTTCCTGTGGTTCAAAAATCGCAGAAGTCGACAGCTCAGGAGGAGCCGACTGAGCTCCGTGCCGCCTCGCACCACTTCTGCAGCCAAAGCGCCGAAGGCAGACAGACGCAAGAGGACTGTCATCAGCAAAGATCAAAGAGCCCACCTGGTGCAAGCATTCCAGAAGCAGCCATTCCCTGGCGTGAAAGACAGGCAAGAGCTGGCACGCCACACAGGCCTTCCGGAAGCGCGGATTGACACGTGGTTCCAGAACAGAAGGGCCCGACACCCACCGCACACCAGGGTGCGGCTGGATCACCGCGGGCTCCAGCGATGCAGCTCCAGCCCGGTCTTCCCATGTCCGCTTCTGCAGCCACTGGAGCAAAGCACACCCCTAGATGCCCAGAGACCGCCCTCCCTGGGCTTCGGGGGCGGCGGCCGAGGTGATGGAGACAGCAATCCGTTAGCTTGCGTCATGGGAGGCCAAGCCTCTGTGGGCCCGGTGCCCCATCAGGGGCAAATGCCACAGGAGTTCACCCAGGCGGCAAGGCCTCCGGAGACAAGGACACACTACTTGGACCTTTCCAGCTGCGGAAACCAAGGTCCCAAACAACACGACATTCTTTCGGACGCCGCGCAGTGGAAAGACACTTCGTTGTGGGAGCATCCAAACCTGTTCTGGCAGAGCCCGGCTCCTGCACACACACCAGCCCCAGTGGGATGGGGGCCTGGCCTGGCCCTGAGCGTGAGTGCCCAGCGGCAGCTGACTGGGGAGACACACCTGCACAACCAGCAGGCCACACTGCTGCAGGAAAACTCTCCACTGCTTGCCCAAGCCTCTCCACAAGGCACCAGCTTCTTGGACCAACTCTTCGACGACCTGGAAATTCAGCAGAATGCCCAGCCATTGGTGAATCAGCAGGAAGCAGGCCTGCAATGGGAGCCACCACTGCAATTCCCCATCAGCGAGGAGCTCTATCAGGAGTACCTAAGAGACTTGTAAAACGCCCCGAAGGCCCGGAAGACTCACTAAAACCCTCTGAAAAGCACCAATCATACCTTATACGCTTAAAAAAAAATTAAAGAAAACACGAAACGTATTTAAAACCACCTTTAATGCCCCACAACCAGGAAAATAATAAACACACTGAAATCAGTAAGAAACAACAGCAACACAATGATACCCTAAAAAAGGCACCTGAAGGAGTAGATATCTATGTATATTTATATATTATATAAGTGATTCTATGTAAACGATTAATGTATAATACGTTTATAATTTATACATCATAGATCATTTATACATAGAGTACATACAAAATCTGAAACCCCCCCAAAACCATTCATAAACCATGGAATACATTTGCAAAGACCCAAAGGGACCAAAGAAGCCCTTTAGGACCCCTTGGAGATCATTTGTAATTTCCTCCCCCCAAGAGAGTAAAACCCTACATAGACTTGGTCAGGTGTCCACTGAGCTTCTTCATGTCCCCGGCCCCACCAATTGAGGTCATCGAGCTGCAAGCTGATTAACAGGCTAAAGGCCATCCCTTCACTCTCAAGAGCCTCAAGTTCAGAGAACATCATGTATCTCTTGCTGCACACGTGTGACAGGAAAGCCCACCCCTAGAGTCCAGATGACAACCTAAGCTTGGTCTCTGAGCTGGCTTGACCTTAGCTGTCTTTGAATTCTTGTACAGGGCTTAATCTATGTGCCTGATGGAAAGGGTGTGGAGCCTACTTAGGGTGGGGCAGGAAGCAGGTCTGAATGCTTTTGATAGCTGACCACACTCAGGCATGTAGTCATCAAGCGGTTGCCCTGGGAGTTCATGTAGTAGCTTAGCAACCTTGTGCTGTGAAGTGCCTTAAGACTGGCATTGTTATGGTGTGTGGAGGTGGTGGTGTGGTGGTGTGGTGGTGGTGGAGGAGGAGACACGGTGGGGAGCGACATTGACTTCGTAGACGGTGACTGGGATGCACCTCCAAACCAGGAAAGTGAAGGTACCCTCCAGGGAAGCCCCACCCTCTCAGACTACTTAACAGATGAACATTGACAGTTGGTTCACACACATGGTCCTGTAGGTTGTGTTTCACACACTCTGGGGACTGTGAAAACCCCAGATCTATGCTTGAGTCTCCGTGTGAATGAATGGATTCCATTTGAGCTTCCATTCGGAGCACTGCGTGGACGGTGGAAGATCAACATGCACTTTTCAGTGGATTTGCCTCTGTGGCTCTGACGACTGGATAAGGGGGTAGATTGGCAAAGGTCTAAGCCTTTGCCCAGCTAGATGGCAGTCACTCTCTCTCTGGTTCTCTCTCTTCTCTCCCACACACCCACACCCACATCCACACACACAAACAGAGGGTCATGCATTATCTCCTGACTGCTTGGGTCAGTCCGAATTTCCTGGAGACACCTTGGAAGCTCTTCTGCGCATGAATCCCATCTCTCTATGTGTTCCATTTACAGTGGTCAGACCCGTGCCCGCTTCTCTGATCCCACCCGCAACTGTGATCTCTTGAGTGGAAACCTGCCTCCGCCAGTCACGATCAGTTTGGTGGCAATTCTCTGACTTTGCTGTCTCTCCGCCGATCCATTGATTTCCGTTTAACTGGCCTAGCTAGTGACTGAGAATTCTTCAACATGCATGCAGACAGACACCTCCTTCGGAAGAGTTGTACGTGGTTGGTTTCACAGACAGTCCAAAGAGCCACACCGCAATCAATCAAGTGAGATTTTAGTGAAAGCCATTGGGTGAATGGGTGAACTGGAAGAGTCAGTGGGTCACAAGAGCACAGTAGAACACACTCAGCTTAGTAGGCGTCAAACGGCTAGCAGGAAAGGATCATCAATCCTTGACATGAGCAGTTCCTCCAAGTGGGAACATTCTGGGGGAATTCCCACTGTGTGCAGTCCTCAGGATGAAGTGTTCCAAGCCAATGTTTATTTCAAAACAGGTCGGGGTGTGTGTAGGGGGGGTGGTTGTGCACGCGGCAGGGGATGTGCTGCACATTTATCTGGTTTAAAACTCCGTTTGTGCTAAAGTGAGGATTTTTGGATGCCATGGGCAAAAAGTTTCTAGGCAAAAACTTTGCCAAATAACAGTAAAAGGTAAGGAAGAGCCCTGGAGACTGATCTAGGGCAAGTCATTGGTGATTTGTTTTGAAATAATGTAATCCTCACAGGTTACCCTCATCAATGTAAGTGTGTGTGTGTGTGTGTGTGTGTGTGTGTGTATGTGTGTGTGTGCGTCCGTGTGTGTGTGTGTGTGTGTGTGTGTGTTTGGACATCCCACCCAATTCTGCTTCCGTGCAGCAACACTGCACGGAGAGAAAACCGCTGGACCAGGGAGCAGTTAAGTAATCCCGAGTGTTGGTCCGGATTACTGCTTCTGACAGTTAACATTTACCCTGAGGCACCCTCGGGATTACCCCCAGGGAGTTTAACAATGTAACACAATCACAAACACAATGGCTATGTATTTCAATAAAGAAAAGGGAATGCAAAACAACTGCTGATAAATTTCAGCAAGGTGGCAGGGCAAGCAAGGTCCCAGGAAGTCACTCCTCACACAAAAGACCCTTGAGCCCAGGGAAGTGAGCACAATAAAGACAGGACTTTTGGAAGGTGCCTACGGATAAGAGCATGGCCAAGTCCAAAAAAAAGCCATCTGTTTTTTAATCCTTTTATTGGACGCTCACACAACCCTTAACAAATTCCATACACGCATCTATTCTTCCATCCATCCATCCATCCATCCATCCATCCATCCATCCATCCATCCATTCACCAACCCATTGTATCAAGCACATATGTATATGTGTTGCCATCCTCATTCTCAAAACTTTTGCGTTCTGCTTGAGCCCTTGGTATCAGGTCCTCATTCCCCCCCTCCTTCCCCACTGCCCCTTCCTCATGAACCCTTGATAATTTAAAATTATTAGTACTTTTACATGTCTTACTCTATCTGATGTCTCACTTTCCCCTCTTTTCTGTAGTCTATCTCCCCAGGGATGGAGTTATATGTAGAACCTTGTAAATAAGTTCCCATTTCCATCCCACCCTCCTTCCACTCTCCCGGTATCACCACTGGTCCTGAAGGGACCATCTCTCCTGGATTCCCGGAAAGCCATCTGAAAGGAGATTCATCCAAGAATGGTGATTTCATCTATGTTTAAAAATTGACACACATGTGGCTCTGGAGTACTTTTAAGACTGATTATAGGGAATAGGAGTTTATGAGTTCGGCTCTTCCATATCAAAAGGTTGGCAAAGAGACACAGAAAAGAAAGTTGTGATTTCATGATTTGTGTGTCAAGTCAAGTATTGGCACGATTAGAAAATCATCATCATCATCACCACCACCTCCACCACCATCATCATCGGTCACAGGTACAGGAAAGAAGAAAATATTCTAGAATCAAAACGCGTGAAAATAAATGGCTGTATGAATGGCATGACATCAGGCTGAAGTGCAAGTTTAAACGTTTCAAAAAAGCAACACAAAACAAAAAAAAAAGAACCCATCTGATCTTTCCCCCCACCCACAACAAACAAACAAACCAAAAGTTTGTATAAAAATTGCATTGCATTGCAATGTGGGAGGGTGGATGTTAGGTAGAATAGGGAGAACCCAGTGGCATAGTCCTCAGTGGCTTTCGTGTGTGCTGTGCCTGCCATGATTGGAAATCAATCATCACTCCTCGTACACACACACACACACACACACACACACACACACACACGGTGGTCATGCCTCCTCTCCTGACTGCTTGGATCAGTCAGAGGTTCCTGGAGCCACCTTGTAAGCCCTTCTGCGTATGCACCCTCAGGGGATGTGGCACGTATATATTTGGTCTAAAACTCCTCCTCTGCTAAAGTGAGTGTTTTTGATGCCATAGACAAAAAAATTCCTTGAAAATTTTTCAAAATGTCAGTAAAAGGGCATGCAGGGCACTGGAGATTTATCTAGGGAGAAGTCTGAGGTTTTATGCTTTGATACAATGTAATCCCCACAAGTTACACTGTATAAGTGTTTGTGGGCGTGTGCGCGCGCCTGTTTGTGTGTGTGCGTGTCATTTAGATTTGCAGTTTTTAATTTCCTGCCCAGTTCCGCCCCTGTGTGGTGACACTGCAGGCAGAGAACACCACTGGACTAGAGAGCAGTTAAGATGCTTCTAGGCAGTGCAACTCCAAGTTTGCCTCGGGATTACAGATTTTGTCAGTTAACATTTACCCCGAGCTACATCGGGATTACCGCCAGCGAGCTTAATCAAATAACTCAATCAGGAACATGATGGCAATGTGTTTCAGAAAAGAAATGAAAAGAAAAGAAAAAGGAAAAATTGCTGATTAGATTCTGCAAGGTGACTGTGCAGGCAGGTCTGAGGAAGTCAGTCCTCACACAAAAGTCCCTTGGCCCTGGGGAGTGAGCAGAAAAGGACAAGACACCTGGAAGACCTCCGGTAGATAAGAGCACATCCAAGTCGAAAGGAAAGCCGTCTAAAATTTTAAAAAATCATTTTATTGGAGGCTCACACAACTCTTATCAAAATCCATTCATCTATCCATCTATGCCAAGCACATTTGTACATGTGTTGCCATCACCATTCTCAAAACATTTGCTTTCTGCTTGATCCCTTAGTATCAGGTCCTCACTTTCCCCTCACTCCCTCCACAGCTCTCCTAATGAACCCTTGAAAATTTAAAATTATTAATATTTGGTCATATTTTACATTGTCCGATGTCACCCTTCACCAAGATTTCTGTAGTCCATCCCCCAGGGAGGAGGTTATATGTAGATCCTTGTAGATAGGCTCCCCCTTTCCATTCCTCCGTCACTCTACCCTCTGGGCATCAGCACTGGTCCTGAAGGGATCATCTCTCCTGGATTCCCGGAAACCATCTGCAAGGAGATTCATCTGAGAATGGTGATTTCCTCTGTCCATAAAAATAGACTACGACTGACTCTCAAGTACTTTAAAAACTGTTTTTAGGGAGTGGGGAGTTATGAGATCGGTTCTTCTGTCTGAAGACATTGCCAAAGAGACAGAGCGTTGCGATTGCACAGTTTTTTGTGTGTCATGTCTAGCATTGCCACGATTAGAAATTCATCATCATCATCATCAACCTCAGCTCCAGGGAAGAAGAAACTATTCTAGAATCAAAAAGGATGAAAATAAATGGCGGTATGAAGGATATGACAAGCAGCTAAAGTGAAAGTTTAAATGGTCAAAAAAGCAAAACAAAACAAAAGTTAAAAAGACAAAAACTTGATTTTCTCCGCCACCCTCAACAAACAAAAAATTCAAAAAGTTTGTGTAAGAATTGGATTGCTTTGTGGGGTGGATAGGTGATGGCTGGGTGTTAGGTAGGGTAGGGAGAATCCAGGTGACAAAGTCCGCAGTGGCTTCCCTGGGTGGTGTGCCTGCCTTAAATGGAAATCGATCATCACTCCTCAAGGAAAATCTATCACACGCACACAAACACACACAGGGTGGTCATGCGTGTTCTCATGACTCCTTGGGTGGGTCAGTGGTTCCTGTAGCCACCTTGTAACCACTTCTCCAGATGCACCCCGCCTCACTTTTTGTTCTGATCACAGTGGTCACACCCATTAGCGCTTGTCTGCTCCTACCAGCACCTGCGGTCACTCCAGTGGAAACCTGCTGCTGCCAGTCGCTATCAGTTGATGGCAATTCTGCCCCATTGCTCTCTCTCCACTGATCGATTGATTCCCATGTGAGTGGCCTAACTATTGACTGAGAATTCTTCAACAAACAGGCAGACAAACAGGCAGGCACAGGCAGACTGACACACGGACAACAGATCCTTGGGAAGAGCTGTACCCGCTGAAAGAGCCACACCACAATCAATCAAAAGAGCTTTTAGTGAAATCCAGTGGGTGAATGGGTGAACTGTAAGAGTCAGTGGGTTCTGAGAGCACAGCAGAACACACTCAGCTTATTAGATTGCAAACCACCAGTATGGAAGGATGACCAATCATGGACCCATGCAATTCCTCGAAGTGGGATCTTTAGGGGGGAACTCCCAATGTCTAGAAGGCTTCAGGCTGAGGTGTTTCTAGCCACCGATTATTTCAAAACTGGGCCTTGGGTGTGTGAATGTTTGAGCACTGCGGGGGAATTGGCGCACATTTATCTGGGCTAAAACTCCCTCTGTGCTAAAGTGAGACTTTTTTTGAAGCCATGTGCAAAAAGTTTCCAAGGAAAATTGTTTTCCAAATGACAGTAAAGGACAGGCAAGGCACTGGGGACTAATCTAGGGATAAATCTGAGGTGATTTGCTTTGATACAATATAATCCTCCCAGGTTACACTCTATCACTGTTTGTGTGTGTGCATGTGCTTTTTAGACATGCGATTTTGAATTTCCCACCCAGTTTGGCTCGCATTTGGTGACAATGAAGGCTGAGAACAATGCTGGACCTAGGAGCAAAGAACAGACTTCTCTGCAGTGCAACCCTAAAAGTGTCCCAGGATTATTGCTTCTAACAGTTAACATTTACCGCAAGCGAGCTTCGGGATAACCGCCAGGGAACATAACCATATAACTCAATCATGGAAATGATGGCAATGGGTTTCAAAATGGAAAGGAAAAGGAAAAAAAACTCTCATCAGATACAGCAAGGTGGCAGGGCTAGCAAAATCCAAGGAAGTCAGTCCTCACATTAAAAGGTCCTTCAGCCTTGGGAAGTGAGCAGAAAAGGACAGGACACCTGGAAGACCTCCAGAAGATAAGAGAACATCCAAGTCTAAAGGAAAGCCTTCTTTAAAAATATATATATATATTATTGGAAGTTTGTACAACTCTTATCAAAATCCTTCAATCCATCAGATGTGTCAAGCACATCTGTACCAGTGTTGCCATCATCATTCTCAAAATATTTGCTTTCTGCTTGAGCCCTTGCTATCAGCTCCTCATTTTCCCACTCCCTCCCCGCTCCCCCTACCTCATGAACCTTTAATATTTAAGAATTATTAGTATTTTGTTATAACTTACACTGTCCAATGTCTGCTTTCACCCTCGCTTTTTCCTCCATCCCCCCAGAAAGGAGATTATATGTAGATACTTGTAAATTGGTTCCTGTTTTCCACCTCACCTTTCCTCTACCCTTCTGGTATCCTCACTGGTCCTGAAGGAATTATCTCTCTTGCATTCCAGGAAATCCATCTGAAAGGAGATTCACTTGAGAATGGTGATTTCTTCTGTGTGTAAAAATAGAAACACATCTGGCTCTCCAGTACTTTTGAAACTGTATTTAGGGAGTAGGGAGTTATGAGATCGGCTCTGCCATCTCAAAAGTTTGTGAAAGAGACACAGAAGAGAACGTTTTGATTGCAGAATGTTCTGTTGTGTCTAGTCTAGTATTACCACGATTGGAAAATCATCATCATCATCATCATCACCACCTTCATCATCAATCACAGTTAAAGGGAAGAAAACAATGTTCTACAATTTAAAAGGATGACAATAGGATTGCGGTATTGATGGTACGACATGCGGCTGAAGTGCAACTTTAAACGGTTTAAAAATATACAAACAAGCAAAACACCTGATCTTTTTCCCCATCCCCAAAAAACAAACCAACCACAAAATGTGTGTAAGAATCTGAGTTTTTGTTGGGGAGGCAAGAGATGGGTGGGGGGTCGGTGTTAGGCAGGACAGGGAGAACTCACGTGGTATAATCCACAGTGGCATGGCTGGGTGGTGTGCCTGTCCTCAATGGAAATCAATATCACTCCTCTAGCAAGGGCTATCACACACACAAACAGACACACACACACACACGGTGTGGATGGGTCAGTCAGATTCCTAGAGCCACATTGTAAGCTCTTTGGCATACACGCCCCATCTCTCTATGTGTTCCAATCACGGTGGTCTGACCCCTGCCTCCTATTCTGGTCCCATTCATAACTGTGGTTTCTGGAGGGGAAACCCATCACAGTCAGTCACGATTGGTTTTGTGGCAATTCTGTCCCTCTGTTCTCAACTCGACCGATTAATTGATTCCCATTTGAGTGGCCAAGCTAGTGACTGAGAATCTTCAACAGACAGGCCGACAGACAAGCAGATAGGCAGATAGACAGATGGACAGATCCTTGGGAAGAGTTTACCCAGTTGATTTCAAAGACAGTCCAATGAGCCACAACACAATAAATCCAATGAGCTTTTAGTGAAAGCCAGTGGGTGAATGGGCAACACAGAGGAGTCAGTGGGTCGCGAGAGCACAGCAGAATACACTCAGCTTATTGGGCATCAAACCACCAGCAGGGAAGGAGGATCAATCCTTAACACACCCAGTACCTCCAAGTGAGAATGTTTTGGGGGAATTCCCAATGTTTGCAGTCCTCAGGCTGAGGTGTTCCTAGCTACTGTTTAGTTCATAATTGGTCAACGTGTTTGTGAGAGTGAGGGCATGGAGGGGATGTGGTTGTAGTAGGCCATAAGCTGGCCCAGGTGTTTCTTGGTGTGCGACTAGTCCCCTGTGCCTCTGTTTACCTTGTAACTAAAAGCATTGTGAGATACCTAATTCCTTTCTGACCTGGCAGCTAAAAGCAGTGTGAGATAACTCAGTTATTTACGACCTCTTAAGATCCTTTTGAACCTTGCATGTCCTTGCGCTTATCCTTGAATATAGTGCTCTTATTATACAAATGTTTAGAAAGCGTGACTCGCTAAGTAACATTTGCATAGATTAGAGGTTAGGCATGTTTTTTAAAGCAAGTTCTCTGATGTTTGTTTTGTAACCATTCCCTTGTAAGAAGAGTGTAAAAACCAAGCTCTGAACATATTTTAGTCCATCAGACTGTTGTCCTCCCAATCCCATGCTTTGTATATGGCTCTATCTTTTTTTCTTTCACCCGCACGCCTCATTTCAGACGCAGCTTGATGGGGGATAAGCTGGACTAATCACCCGCACTTTTGGCGCCCAACATGGGAGCTTTGGAAACTGAGGACCCCGTGACAGACAGGCAGTGAAAGTTTACAGTGAAAATTAAGGGCAAGTGGTGAAACGTTGGGAGTAACAAATAATGGGACACACTTCTAGTAAATGTATGTATGTAAATATGCTTCAAAATATGTTAAGAGCGAGAGGAGCAAAAGGAACCTACTAAAGATTAGAAGAGTTTTTAGATTTTGTGGTTAATGTATGTCACCTTCTGCTGCTGACTTGAAACGTTCAGGGAAGCACGTGCAGGGCCCTGATCTGCTTCAGCTTAGACCACATTATGGTGTAATACTGAGAGCCTCGTGCATTGGAGCAAACATTGTGGGAAACAGTGAGGGAAGATGGACCCCTCGGGTTGGAGGACACTCAGAATGGGACTGATGCCGCAGTCCAGCTGCAGCAATGTCCACGGATGCCTCAAGGTGGGTCACAGCGTCGGCGAGTGAGAGACAGAAACCACACGACTCAAAGGTTGCGGGTGACACTTCCAATTTTATTCATGCAAAGCTTCAAATTATAGATGCTTTTCCTTTGCTTAAATCTTACGGCTTGAGGTCATACATCAGGAAATTCTCAAGACCATGACAAGTTACATAATCACATTTCTTTACTCTCCATCAGATGCACATCAGAATTCCTGGTTAAAAATTAGCACATCTTGAAAGGAAAACCGTCCCAAACACAAGTGTGAAAAACACAAACCTTCTAACCATAAGTGAGCACACTTTATCACACTAGGGCATATTGTTCGAACTATGAAATCAATAAAGCATTCATGCATTTCATTACCAAACACCAAAATGACTTGACAGACTTTGGCTGTCCTTTCTGTTCCTTCTTAAATTGTTCCTCTGGGCTTTCATTTATTGTTTTCTTTTCCACTAAGTTCCCATAAATCAAACTCCCAATGGTCTTTCTGAACCAAGACACGAGTTGCCTCAAAATAGGTAGCTTTGCATCAGTGGACGTCAAGTTGCCTCACAATAGGTAGCATTCCTTCAGTGGACTCCAACCACCACGGGGGCTTCAGCTCCTTGCAATGAAGATCAGGGCGTCTTGCAAGCAAGTGTAGGGCCCGTGGGCAACTGACATCTCGTGAGCAATTCCAATCATTTCTCACTTGGGGAGGGTCCTTGGGAACTTTCGTCAGCCTGGGTGTCCTGCTGACTAGCTGGACTTGTCGTCTCATTCCGCTGTTGCGTCTCAGTTTGTAGTATCAGCACGTCCATCCGAACATAGGTTTTGGCTGTGTTTTGGTAAACCACCTCAGCCAGTGTGTCCCTGGGTCAGGCCCTGCCGGTGCATGATGCAACTATCCTTTTCGGGCACGTATGTGCGCGCAAGCACACACCCAGCGCCACACACAGGCACGCACACTCACACGGTCACGTTGTGCGCTTCGGAAAGGCGCAGTCCCCCGGGTTTTTAAATATTACTTCGAAACATAAACAGTTTTAATTTAAAAATAAAAGGGATACATTTTTTAATAAAAGGGATATCTTTGAGAAATGAAACCAGAACTATGCAGAAGGAGGAGGAGGTGAATGCTCTATGGCGCTCGCCAGACAGTTGCAAACACGTGCCTCAACCCTATTGGCTGTGCTCATTCCTGTCGCCAATCACATCTTGTATATCGAATCAGGTGCTCGAAGGGAAAGCTATGTAAGAGCGGCGGCTGGCACTCTCCTCCGAAGAGCTCAAGTTCCGCTGGCCTGTCGGAGCCCACAGCCCTCTCTTCTCCCCCAGAACTGCTCCTCCATCCGCAGCATGGCGTCGAAAGGCCCTCCTGCCCGTTCTCAGCGTACCCAAGACCGAAGAAAGAGGACTGTCTGGACCGCTTCTCAATCTGACATCTTAGAAGCCTCATTTGCTCGAGACCCGTATCCAGGCTTCACGGCCAGAGAAGAACTTGCCAGAGCCTTCGACGTGGCCGAGGACAGAATCTTCCTGTGGTTCAAAAATCGCAGAAGTCGACAGCTCAGGAGGAGCCGACTGAGCTCCGTGCCGCCTCGCACCACTTCTGCAGCCAAAGCGCCGAAGGCAGACAGACGCAAGAGGACTGTCATCAGCAAAGATCAAAGAGCCCACCTGGTGCAAGCATTCCAGAAGCAGCCATTCCCTGGCGTGAAAGACAGGCAAGAGCTGGCACGCCACACAGGCCTTCCGGAAGCGCGGATTGACACGTGGTTCCAGAACAGAAGGGCCCGACACCCACCGCACACCAGGGTGCGGCTGGATCACCGCGGGCTCCAGCGATGCAGCTCCAGCCCGGTCTTCCCATGTCCGCTTCTGCAGCCACTGGAGCAAAGCACATCCCTAGATGCCCAGAGACCGCCCTCCCTGGGCTTCGGGGGCGGCGGCCGAGGTGATGGAGACAGCAATCCGTTAGCTTGCATCATGGGAGGCCAAGCCTCTGTGGGCCCGGTGCCCCATCAGGGGCAAATGCCACAGGAGTTCACCCAGGCGGCAAGGCCTCCGGAGACAAGGACACACTACTTGGACCTTTCCAGCTGCGGAAACCAAGGTCCCAAACAACACGACATTCTTTCGGACGCCCGCAGTGGAAAGACACTTCGTTGTGGGAGCATCCAAACCTGTTCTGGCAGAGCCCGGCTCCTGCACACACACCAGCCCCAGTGGGATGGGGGCCTGGCCTGGCCCTGAGCGTGAGTGCCCAGCGGCAGCTGACTGGGGAGACACACCTGCACAACCAGCAGGCCACACTGCTGCAGGAAAACTCTCCACTGCTTGCCCAAGCCTCTCCACAAGGCACCAGCTTCTTGGACCAACTCCTCGACGACCTGGAAATTCAGCAGAATGCCCAGCCATTGGTGAATCAGCAGGAAGCAGGCCTGCAATGGGAGCCACCACTGCAATTCCCCATCAGCGAGGAGCTCTATCAGGAGTACCTAAGAGACTTGTAAAACGCCCCGAAGGCCCGGAAGACTCACTAAAACCCTCTGAAAAGCACCAATCATACCTTATACGCTTAAAAAAAATTAAAGAAAACACGAAACGTATTTAAAACCACCTTTAATGCCCCACAACCAGGAAAATAATAAACACACTGAAATCAGTAAGAAACAACAGCAACACAATGATACCCTAAAAAAGGCACCTGAAGGAGTAGATATCTATGTATATTTATATATTATATAAGTGATTCTATGTAAACGATTAATGTATAATACGTTTATAATTTATACATCATAGATCATTTATACATAGAGTACATACAAAATCTGAAACCCCCCCAAAACCATTCATAAACCGTGGAATACATTTGCAAAGACCCAAAGGGACCAAAGAAGCCCTTTAGGACCCCTTGGAGATCATTTGTAATTGCCTCCCCCCAAGAGAGTAAAACCCTACATAGACTTGGTCAGGTGTCCACTGAGCTTCTTCATGTCCCCGGCCCCACCAATTGAGGTCATCGAGCTGCAAGCTGATTTACAGGCTAAAGGCCATCCCTTCACTCTCAAGAGCCTCAAGTTCAGAGAACATCATGTATCTCTTGCTGCACACGTGTGACAGGAAAGCCCACCCCTAGAGTCCAGATGACAACCTAAGCTTGGTCTCTGAGCTGGCTTGACCTTAGTTGTCTTTGAATTCTTGTACAGGGCTTAATCTATGTGCCTGATTGAAAGGGTGTGGAGCCTACTTAGGGTGGGGCAGGAAATTGGTCTGAATGCTTTTGATAGCTGACCACACTCAGGCATGTAGCCATCAAGCAGTTGCCCTGGGAGTTCATGTAGTAGCGTAGCAACCTTGTGCTGTGAAGTGCCTTAAGCCTGGCTTTTTTATGGTGCGTGGTGGTGGTGTGGTATTCTTTGTTGGGACACGGTGGGGAGCGACATTGACTTCGTAGACTGTGACTGGGATACACCTCCAAACCAGGAAAGTGAAATTCCCCTCCAGGTGAGCCCCAGCCTCCCAGACTACTTAACGGATGAACACTGACAGTTGGATCACACACACGGTCTTGAAGGTTGTGCTTCACACACTCTGGTGACTGTGAAAACCCCAGATCTATGCTTGAGTCTCCGTGTGAATGAATGGATTCCATTTGAACTTCCATTCTGAGCAATGTGTGGACGGTGGAAAACCAACATGCAGTTTTCAGTGGATTTGGCTCTGACGACTCGATAAGGGGGTAGATTGGCAAAGGTCTAATGCTTTGTCTAGATAGATGGCAGTCTCTCTCTCTCTCTCTCTCTCTCTCACACACACACACACACACACACACACACACACACACACAGAGGAGTCATGCATTATCTCTAGACTGCTTGGGACAGACAGAGTTTTCTGGAGCTACCTTGGAACCTCTTCTGTGCATGGATCCCATCTCTCTTGGTGTTCCACTCACATTGGTCAGACCGGTGCCCGCTTCTCTGATCTCATCCGCAACTGTCATCTCTTGAGTGGAAACCTGCCTCCTCCAGTCAGGATCAGTTTGGTGGCAATTCTCTGACTTTGCTGTCTCTCTGCCGATCCATTGATTTCCATTTGACTGGCCTAGCTAGTGAGTGAGAATTCTCCAACATGCAGGCAGACAGACACCTCCTTCGGAAGAGTTGTACGTGGTTGGTTTCACAGACAGTCCAAAGAGCCACACCGCAATCAATCAAGTGAGATTTTAGTGAAAGCCATTGGGTGAATGGGTGAACTGGAAGAGTCAGTGGGTCATAAGAGCACAGCAGAACACGCTCAGCTTATTAGGCATCAAACGGCTAGCAGGAAATGATCATAAATCCTTGACACAAGCAGTTTCTCAACGTGGGAACATACTGGGGAAATTCCCACTGTGTGTAGTCCTCAGAATGAAGTGTTTCAAGCCAATGTTTATTTCAAAACAGGTTGGGGTGTGTGTAGGGGGTGGTGGTTGTGCACGCAGCAGGGGTTGTGGTGCACATTTATCTGGTTTAAAACATCATTTGTGCTAAAGTGAGGCTTTTTTGATGCCATGGGCCAAAAGTTTCCAGCGGAAACTTTGCCAAATGACAGTAAAAGGCAAGGAAGAGCCCTGGAGACTGATCTAGTTCAGGCCAGTGGTGATTTGATTTGAAATAATGTAATCCTCAAATGTTACCCTCATCAATGTCTGTGTGTGTGTGTGTGTGTGTGTGTGTGTGTGTGTGTGTGTGTTTTGGATGTCCCACCCAATTCTGCTTCCGTACAGCAACAGTGCACGAAGAGAAAACTGCTGGACCAGGGAGCAGTTAAGTAATCCTGAGTGTGGATCCGGATTACTTCTTCTGACAGTTAACATTTACCCTGATGCGTCCTCGAGTTACCGCCAGGGAGCTTAACAACATAACACAATCACAAACAAAATGGATGTGGGTTTCAATAAAGAAAAGGGAATGAAAAACAAATGCTGATAAACTTCAGCAAGGTGGCAGGGCAGGCAAGGTCCCAGGAAGTCACGCCTCACACAAAAGTCCCTTGAGCCCAGGGAAGTGAACAGAAAAATGACAGGAGACTTGGAAGATGCCTACGGATAAGAGCATGTACACGTCCAAAGGAAAGCCATCTCTTTTTTAAATCCTTTTATTGGAGGCTCACACAACTCTTATCAAATTCCATCCACGCATCTATTCTTCCATCCATCCATCCATCCATCAACTCATCCATCCATTGTATCAAGCACATATGTATATGTGTTGCCATTATCATTCTCAAAACATTTGCTTTCTGCTTGAGCCCTATCAATCAGATCCTCACTTTCCCCCTTCCTCCCAGCCCCCCTACCTCATGAACCCTTGATATTTAAAACTTATTAGTATTTTGTTATAACTTACACTGTCCAATGTCTCCTTTCACACTCTTTTTCTTCTCCATCTCCCCAGAAAGGAGATTATATGTAGATATTTTTAAATTGGTTCCCGTTTTCCACCTCACCCTTCCTCTACCCTTCTGGTATCCTCACTGGTCCTGAAGGAATTATCTCTCTTGGATTCCAGGAAATCCATCTGAAAGGAGATTCCCTGAGAATGGTGATTTCTTCTGTCTGTAAAAATAGACACACATCTGACTCTTGAGTTCTTTTAAAACTGTATTTAGGGAATAGGGAGTTAGCAGATCGGCTCTTCCGTCTCAAAAGTTTGTCAAAGAAACACAGAAGAGAACGTTTTGATTGCAGAATGTTCTGCTGTGTCTAGTCAAGTATTGCCACGATTGGAAAATAATCATCATAATCACCATCACCTTCATCATCAATCACAGTTAAAGGGAAGAAAAAATGTTCTCGAATTTAAGGATGACAATAGCATGGCGGTATTGATGGTATGACATGTGGCTAAAATGCAAATTTAAACGGTTTTTAAAAAGTACAAACAAGCAAAACACCTGATCTTTTTCCCCATCCCCAACAAACAAACAAACCCAAAAATGTGTGTAAGAATTTGAGTGTTTGTGCGGGACGCAAGAGATGGCTTGTGGGGGGTCGGTGTTAGGCAGGACACGGAGAACTCATGTGGTATAATCCACAGTGGCATGGCTGGGTGGTGTGCCTGTCCTCAATGGAAATTGATATCACTCCTCAAGCAAGAGCTATCACTCACACACACACACACACACACACAAACACACACACACACACACACACGCACGCACACACAAAGACGGTGTGCCTGGGTTATCTGCTGACTGTTTGGGTCAGTCAGATTTTTGGTGCCACATTGTAAGCTCTTTGGCATATGTGCCCCAACTCTCTATGTGTTCCAATCACGGTGATCTGACCCCTGCCTGCTACTCTGGTCCCACTGAAAACTGTGATTGTTGGAGGGGAAACCATCACAGCCAATCATGATCAGGTTCCTGGAAATTCTGTCCCTTTGTTCTCAACTCCACCAATTAATTGATTCCCATTTGAGTGGCCTAGCTAGTGACTGAGAATCTTCAACAGACAGGCCGAAACACAGGCAGAGAGGCAGATGGACAGATGGACAGATCCTTGGGAAGAGTTTACCCAGTTGATTTCAAAGACAGTCCAATGAGCCACAACACAATAAATCCAATGAGCTTTTAGTGAAAGCCAGCGGGTGAATGGGCAACACAGAGGAGTCAGTGGGTCGCGAGAGCACAGCAGAATACACTCAGCTTATTGGGCATCAAACCACCAGCAGGGAAGGAGGATCAATCCTTAACACACCCAGTACCTCCAAGTGAGAATGTTTTGGGGGAATTCCCAATGTTTGCAGTCCTCAGGCTGAGGTGTTCCTAGCTACTGTTTAGTTCATAATTGGTCAACGTGTTTGTGAGAGTGAGGGCATGGAGGGGATGTGGTTGTAGTAGGCCATAAGCTGGCCCAGGTGTTTCTTGGTGTGCGACTAGTCCCCTGTGCCTCTGTTTACCTTGTAACTAAAAGCATTGTGAGATACCTAATTCCTTTCTGACCTGGCAGCTAAAAGCAGTGTGAGATAACTCAGTTATTTATGACCTCTTAAGATCCTTTTGAACCTTGCATGTCCTTGCGCTTATCCTTGAATATAGTGCTCTTATTATACAAATGTTTAGAAAGCGTGACTCGCTAAGTAACATTTGCATAGATTAGAGGTTAGGCATGTTTTTTAAAGCAAGTTCTCTGATGTTTGTTTTGTAACCATTCCCTTGTAAGAAGAGTGTAAAAACCAAGCTCTGAACATATTTTAGTCCATCAGACTGTTGTCCTCCCAATCCCATGCTTTGTATATGGCTCTATCTTTTTTTCTTTCACCCGCACGCCTCATTTCAGACGCAGCTTGATGGGGGATAAGCTGGACTAATCACCCGCACTTTTGGCGCCCAACATGGGAGCTTTGAAAACTGAGGACCCCGTGACAGACAGGCCGTGAAAGTTTACAGTGAAAATTAAGGGCAAGTGGTGAAACGTTGGGAGTAACAAATAATGGGACACACTTCTAGTAAATGTATGTATGTAAATATGCTTCAAAATATGTTAAGAGCGAGAGGAGCAAAAGGAACCTACTAAAGATTAGAAGAGTTTTTAGATTTTGTGGTTAATGTATGTCACCTTCTGCTGCTGACTTGAAACGTTCAGGGAAGCACGTGCAGGGCCCTGATCTGCTTCAGCTTAGACCACATTATGGTGTAATACTGAGAGCCTCGTGCATTGGAGCAAACATTGTGGGAAACAGTGAGGGAAGATGGACCCCTCGGGTTGGAGGACACTCAGAATGGGACTGATGCCGCAGTCCAGCTGCAGCAATGTCCACGGATGCCTCAAGGTGGGTCACAGCGTCGGCGAGTGAGAGACAGAAACCACACGACTCAAAGGTTGCGGGTGACACTTCCAATTTTATTCATGCAAAGCTTCAAATTATAGATGCTTTTCCTTTGCTTAAATCTTACGGCTTGAGGTCATACATCAGGAAATTCTCAAGACCATGACAAGTTACATAATCACATTTCTTTACTCTCCATCAGATGCACATCAGAATTCCTGGTTAAAAATTAGCACATCTTGAAAGGAAAACCGTCCCAAACACAAGTGTGAAAAACACAAACCTTCTAACCATAAGTGAGCACACTTTATCACACTAGGGCATATTGTTCGAACTATGAAATCAATAAAGCATTCATGCATTTCATTACCAAACACCAAAATGACTTGACAGACTTTGGCTGTCCTTTCTGTTCCTTCTTAAATTGTTCCTCTGGGCTTTCATTTATTGTTTTCTTTTCCACTAAGTTCCCATAAATCAAACTCCCAATGGTCTTTCTGAACCAAGACACGAGTTGCCTCAAAATAGGTAGCTTTGCATCAGTGGACGTCAAGTTGCCTCACAATAGGTAGCATTCCTTCAGTGGACTCCAACCACCACGGGGGCTTCAGCTCCTTGCAATGAAGATCAGGGCGTCTTGCAAGCAAGTGTAGGGCCCGTGGGCAACTGACATCTCGTGAGCAATTCCAATCATTTCTCACTTGGGGAGGGTCCTTGGGAACTTTCGTCAGCCTGGGTGTCCTGCTGACTAGCTGGACTTGTCGTCTCATTCCGCTGTTGCTTCTCAGTTTGTAGTATCAGCACGTCCATCCGAACATAGGTTTTGGCTGTGTTTTGGTAAACCACCTCAGCCAGTGTGTCCCTGGGTCAGGCCCTGCCGGTGCATGATGCAACTATCCTTTTCGGGCACGTATATGCGCGCAAGCACACACCCAGCGCCACACACAGGCACGCACACCCACACGGTCACGTTGTGCGCTTCGGAAAGGCGCAGTCCCCCGGGTTTTTAAATATTACTTCGAAACATAAACAGTTTTAATTTAAAAATAAAAGGGATACATTTTTTAATAAAAGGGATATCTTTGAGAAATGAAACCAGAAACCAGAACTATGCAGAAGGAGGAGGAGGTGAATGCTCTATGGCGCTCGCCAGACAGTTGCAAACACGTGCCTCATCCCTATTGGCTGTGCTCATTCCTGTCGCCAATCACATCTTGTATATCGAATCAGGTGCTCGAAGGGAAAGCTATGTAAGAGCGGCGGCTGGCACTCTCCTCCGAAGAGCTCAAGTTCCGCTGGCCTGTCGGAGCCCACAGCCCTCTCTTCTCCCCCAGAACTGCTCCTCCATCCGCAGCATGGCGTCGAAAGGCCCTCCTGCCCGTTCTCAGCGTACCCAAGACCGAAGAAAGAGGACTGTCTGGACCGCTTCTCAATCTGACATCTTAGAAGCCTCATTTGCTCGAGACCCGTATCCAGGCTTCACGGCCAGAGAAGAACTTGCCAGAGCCTTCGACGTGGCCGAGGACAGAATCTTCCTGTGGTTCAAAAATCGCAGAAGTCGACAGCTCAGGAGGAGCCGACTGAGCTCCGTGCCGCCTCGCACCACTTCTGCAGCCAAAGCGCCGAAGGCAGACAGACGCAAGAGGACTGTCATCAGCAAAGATCAAAGAGCCCACCTGGTGCAAGCATTCCAGAAGCAGCCATTCCCTGGCGTGAAAGACAGGCAAGAGCTGGCACGCCACACAGGCCTTCCGGAAGCGCGGATTGACACGTGGTTCCAGAACAGAAGGGCCCGACACCCACCGCACACCAGGGTGCGGCTGGATCACCGCGGGCTCCAGCGATGCAGCTCCAGCCCGGTCTTCCCATGTCCGCTTCTGCAGCCACTGGAGCAAAGCACATCCCTAGATGCCCAGAGACCGCCCTCCCTGGGCTTCGGGGGCGGCGGCCGAGGTGATGGAGACAGCAATCCGTTAGCTTGCATCATGGGAGGCCAAGCCTCTGTGGGCCCGGTGCCCCATCAGGGGCAAATGCCACAGGAGTTCACCCAGGCGGCAAGGCCTCCGGAGACAAGGACACACTACTTGGACCTTTCCAGCTGCGGAAACCAAGGTCCCAAACAACACGACATTCTTTCGGACGCCGCGCAGTGGAAAGACACTTCGTTGTGGGAGCATCCAAACCTGTTCTGGCAGAGCCCGGCTCCTGCACACACACCAGCCCCAGTGGGATGGGGGCCTGGCCTGGCCCTGAGCGTGAGTGCCCAGCGGCAGCTGACTGGGGAGACACACCTGCACAACCAGCAGGCCACACTGCTGCAGGAAAACTCTCCACTGCTTGCCCAAGCCTCTCCACAAGGCACCAGCTTCTTGGACCAACTCCTCGACGACCTGGAAATTCAGCAGAATGCCCAGCCATTGGTGAATCAGCAGGAAGCAGGCCTGCAATGGGAGCCACCACTGCAATTCCCCATCAGCGAGGAGCTCTATCAGGAGTACCTAAGAGACTTGTAAAACGCCCCGAAGGCCCGGAAGACTCACTAAAACCCTCTGAAAAGCACCAATCATACCTTATACGCTTAAAAAAAATTAAAGAAAACACGAAACGTATTTAAAACCACCTTTAATGCCCCACAACCAGGAAAATAATAAACACACTGAAATCAGTAAGAAACAACAGCAACACAATGATACCCTAAAAAAGGCACCTGAAGGAGTAGATATCTATGTATATTTATATATTATATAAGTGATTCTATGTAAACGATTAATGTATAATACGTTTATAATTTATACATCATAGATCATTTATACATAGAGTACATACAAAATCTGAAACCCCCCCAAAACCATTCATAAACCGTGGAATACATTTGCAAAGACCCAAAGGGACCAAAGAAGCCCTTTAGGACCCCTTGGAGATCATTTGTAATTGCCTCCCCCCAAGAGAGTAAAACCCTACATAGACTTGGTCAGGTGTCCACTGAGCTTCTTCATGTCCCCGGCCCCACCAATTGAGGTCATCGAGCTGCAAGCTGATTTACAGGCTAAAGGCCATCCCTTCACTCTCAAGAGCCTCAAGTTCAGAGAACATCATGTATCTCTTGCTGCACACGTGTGACAGGAAAGCCCACCCCTAGAGTCCAGATGACAACCTAAGCTTGGTCTCTGAGCTGGCTTGACCTTAGTTGTCTTTGAATTCTTGTACAGGGCTTAATCTATGTGCCTGATTGAAAGGGTGTGGAGCCTACTTAGGGTGGGGCAGGAAATTGGTCTGAATGCTTTTGATAGCTGACCACACTCAGGCATGTAGCCATCAAGCAGTTGCCCTGGGAGTTCATGTAGTAGCGTAGCAACCTTGTGCTGTGAAGTGCCTTAAGCCTGGCTTTTTTATGGTGCGTGGTGGTGGTGTGGTGTTGTTTGTTGGGACACGGTGGGGAGCGACATTGACTTCGTAGACTGTGACTGGGATACACCTCCAAACCAGGAAAGTGAAATTCCCCTCCAGGTGAGCCCCAGCCTCCCAGACTACTTAACGGATGAACACTGACAGTTGGATCACACACACGGTCTTGAAGGTTGTGCTTCACACACTCTGGTGACTATGAAAACCCCAGATCTATGCTTGAGTCTCCGTGTGAATGAATGGATTCCATTTGAACTTCCATTCTGAGCAATGTGTGGACGGTGGAAAACCAACATGCAGTTTTCAGTGGATTTGGCTCTGACGACTCGATAAGGGGGTAGATTGGCAAAGGTCTAATGCTTTGTCTAGATAGATGGCAGTCTCCCTCTCTCTCTCTCTCTCACACACACACACACACACACATACATACACACACACAGAGGAGTCATGCATTATCTCTAGACTGCTTGGGACAGACAGAGTTTTCTGGAGCTACCTGGAAGCTCTTCTGTGCATGGATCCCATCTCTCTTGGTGTTCCACTCACATTGGTCAGACCGGTGCCCGCTTCTCTGATCTCATCCGCAACTGTCATCTCTTGAGTGGAAACCTGCCTCCTCCAGTCAGGATCAGTTTGGTGGCAATTCTCTGACTTTGCTGTCTCTCTGCCGATCCATTGATTTCCATTTGACTGGCCTAGCTAGTGAGTGAGAATTCTCCAACATGCAGGCAGACAGACACCTCCTTCGGAAGAGTTGTACGTGGTTGGTTTCACAGACAGTCCAAAGAGCCACACCGCAATCAATCAAGTGAGATTTTAGTGAAAGCCATTGGGTGAATGGGTGAACTGGAAGAGTCAGTGGGTCATAAGAGCACAGCAGAACACGCTCAGCTTATTAGGCATCAAACGGCTAGCAGGAAATGATCATAAATCCTTGACACAAGCAGTTTCTCAACGTGGGAACATACTGGGGAAATTCCCACTGTGTGTAGTCCTCAGAATGAAGTGTTTCAAGCCAATGTTTATTTCAAAACAGGTTGGGGTGTGTGTAGGGGGTGGTGGTTGTGCACGCAGCAGGGGTTGTGGTGCACATTTATCTGGTTTAAAACATCATTTGTGCTAAAGTGAGGCTTTTTTGATGCCATGGGCCAAAAGTTTCCAGCGGAAACTTTGCCAAATGACAGTAAAAGGCAAGGAAGAGCCCTGGAGACTGATCTAGTTCAGGCCAGTGGTGATTTGATTTGAAATAATGTAATCCTCAAATGTTACCCTCATCAATGTCTGTGTGTGTGTGTGTGTGTGTGTGTGTGTGTGTGTGTTTTGGATGTCCCACCCAATTCTGCTTCCGTACAGCAACAGTGCACGAAGAGAAAACTGCTGGACCAGGGAGCAGTTAAGTAATCCTGAGTGTGGATCCGGATTACTTCTTCTGACAGTTAACATTTACCCTGATGCGTCCTTAAGTTACCGCCAGGGAGCTTAACAACATAACACAATCACAAACAAAATGGATGTGGGTTTCAATAAAGAAAAGGGAATGAAAAACAAATGCTGATAAACTTCAGCAAGGTGGCAGGGCAGGCAAGGTCCCAGGAAGTCACGCCTCACACAAAAGTCCCTTGAGCCCAGGGAAGTGAACAGAAAAATGACAGGAGACTTGGAAGATGCCTACGGATAAGAGCATGTACACGTCCAAAGGAAAGCCATCTCTTTTTTAAATCCTTTTATTGGAGGCTCACACAACTCTTATCAAATTCCATCCACGCATCTATTCTTCCATCCATCCATCCATCCATCCATCAACTCATCCATCCATTGTATCAAGCACATATGTATATGTGTTGCCATTATCATTCTCAAAACATTTGCTTTCTGCTTGAGCCCTATCAATCAGATCCTCACTTTCCCCCTTCCTCCCAGCCCCCCCTACCTCATGAACCCTTGATATTTAAAACTTATTAGTATTTTGTTATAACTTACACTGTCCAATGTCTCCTTTCACACTCTTTTTCTTCTCCATCTCCCCAGAAAGGAGATTATATGTAGATATTTTTAAATTGGTTCCCGTTTTCCACCTCACCCTTCCTCTACCCTTCTGGTATCCTCACTGGTCCTGAAGGAATTATCTCTCTTGGATTCCAGGAAATCCATCTGAAAGGAGATTCCCTGAGAATGGTGATTTCTTCTGTCTGTAAAAATAGACACACATCTGACTCTTGAGTTCTTTTAAAACTGTATTTAGGGAATAGGGAGTTAGCAGATCGGCTCTTCCGTCTCAAAAGTTTGTCAAAGAAACACAGAAGAGAACGTTTTGATTGCAGAATGTTCTGCTGTGTCTAGTCAAGTATTGCCACGATTGGAAAATAATCATCATAATCACCATCACCTTCATCATCAATCACAGTTAAAGGGAAGAAAAAATGTTCTCGAATTTAAGGATGACAATAGCATGGCGGTATTGATGGTATGACATGTGGCTAAAATGCAAATTTAAACGGTTTTTAAAAAGTACAAACAAGCAAAACACCTGATCTTTTTCCCCATCCCCAACAAACAAACAAACCCAAAAATGTGTGTAAGAATTTGAGTGTTTGTGCGGGACGCAAGAGATGGCTTGTGGGGGGTCGGTGTTAGGCAGGACACGGAGAACTCATGTGGTATAATCCACAGTGGCATGGCTGGGTGGTGTGCCTGTCCTCAATGGAAATTGATATCACTCCTCAAGCAAGAGCTATCACTCACACACACACACACACACACACACACACACGCACACACAAAGACGGTGTGCCTGGGTTATCTGCTGACTGTTTGGGTCAGTCAGATTTTTGGTGCCACATTGTAAGCTCTTTGGCATATGTGCCCCAACTCTCTATGTGTTCCAATCACGGTGATCTGACCCCTGCCTGCTACTCTGGTCCCACTGAAAACTGTGATTGTTGGAGGGGAAACCATCACAGCCAATCATGATCAGGTTCCTGGAAATTCTGTCCCTTTGTTCTCAACTCCACCAATTAATTGATTCCCATTTGAGTGGCCTAGCTAGTGACTGAGAATCTTCAACAGACAGGCCGAAACACAGGCAGAGAGGCAGATGGACAGATGGACAGATCCTTGGGAAGAGTTTACCCAGTTGATTTCAAAGACAGTCCAATGAGCCACAACACAATAAATCCAATGAGCTTTTAGTGAAAGCCAGCGGGTGAATGGGCAACACAGAGGAGTCAGTGGGTCGCGAGAGCACAGCAGAATACACTCAGCTTATTGGGCATCAAACCACCAGCAGGGAAGGAGGATCAATCCTTAACACACCCAGTACCTCCAAGTGAGAATGTTTTGGGGGAATTCCCAATGTTTGCAGTCCTCAGGCTGAGGTGTTCCTAGCTACTGTTTAGTTCATAATTGGTCAACGTGTTTGTGAGAGTGAGGGCATGGAGGGGATGTGGTTGTAGTAGGCCATAAGCTGGCCCAGGTGTTTCTTGGTGTGGGACTAGTCCCCTGTGCCTCTGTTTACCTTGTAACTAAAAGCATTGTGAGATACCTAATTCCTTTCTGACCTGGCAGCTAAAAGCAGTGTGAGATAACTCAGTTATTTACGACCTCTTAAGATCCTTTTGAACCTTGCATGTCCTTGCGCTTATCCTTGAATATAGTGCTCTTATTATACAAATGTTTAGAAAGCGTGACTCGCTAAGTAACATTTGCATAGATTAGAGGTTAGGCATGTTTTTTAAAGCAAGTTCTCTGATGTTTGTTTTGTAACCATTCCCTTGTAAGAAGAGTGTAAAAACCAAGCTTTGAACGTACTTCCGTCCATCAGACTGTTGTCCTCCCAATCCCATGCTTTGTATATTGCTATTTCTTGTTTTCTGCCATCCGCACGCCTAATTTCAAACGCTGCTTGATGGGGGATAGCTGGTCTAATCACCCCCATATTTGGTGCCCAACAAGCGGCTTTGAAAACTCAGGTCCCGTGACAGACAGGCCGTGAAAGTTTACAGTGAAAATTAAGGGCAAGTGGTGAAACGTTGGGAGTAACAAATAATGGGACACACTTCTGGTAAATGTACGTATGTAAATATGCTTCAAAATATGTTAAGAGCGAGAGGAGCAAAAGTAATCTACTAAAGATTAGAAAAATGTTTTTTAGATTTTGTGGTTAAGGTATGTCACCTTCTGCTGCTGACCTGAAACATTCAGGGAAGCACGTGCAGTGTCCTGATCTGCTTCAGCTTAGACCAAATTATGGTGTAATACTGAGAGCCTCGTGCATTGGAGCAAACATTGTGGGAAACAGTGAGGGAAGATGGACCCCTCGGGTTGGAGGGCACTCAGAATGGGACTGATGCCGCAGTCCAGCTGCAGCAAGGTCCACGGTTCCCTCAAGGTGGGTCACGGCGTTGGCGAGTGAGAGAGAGAAACCACACAACTCAAAGGTTGTAGGTGACAGTTCCAATTTTATTCATGCAAAACTTCAACTTGTATATTCTTTTCCTAGCTAAAATCTTACGACTTGAGTTCATACAGGAGGAAATTCTCAAGACCATGACAAGTTACATAATCACATTTCTTTACTCTCCATCAGATGCACAGCAGGATTCCTGGTTAAAAATTGGTACATCTTGAGACAAAAACTGTCTCTAACACAAGTTTGATAAACATAAACATTCTAACAATAACTGAACACATTTTATCACACTAGGGCATATTGTTCGAACTATGAAATCAATAAAGCATTAATTCATTTCATTATCAAACACCAAAATTACTTGACAGATTTTGGCTCTTCATTCTGTTCCTTCTTAAGGTGTTCCTCTAGGGCTTTCATTTATTGTTCTGTTTTCCACTAAGTTCCCATAAATCAAACTCCCAGTGGTCTTTCTGTACCAAGGCATGAGTTGCCTCAAAATAGGTAGCTTTACTTTAGTGGACTCCAACCACCACGGGGGCTTCAGCGCCTTGCAATGAAGATCAGGTTATCTTGCAAGAAAGGGCAGGGCCGGTGGGCAACCGATATCTGGTGAGCAACTCCAATCATTTCTCACTTGGGGAGGGTCCATAGGAACTTTTGTCAGCGTGGGTGTCCTGCTGAGTAGCTTGACTTGTTGTTTCATCCCACTGTTGCTTCTCATTTTCTAGTATCAGCACGTCTATCTGGACATAGGTTTTGGCTGTGTTTTGGTAAACCACCACAGCCAGTGTGTCCTTGTGTTAGGCTCTGCTGGTGCATAATGCAACTATCCTTTTCGGGCAAGCAATTGTGCGGGCACACACCCATCTCACACACTCACACATTGGAAATACCAGTGACATGGCCTTTGGCCTTCCTTTGTGTACCTATCTGAAAATGGACAGATAATAAACATTTCACAGTTATTCATCAGTCCATGTACCACCCTTAGAGCAGCACTGGTGTAGACCATACATCACTGAGTTCTCCTGCACAAGGAGATGGAGCCCTCGTGGCTGAGTGGTTACACACTGGTTGTAAGCCACCAGCTGCTCCAGGGGAGAAAAGGTGCCTTTCTATTCCAGTAAAGAGCAACCCCAGAAACCCACATGGGCAGTTCTACTTTGTCCTATAGAGTCATTATGAGCTGGAATCAACTCAATGGCAGGAGTCTGAGATTTTGGCTGCCATGTTATCCGGTGGTGGAAGATTGGTGGCCAGGGTTCTTGGTTTGGCTGGGGCACAAGTGGGGAGGGTTAAATTCCTTTGTGTACATTACACTAGAAGAGTGGCCACTTCCTATTTTTAGAATGTAATTGAAAAAGGACTGCAGTTAGTTCCAGTTGATAGTCAACCTGAAAACACTGTGGGACCAAGGGTAGGGTGCCCAAGCATATGCTCCTGAGAGGCCCACCCTGGTCTTTGCCCATCCCTTCCCAGTTAGTGACATTCTGGGCAGTTAAGGCAAATGCAAAGACTAGACGACACGTATGGAAAAATGTTCCAGTGTCAAGGCTTCACTCTGACTAGTTTTAAATACAGAGGCAATGTGAGGTGGGCCCTACTTTACCTGCTGTGATAGTTAAGATTTATTAACTATTCTGGCCAAAAAACACATGTGGGGTTAATTGAAGGGCAGGGAGATAAATGCCTCAGTAAGTCTCGCCTTTCTTGTTCTCTGGTCTCTTGTTCTCCGATGGTCAGACCAGTGTGCCTTAGCAGTTCTTTACCTCAACTGGCAAGGCTCACTTACTGCGAGACATTCCTGAAGAGAAGCCACATGGGCCTACCTGATGCAGCCCTGGGTGCTGGAGAATCCTCCTGGAGACCCCTCCCAGCGCTGATATGCTTACGTGCTCACTGATTCAGCTTTTCTTCTGCAGCCAGCATCACTGCGTGTGTTTGGTAAGATGGAGGAGGACTTTGTATATTGGTGTGGGACATACGGGCTAATGTTGGACTTGTGGGCTTGGGCAGCACTGGGTTGGGATGTTTTCTTGATGTGCACTTACCCTCTATCTATAACTCTCTTTTATACATATGAGTTTCTGTGGATTTATTTCTCTATTGTACCTAGAATGCACAACTACTATAAGAAAAGCCAGGACACAAGTTAGCACCCTTGTCAGTTTGGGAAGGATACTAAATACACAAAAGCAATTTCCTCCCATGGCATCCCTGGGTGGCACAAACAGTTAAGAGCTCAATTCCTAAATAAAATGTACTTCTGAACCCATATGGTGGTGCCTCAGAAAACAGACCTGGTGGCCTGCTTCTGAACGCTCACACAGCCTTGAAGCCCCTACCTAACATGGTTCAGTTTGGCTCTGCACACAGGGTAGATCCGTGACTTGGAATCAACCCCACAGCAACCAGTTTGGATGACAGGTACTCAGTTCCTGAGTTATGACCGGTCCCATTCTGATGATTCTGTCATGAACCAGTCCTGACAGAAGTCAAATACCTCATTATTCTTGCTTTTTATTATCCTATTTACACATCTGACCTTTATTAGCCTGTGGGGGTTGAAAAAATTGCATATAAACTTACAGCTAGAACATCAGGGATATGTGCTATAGAATCCCAATTCTGCCTTGCGGACGTGGTTAGACCAGAGGATGTACAGCGGTGCAGTAGGGATCTGGAAACACAGGGAATCTAGGACGATTGATCCCCTTAGGACCAGTGGTAAGAGTGGCAACACCGGGAGGGAAGGGGGTGTAGAAGGGGAGAACCGATCTCAGGGATCTGCGTGTAACCTCCTTACTGGGGGATGGGCAATGAGAAGGTGGGTGAGGGGAGATGCTGGGCAGTGTAAAATAATAATTTATAAACTATTAAGGGTTCAAGGGGGAGGGAAAAAAGGAAGATGCGCTGATTTCAGGAACCCAGGTGGAAGGCGAATTTTGAGAATAATGAGGGTAGCGAATGTATAGGGGTGATTTACTCAATTGATGTATGTATTGACTGTGATAAGAGTTGTACGAGCCGCAATAAAATGATTTATTAAAAAAAAGAAAGAAAAGCAGATGGTCATAAAGCAGCTCATCATAACTTGAATACAGCACAAATCAGGGATTGTGTTTTCTGGGTCTTTGAACTGATATGAGCCAGTTCAGTTGTGGGTTGATGAAAAGAATGTGAAATAGACTTTTTATTTTAAAGCTTTGATGATCTGGAAGACTAAATGGAATGGGGGCAGATATGGTTTAAATCCTGAAATTAGAGATTTGGGAACCTTTCAGAAACCTGTTTCATGACACCAATTTACTTCAAACACTGTGGAGAGCGACACACATTCAATGCAGCAAGTGCTTGGCTGCCATCTTTGAGCTGGGCACTATAATTTTCTACTCAGACTATCCAGACATTTTCCTGAATGCTGGCCTTACTTTTGTTTTTTAAGGGAAATAAGATTTATAATGGCCTAAATTTTTTTAAATTTCCATAGACCACATCATTTAATAAGAAAGAAAATTTTAAAAACTGAACAAAGGAAAAGGTGGCTATAAAGTAGAATCAGCAGGGTTGCTGGGTAAAAGACAGGGACTGCAGGACACAGGGTACTGGGAACTTCAGATTTGGGTGGAGACACTGATTTGGGCCAATGTGACTTAATGCTGGCCACGAGGAAACCAGGGTGAACCACTTTGAGAAGCTCTAGTGTTTTCTCTTTGTCTCCGTTGTCTGATTTACCCTCACCTGGAGCTTTTGATTCTATGTCTCCTCTTCTAAAGGCTAGTTTTTCAGGGGATTTGTCCGGAGCCATGAGGCCCGGCCATTACTTGGAATTCATTAGCCTGAGCTCTGGGTATTCTTCTACCCCAGCCTCCCCTTGATTGGGTATAAGATTGTCCTCGCCCACACCTGATTTGCATAAACATGCCACTCCGTGGCATACCTAATTGAAGACTGTCAGCCCTTACTGACTCACGGGCAGGGTGCGCTCCCCTAAACTCCCTGATTGGCCTGTTGCCAAAGTAGCCTAATTTGCATGTGCAGCGGATGCTTCCCCTCTTGCTGGCTGATATAAGCTGTAACTCTTTGTTCATTAAAACAAGACTTGATCAGGATACTGTCTTGTCTTCATTCTCCATGCCTCTTATACCCCCTCACCCCCCAATTCCCACTCTCTCCTCCAGGATCCACGTTGAAGTTCCCACGGGACAGGACAGGGATTGACAGCTCCTTCTAGACTTGTGAAAAACTCTTAGTCTGCAGGTTTGGAGTCGGGCTGGCTGCAGTTGTGTCTATGGGAGTGAGAGGGACATCCGGATTGAAGGGTCTATTCAGATGGTACATGTATCCTACTGGAGAAGTCAGATAGAACAGTCAGGTCACTGTAGTTGCCATCCCTCCTGGGACAGAATTCAGGGTGTAGGAGAAGAAAGATAGGGATAAAAGTGATGAAAACACAGGCAAATATCTTTAATATATAGTTCCCTTCAGACTCTGGTCTAGACACTGATCCTGTGTGGGGTCTTTACATACACTGTATCCTGATTTCAGAAACAGTTCTGAGGAGTCGTTGATTATGCCTGAGTAGGAGGGCTCACTGCCTAGATATCACACTTCCTGGGTCTGCATGATGGCTCTTCCACCTCAAGCGGTGTCTTAGTGTACCTCTGTTTCCTTGTCTGTAAAATGGGGTTGATAGTTCTCTCACTTCATCCACTTTGTGGTTAGTTATTCAATAAACTAATCACGCTTATAGATTATTAAAGGTTACGGGGCTTGGCTGCTAACCAAAGGCTGGTTATTTGAATGCACCCAGAGGTGCCTTAGAAGAAAGGCCTGGTGTTCTACTTCCAAACTCTCAGCCCTGGGAAACCTATGGAGCATAATTCTATGACAGACATAGAGTCGCCATGAGTGGGTGTCAGCTAGATTGCCACTTTGTTTTTCCCTACTTGTAACACTCTTCAGGAGCCTGGAGGTGGAATGGGTTTCACATGGGGCTGCTAACCAAATGGTCAAAAATTCATAACCATTAGCCCCTCTTGGGAGAAAGAAGAGGTCTGCTATGCCCAGAAAAGAGTTCTAGCCCCCAAAACATGCACAGTGGCAGTTCTTCCCTGTCCCATGGTGTCACTATGAGTCACCCCAACTCGATGGCTGTGAGTGTTTTGGAGATGCACTTCCAGCTGGGTTAGGCAGCAAGTCTACATGCAGCCTTGATTCACCCTTCTCAGATGTCTCGGTCAACATTGAGGCAACTGCTAGGCTTGAACCAACAGGGCCGCTGTTGTCTGCCTGGAGATGTGACCAGGTGCCAGGTAGCTAACCCTCACCTCACCCATGGGTCTTTGCTCACTCCTGCAGCATGATTCACTGTTCCCATGTGGATGGAAGCCAATGGAAAGGAATGTGACTCAAGCTTTCTCTTTTCAGCTGTTAGTTCTGTGACCCTATGCAGGCTCTAGTCTACATAGATGGTCCCACCAACTATGTTCCTGCTGTTGCTATCACCTAGGAAAGAATTTTATGAGCATTGCCTATGTGGCCAGTAGGGCTTGCTCCTCAGGAGACAGATTCTAGTCACCCTTCCGTTAACCTCCTTAGGGAATATTTCTCCTCCACCAGTCCTCACCTGGGAGAAGGTTGTGGCTGTCTACTCCCATGGAGTTACAGTCTCAGCACCCCACAGGAGCAGTTCTCCTCTATCCTAGAGGTAACTACGAGTCGACATGGACACGATGACAGTGACTTTGGTTTTGAGTCCTCACACGGCAGCCATGTGTAAGTGGATAACACGTTGGGCTGCTAACTGTAAGGTGAACAGTTTGAAACCACCAGCTGCTTCTTGGGAGAAAGAGGAGGCTTCCTATTTCCATAAAGATCTGAAATCTCAGAAACCCATAGGGGCAGCTCTACTTTGTCCCATAGGGACACTAACATCAGAACTGAATTGATAGCAGTAATTTTTTAGTTGAGCCCTCACACTGTGGAGCGCTGGGGGCGTAGTGTTTTGTGCCTGCTAACTGCATGGTCAGCAGTTTGAAACCACCAGGACCAAGATGAGGCTTTCCACTCCTGTAAAGATTTACAGCCTCAGGAACCCCAGGGATCAGTTCTACTCTGTCCACTTGATCACTATATATCAGAACAGATTTAATAGCAGTGAATGGCTTTAAAACTCAAGCAGAAACCATAGTGGTGCAGAATTTTAAGCATCTGGATGCTAACTGCAAGTTTGGTGCTAGAAACCCACCAGCCCACTCCCTAGGACAAAGTTGAAGCTGTCTGCTCCCATAAAGATCCACAGCCTTGGAAACCCCGTTGGGGTTTCCTACTCTGTCCTGCAGGGTCACTAGGAATCAGAGTTGACTCTAAGGCAGTAAGTGTGGTTTTGCTTCTGTCACTATTCTCAGTTTCCCAATTAATTCAGACTTATTTGCAACCATGGTTCATGTGTAAGGCTGTCAGGTAAAACTCAGGCTGCCCAGTTAAAACTGAATCCAAAATAATTAATGAAATTTTCTTAGTACACACATTCACACATAGTTATACCAAATATGACATATAATAAAAGTCTTTCTATTGTTTACCTGAAATTCTAATTTAACTGGGAATTCTATATTTTCATGTAAAGAACCTGGCAGGCAGGACCACAGAGGGCTCTTTTAGTATCATTGAAAATAACCAGTCCTCATTCTCTAGCAGTATAGGCATCTCCTGATGCCAAAATGAGGAAGCACTTGGGCACAGGTGGTTTGATTGAGAAGTGGGCCTGGAAAACACAGTACAAGAGCAGCACGGTGAGACCAGGAAGGGAGAGAAACCAATAAGAGGGAGTCACTAGGACTCAATCCCCTAGGGGGCTTCCCAGCAACCAAGGAACTTTTCTTAGCATCAGGCCACAGGAGGAGAGAGGAACTGGGGCTGAGCATTGCCCTTGGGGCATTCACGCCTCTGCATTTCTGGGTTGCACTAGGTTGCCCCTGTGCTTGACTGAGCCTGCCCATGGCAGAGAAGCAGAGAGCCTCAGGCAATGGAGGTGGAAAGCTGTCAGTGTACTGGAAACTCTCTCCCACAGCTGATGAGTTACAATGCTACATCTGAACAGAGATTAAGGTGGATGTCTAGAGCCTCAGCTTGATTTGCCCAAAATCAACCTCTCAATCTTAGTAGGATGAAGCAACTTCTTTCTACCCTGGCCTGAGCCTCCTCTGCCTTGTGGTATCGCATCCCATAGCGTCTAACCAAATCCACGAAGCACTGTGAGCCCCAGACTACATGTGTCTGTCCTAGCTCTATTTAGATCACACCTAGTTCCAGACCCATTATCTGTCCCCTTCAAATCAGCAGTGGCCAGGGTTTGTGCCTGTGGCTGCTGCTGCTATTACACAGAGTCCTGGTGAGACAGTGGGGTAAGCATTGGGCTGGCAACTCTAAGGTCAGCGGTTCACACTCATCAGTTCATCCACTGGAGAACAATGTGCCTGGCTACTCCTGAAAAAATTCACAGTCGTAGAAATCCCAGGGAGTAGTTATGCTCTGCCCTAAAGGGTGGCTATGAGTCAGAATGGACTCCCTGGCAGTGATGTTGGTTTTGGACTTAGGTGGTTGTTGTTAATGGTCCTGAAGTAGGCTCCATCTCATGGTGACCTTATGTACAAAAGAACAAAACATTGACCATGCCTGTACCATCTTCAGAGCACTGGTGTGCTTGAGTCCTTTGCGAGATCTACTGTGTCCATTGGTTTCATGGATGAGCTCCCCTGGTTTGTTTACCCAATGTGCAAAGCATGATGTCTTTTTCTACCATTGGCCCTTAGTGATGACCTGTCCACAGTATGCAAGCCACAGTCTTGTCATCTTCGTTTCCTAATAGGGTTCTGGTTGTATTTCTTTGAAGATGGATTGTTCATATTTTTGATAGTCCACTGTAAATTCAATATCTCAAATATACCTGGGCCAACCTCTAATGTTCTATTACCACCCATTATAAAATAGCACCACTTCCTGGCAACCGGCTTGCTTGTTATTTATGTACTGGGTTAGCCAACAGGCTAGTTCAAGTCTTCTGGAACATTCCAGGGAGCATACATTCTTTCCTCCCACTTGGCCAACCCCAAAGTAATCCAGTATTACAAAGACTTGATCTGCAAAACTGACTTGAATTTAATGGAATATACACACACACAGCCACCACCACCACCATCCTTTGTACCTAGAGCCAATACTGAACTACTCAGCTGTCAGCAGTTATTGGGAATCATGACTGAGAGACCCAAACTGCATGTGAACATCACGTCTCTTCTTGCCACTCTGAGACAGCAAGGACCCTTAAATACCCTTTAGAACATCCTCCCCCTTCAGAGTAAATAAATGCAGGTCTCTGACGAGGGAGCCAAAACTGGAGGCTGCTAAGCAATTGGTGGGTTTTTCCCTTGCCACAGCAACCTCTTCACTCATCGGAGGCTGGCTCAAGTTTTAGAGAAAGGAAGGGTGATAACTCATGAGATTAAAACAGGCCTGCTTCTCAGACATGTATTCTATATGAAAATGTAGTTTATGGGCATCAGGTTCACAAATCTAAAGTCCAAGCAATTCTACCTATGACCATCAGTCATGGAAGTTACACTCACAGAGCATGAAAATGTACATGACCACTATTAACCCATAACCAGCCATGGAGCAACTTCTACCGAGGAACCAGGTTTCCCTGACAACAACTATCTGCCCTGTTTTTACAGGCTGGTACCCAAACTAGTGGCATTGAGTCTCAAACAAGAGGATTTATCATGAGATGCTCTCAAGGCCCATCTCTGCTGTTTTGTAGGAGGGTATTAGATTAGGAGTCAGAAAAAAAAGGTTCAATTGCCACCTTGGCTGTTTATAACCCAATGTGAAACTCGGCCATTTCCCCTCTTTGTCTCAGTTTTATCCCCTACCTAGAAGTACCTAAGAGGCTGTGAACCTCCTTTGCAACAGTTGCTATTAGAACCGTCTTTGTCCAGAATAGCAGAGTGGTGAGTGAAGATCTCAGACATCAGATTACTCTTCTAAATCTAACTCTTCTATTGACTCACTCTGTAACCTTGGGCTAGTCATTTGACCTCTCCATGCCCTGACCTCCTCTTCTGTCAAATAACAATAGTACTTGCTTCATATGAGCATTTGGTGAATTGGAGGAGTTAATAATTGTGCAGGACTTACCCTCATCGCAGCCACCGGGCCCAAAAGTGACACTGTTGCTGTGCTGCAGGTCAAAATGCCACAGCAGGCGCAGGGTGGCAGGACCCATGCAGGGCTGTGTAGCAGGCGCGGAGCGCATGGGGCAGGCAAGGGATCCAGAGCTTGCACAGGGAGCCCTGGTCTGGCAAGCCCTGCTGCACCATTGAGCGCAGGAAGTCTGCGCACAGCAGGCCCGCTGCATTGTGGGCAGTGCAAGTGTAGAGCCCAGAGTCCAAGGGCCGCGCATTGCACAGTACAAGCTGCCGGATGCTGGTGACCACCATGTTGCCTTACATCTGGTCCGGGCGCAGGATCAGGTTCTCAGGCTGCTCACTCTGCTGCTCCCAGGTGATGGGGGGAAGGGGGCGCCCGCTGACTTCAAAGTGCAGGCTGGCCATGCCAAGAACAGCCACAGCCTGCTGTGATGGGTTGCTGAAAAGCACTGCAGCTTGGCTCTGGCACATCAGGTGACTTCCCTTGTGTGGTGCATGCTGTGGTCTCAGGCGGCTCCTGCGTGGTCCCTGGGTCGGGTGCACTGTAGGATCTGGAGGCCTGGGGCTGCTGGGGGGCCAGCCCAGAACTACCTTGAAGGGCACGATGCACAGGCCGCACAAACACGCCTCTGCTTCTAGGTGGCAGAGGTTTCACTAAGTGAGGCCTTCTGAGAGGCAGGTGAAGCTGGACTCCTTTCTGCATCGCTTGCGGCAGAGGCACATGGGTTGCCAGACCCAGATGCAGCAGTCGGAGCCCTGCTGCGTGAACATTAAGCCCTCACAAGAGGCAGTGGCTGATGCTTTGTGGTCCCTGGGACCGAAGTGCGCCACCACGCAGCTCCGCAGGCCCCACACTTTGGGGCAGCCTCGCTCTGGGCCTGCGCAGTCCTGGGAAATAGAGGGAGTGGCTCAAGGTGGGCCCACTGGTGCTGCTGTGCTCCTGCCAGGACCGGTCCAAGCATCTAGCCTCCCAACCCAAGCCTAGGATTCTAGTGGTACATAAGCCCCCCCCCCCCGACTCAGCCTCATTATTCTATTTCCAAGCCTGTCTGCTATCTGGAAAGCCGATGAGTCATGCTCCTCTTGTTGGGTGACCACAGTTATTGCACCCCTCCCTAGGACCACCTCCACTCCCACACCCAGGCAGCTTTCATTCTTCCAGGCCCAGAGCCTTCACCCCACTGCTCCCAGGGATACCTCTCTCACTTCCTAGGGCCACGTTCAGAGGCCAGAGTGCAGCACTAAGAGGTCTCCGTGTTCAGGTGGGAAGGGGTGAGATCCCAGAGTAAGGGGATCCTAGGGCAGAGCCTACATGGTACCTGCGGAAGGCCTATCCCCTGATGATCCTCTGTTGCTCTCCTCCCTAAAATTTTTTTTTAATGTGTAGGACTTAAAACAAAGCCCGACAAATGGTAAGTGTTAAATTCTACTTCCTTACATAAAATTCATTTACTCAACATTTATTGAGTGCTTATTATGGATCAAATACTCGCCCAGGCAGTGAGAATACAATAATTATGGAAACGTGGTCATCCTTTAGGGAGTTCACAATGGAATGTGGGAAGCAGGCTAATGAGCCATTCATCCAAATAAATATTGAATCACGGAAATGCATAAAACATGAAGGCAAAGGGAACATGGACAGTGGAGCCAGAAGACAGACTTCCGAAGGCTTCACAGAAGACGTGGCATTTGTGCTGGTTCTCCAAGCAGGGACTGGATTGGCACTCCCCACAGGAACAATGCCTCATCAGAGCCATGGGAGTGTGGAAGCACACGAAATGTGGGGATTCAGGTTCTACATGTGACTGTCATGTCAGATGGGACACAGGAATAATAGATCCAAAAACATTGCTCAGAACCGATTTTGAAAGGCTTTGAATTCCAAGTTAATAAGTTTTAATTTTACCCTATAAAATCTTGCCTTAGACCAAGGTCCCTGGAAGCCAACTATGAGCATGATTCTTATGGAAATGATTTATTAGGTGTTACCAGGAAAAGCTAGAATGGGAGGGAGAAAAAGGTATAAGGCAAACAAAATATGTCAAAGTGTGCTACCAATTTCTATGAGAGACAATTTAGCTCAATCCTTCAGGGTCACTCTGGAGACAGGATAAAAGACGCCTCAAGCATGGTCTCCATGGAAGTAAGAGAATTAGAGACTTGTAGCTACTCACCCCTCAGTCACTGTTTCTGGGCTCCCCTGGGTACTCTATGGCACAGGAGTTGTTCAAGCAGCCTGGTGTCATCAGAGGGTCTGAGAAGAGCATCTGCAGAGTTATGAAGAGTCATTGACATTTTAAAACCAAAGAATGATACAGCCTTATCTCCATGTCAGAAATCTAACTGGTAATGGCACACAAAAGTGGAGATGCATCTAAGGATGAGAAAATCACTCAGACAGCCATGGTCATGGTCCAGGCAAGAGCTACTGCGGGTCCAAACAAAAGGTTCCAGGTGAGGATGAACTAGAAAGGAGGAAGGGAATTGGAGAAGCATTTATGGTTAGGATCTGATAATCATTTGAATTTGAGGACGAGGTAGCTAACTTGTGTAGCCATAAAGGACTAAGGGACACAAAGTACATTAGCCAAGAAAGATGGGAGAATGATGCTGACCATGATGGATACCTGGAGGACACTCAGCTAGAAACACCCAGTAGACTGGGGGAAATGTGGGCCTGGACATCAGGAGAGAGGCTATGGCTAGAGCCATACATTTGGAAGGCATTGACAGATGCCAGTTGTTGTTCTTGTTAGGTGCAGTTGAGTCACTTCTGACACATTGTGACCCTATGTACAACAGAACAAAACCCAACCCAGTCCTGCACAATGCTCACAATTGTTCTTATGTCTAAGCCCATTATTGCAGCCGCTGTCTCAATCCATGTTGAGAGCCTTCCTCTTTTTCACTGCCCCTCTATTTTACCAAACGTGATGTCCTCCAGGGACTTGCCTCTCCTGACAATATGTCCAAAGTTCATGAGCGAACTCTTGCCATGCTTGCCTCTAAAGAGCATTCTGAGTATACTTTACCCAAGATAGATCTGTTTGTTCTTCTGGCAGCCTATGGTACTTTCAAAATTTTTTCCATAATTCAAATATATCACTTATTCTTCCATCTTCCTTATCTAATGTCCAACTTTCACATGCATATGAGATGATTGAAAATGCCATGACTTGGGCCAGGAGAACCTTTGCTCTCAAAGTAACATCTTTATTTTCAAAACTTTAAAGAGACTTTGTGCAGCAAATATATCCAACCTAATGCTTCATTTCATATCTTGATTGCAGCTTCCATGAGTATTATTTGTGGAGCCAAGAAAAATGAAAACCTTGAAAAATTAAATATTTTCCCCATTTATCATGTTACCTATTGGTCCCGTTGTGAGTATTTTGGTTTGCTTTATATTGAGTTATAATCCACACTGAAGGTTGCCATCCTTGATCTTCATCAGTTGTTATTTTGAGGTCATGTCAACTCTGACCCAAAGCGACCCAATGCACAACAGAACAAAACACTGCACTGTCCTGTGCTGCCTTCACAATTGTTCCTATGCCTGAGTCCATGGTTGTAGCTACAGTGTCAATCCATCTCAGGGGAGCCTTCCTCTTTTTCACTGCCCTTCCACTTTACCAAACATGTCCTCTTCCAGGGACTGGCCTCTCCTGACTATATGTCCAAAGTGAAGTCTTGCCATCCTTTCCCTCTAAGTAAGTGCCTCAAAGTAAGGCACCTTGACCTTACTTCTTCCAAGATAGATCGTTTTGTCTTTTTAGCAGTCCATTTAACGTTCTATATTCCTCCCCAGCACCACACTCAAATGCTTCTATTCTTCTAAGGTCTTTCTTATTCCATGTCCAACGTTCCCATGTATAGGATGCAATGGAGAAGACTGGGACTTTGAGGACTAAGGTGTGCCTGACCCAAGTCACGGTCTGCTCTTCAATCTAAAGCAGTCTTGAGCAGCAGCTTTACCTAAAGCAATACTTCTTTTGGTCTCTCAACTGCTGCTTCCGTGAACATTGATTGTGCATCCAAGTAAGACACAGACCTTGATGACTAAAATATTTTCTCCATGTATCATGGAGTTACCTATCGGTCCAGTGGTGAGGATTAGGGTCTTCTTTACATTGATTTGTAACCGATACTGAAGGCTGTAATCCTCGCTCTTCATCAACAAGTGCTTCAAGTCCTCCTCCCTTTCACCAAGCAAAGTTTTTGAATATCTGTATATCTCAGGTTGTTAATAAGCCTTCCCTTGAATCCTGATACCACATTCTTCTTCATGTAATCTAGCTTCTCTGATGATTTGCTCAGCATACAGATTGAAAAAGTATGGTGAGAGGATTCAACCCTAACACCTTTCCTGACTCTAAGCCATTCAATGTGTCCTTACTCTGTTAACAGATCTACCTCTTGATCCATGTACAAATTTGTAACATTTTATTGTGTTCTGGAAGTCCATTCTCCTTAAAGTTGTCCAAAGTTTATTATGGGTCACACAATTGAATGCCTTTGCATAGTAAATGAATCACAAGTAAACATCTTCCTGGTATTCTCTGCTTTGAGCCAAGATCCATCTGACATCACCAATAATATCCCTTGTTCCACATCCTCTTGTGAATCCAGCCTGAACTCCTGGCAGTTCCCTGTCAATATACTGCTGCAACAATTGTTGGATGATTTTTAGCAAAATTTTCCTTGTGTGCAATATCAAAGATATTGTTCTATAGTTGGAGCATTTTGTTGGATCACCTTGCTTTGGAATGGGGACAAATATTGATCTCTTCCAGCCAGTTGGCTGAGTAACTCTCTTCCAAATTCCCTAGGATTGATGAGTGAGTGCTTCCAGTGCTTTTTCAGCTTGCTGAAACATTTCTATGGATATTCCATCAATTCCTGGAGCCTTGTGCTTGGCTAATGCTTTCAGTGAAGTCTGAAATTCTTGTGTCAGCACCATTGGTTCTTGTTCATATGCTACTTCCTAAAATGGTGAAATGTTGACTAGTGCTTTTTTTGTACAGTGACTCTGTGTAGTCTTTCCATCTTCTCTTGATGTTTCTTTTATCATTCATTATTTTGTTTACAGAATCTTTCAAGATTGCAACTTGAGACTTGAATTTTTTTTCGTGACCTCATGCAGAGCTTCTTCATCAGTAGGAACCAGAAAAAAGAGAACACCAAAGAGTGTCAGCTCTTCAGATGAGGAAGTGTTATGGATTGAACTGTATTCTTCCCCTCATAAAAAATATGTTGAAGAACCAGTCCACTTAAAACTCATTGTCATCAAGTTGATGCCGACTCATAAAGACCCTATAAGATAGGGTAGAACTGCCCCGGTGGGTTTCCAAGACGGTAATTCTTTGCGAGATTAAAAAAGCCCCGTTTTTCTCCCAAAGTGCATCTGGTGGTGTCAAACTAATGACCTCGAGGATTGCAGCTCAGCTAAGCATTGTGAACATGACCTCAAATGGAAGTGGGATTTTTGCATGTGTAATTAGTTATACAAGGAGGTCATTAGACTGAACCCAAATCCTGTATGACTGATGCCCTCATGGGAAGAGAAGATCCACAGACCGATTCAAATGGAAAACTGTCAAGTGAAGAGAGAGGCAAAGATTGGAGTTGTGCTGTCATCAGCTAAGATTTCCCTGAGGCTACAAAAAGAAACCAAAAATTCCCTAGAGCCTTGGTAGTAAGCATGGCCCTGCCAACACCTTTACTTCAGACTTCTAGCCTCCAGAACTATGAGAGAACTAAGTGTCTCTTGTGAACTGGTGGCAATTTGTTACCAAAGCCTCTGGACACTCGTGGTGCCAGGAACAAGGTGAGTGAGTACTAAGGAGCATACAGCACTAGAAAAGACATGCAGCAAGGCAAAAGGAGCAGCAAACAGGAAAGCATGGTCCCTTGGCATTTAATGATACACAGAGGTCAATGGAGGCCAAAGGATGAGCAGGTGTCATTAGGCTAGACTATATTCCCAAAGCATTGCCCCCCCCCCATAGAAACAATTATGAAGGGGGAAACCATATTGTAAGAGGTTGAAAAGGAAGGGGAAGAAGAATAGAGGTGGCAAGTGAAAGTGTTATCTGTGGACCTGCAGCATCATCTGGGAAGTTGTTAAGCACAAACAGAGCATTTTAGGGCCTCACTCCAGAACGACTGAATTTAGAAGTCTGAAGGTAAAGTCTAGAAATCTGTCTTAAGAAATCCTCTAGGTGATTCTGATGCCTGCTCAAGTTTGAGGCCCACTGATGTCTAAAACCTTCAAGAAGTTTGTGAGCACAAAGCAATATGACAGAAGCCGGTACTCATAACCTGTCAGTTTGTCATACTGAAGTGGCTTGTGTATTGGTGGGATGCTGGAAGCTGTATTATTGGTATTTCAAATAGCAGCAGGGTCACCCAAGGTGAACATTTTCAACAGAACATCCAGACTAAGAGCAGGCTACATAGAAGAAATAGGCTGTCCACTTTTGAGGACTTATCCACTGAAAACGTTATGAACAGCAAAGAACAGACAACCAAAATTTATCAGATGACATAGATAAGACTGACATCCACCCGCAAATGGCTGAGATGAGTGCCCACTGGATATGTGACATCCATTTTTTTGGGTGCACAGCCTCAACACATGGGCTAAAATTGTCAACTGTCTCTCTCCATCACAGCATGTTATAATAAATTGGTGACCGATGATTGCTGTATGTACCCAGCATGAAATAAACCATCAACTAGGTCACACAAAAAAACCAATTGAATCTCTGTGTTTTCACAGGCAGAAAAGCTAAAATGAGTTTGTTGCCACAAATGGTGCATTACAGCCCAAATTCTCATTCCTAATGTCCAACATCACTCTAGTTTGTTATTATTATGTTTGTTGTAAAACCATCCACCCCAACCTAGCGCATAAAATATAAGGGTGGGAGTGGGAGGTGATCCTGGAGACGGATGGCAAGTAGTAACTCATTGGGCTGGAGGGGACCTGTGAGCAGCTCAAGCACCTGGTGAGCCAGGAGTGCCTGGCTTGCCTGCTTCCTGAGCAGGACCAAGAGTCAAGTCAAGGTCTGGTTCCAGAACCACTAGACCAGGTGCTGCAAGTGGCACATCGTGGATATGTGGTTGGTGAAGAGAAGACGGCCCTTGGACACGAAGAATTTGAGGTGGGTAGCTCAGCCACAGAGGGTGGTGAAGAGTAAATCCGCTTCTGAGACCCCCAACTTGAGCAATGGAAAGATTCTGTGGGTGCGGAAGTGCAAAGGTTTCTCTGGTTAGCCCACATGGCAGCACTGTGGAGGGCATCTTGGGAAGACACAGGGAGCCCAGAACAATGAGGATAGGGAGTTATGGAGGGCAGCCAGGGCTGTGTATGTGCAAGAGTAAGGGAATATTGCTCCATGGGATCCTGGTCATGCACAGGTTTATTGCAATAATACACATGGAAACATGTCTCTGCCATCAGGTGATGGCTACGGGTAAGTTCGCTCCCTAGTGCACTTGTATTAGAGGGATCCCCAGTGGAGTAGTGGCTACGTATTCAGTTTTGATCTGCAAGGTCAACAGTTCAAAACCACCAACTAATCCGCAGGAGAAAGACAGGGCTGTCTATTGCTGTAAAGTTAGTCTCAGAATCTCAAAGGACAGGCAGTTCTAACCCTGTCCTATCGGTTTGCTATGAATTGGCATCAATGGCAGTGAGGGTTTTTGTTGTTGTTTCTTTGTTTTGTTTTAATCTTGTTAGGTGTGTGACCCCCCCCCCCCAAAAAAAAAAGCTTCTAATCAAAACTGTGGCTTCTGAAGGGATCTGCTCTGCCAGTGAAATTCAAAACAGAGACAGCAGCTCAGAAGGTGATGGTGACTGTTTTGGTTTGGGGATCTGAAAGGGATCATCTGGATAGATTTCTCAAGGGACACAGTACGATCAAAGAACATGCCAAAGCAAGTGATCCATGTCCTTCAATGATGCCAAAACGACCCTGTTGGTCATGGTATGTCGTGTGACTGGAAGTGTATATAAGCAGAGAAGACCTCAGAGAATAATTACATAAGTCTATAGAGCAGGGATCAGGGATACACTGCGGGGCTCTCGGTCCACGCATGTGGCTCTGAAGTAAAATGGAAACCTTTCCAAGGACAGTTATTATTCAGATAATGGTGATTGAATTTGTAAAAAAATATATTTTTATCTCTCTCAAAGAATCTTTCAATTGTTGTGAGGGACAAAGTTGGCTCTTCTGTCTCAAAAGTTTGCCTCCCAGGATGTAGACCAAGAAGGAGGCTATGTCTAGAAACAGTCGCTTCACATTTGGATGTTTTTGTTTAATAAAGTGTCTGTGGTTTTAGAGCAATGCTTTCTGACTTAACCGCACATAGTTTTACAGAATAAGTCATGAAGCAGCTGCTTGGACTGGGTGGGCACAGGGAAGCTGGGAAGGGTGAGGACCAGGAAGAATCACTAGATAATCAATAAATTATTTAATACATCTGCGTCAGGACTGTGGCTCCAGAGCTATAACCCCAGTGCATTTCTTCTGGTGTGAAACAAAATTGCAGTCAATTATTATCTTCCTTATCAGTCATTATTTCCTATGGTTCTGGGGATTGGCAGTACGAAGCTTGCAGACTCTTCTGTGGAGTTTCCATCCGGCAATGGCTGATGATGAAGCCACCTCACACAGCTTCCCGACTGGTGTACCTGACAATGGCCACTAGTGTTCGCTGGGACTTTAAGAGGGACTATTGTCAGCATCTGCATGTGGCCTCTTCACCACACTTCCTCACAGCAAGGGGTTTGGACTCTGAGGGTCTTGTGCAGAGAAAGAGCCAGGTGGGAGCTATATTACCTCAGAAGTCGCATCGCACCTCACCTGCCATACTTTATTCCTAGAGAGCCATAAGGCCTGCATGGGTTCAAGGGAGGAAACATAGACTCCAACTTTGGATGCGGAATGACAAAATTCTGGAAGAGCTTGTAGGGAAGAAACAATCCCTTGAAGGCATTTTGTGAGCTACAATCTGCCCCAAGACATAAACCTTAAACGTGCAACTCAGTGATAGCCTTGCCCACTCTGGCTGGTGAGTTGCAGTGACTTTCTTTTGAAGGGAGGGAAGGCAAATTTGGAAGGGATCCCTCAGAAGCCCCCAAGTGGCCTGAAACCTCACCTTGGCAGACACCTACTGAGAGTTCCTTCCTCCTTCAGGGAGTTAAGCTGGGGGAGAGGATGGTTGCTGAACGGACAAAAGGAATTGATTAACACTCTGGAATTACATCACTCCCTCTCTTTGTTCATTTTTCACTGTTGTTCTTGTCCTGTGTTGAATTTATTTTTTCCTTACTTTCCCCTAGGAACTTCCCCTTAGATATGGGGTTGGGGGAGGGGTTGATTGATCTGTGCTGAAATCAGGGAGGTTTATATTAATAGCGGGATCATATTACTCACCCCCATAGTTTCCATAGCAGCCGGGACCAATTGGTGGGAGGAATGGGCAGATAAAGGTCGCATTGAGGGGTTCGGTGCTTGGTGCAGGTGAAGGCTGACGTGTTTAGAATGGAGAGAGGAAAACAGTCTGTTGGGGAAATATTATTGGAGATGGCTTTGAGACTAGTCTTTGCTGGTCTCCTGCTCCTCACTCTCCCCTTGGTAGCAGAATGTGTGTCCCCTTACCCGCCATCTGCTCATCCCCACTTGGAGCCGTTATGGTTATTATTTCCTCATGACAAAGCTGTCAGCTCATCATCCTGCTTTCTTCCATTCACACTTCTTTAGCTCCTTGCTGACTTCTAACTGGAGAGAATCAGAAAAGTCAAGCCCCCACCCCACGGGGCCTTTGCTGAAGGAGACAGCCCAGATCTGTGCTGCAATCTGGGTAGGGAATATCTCCTAGTTCACTCTCCCAATTCTCCCTAACAGGTTTTTCCTGCCACTGCTCCTGGCTAGAGGGGATGATGTGCTCGAGTGATGTCACAGTAGTCACAGAAAAAGAACCAAGCGACTCCGCAAAGACCATTCATGAGCTGGAATATGCTAGAAGCTCTTGAATGGGAAGCCACCATTCTGGCATTGAACATGCTCCTATGGACCCTCCCAGTTCTAAGGCTTCAGTGCAGTCCCACCTGAGTGAGTTCTCCCCAGGTGAGTTCCTCCTAGAAGTGAAAGAGGGCTTACCCTTCTTTAGCTTTGAAGCTACTCCTTCTACACCTGGTAGATCCAGATAATGAGGATCTTCCCTTCCTGATTCCGGAACTCAACTGTGCTGATTGATAGCTGCATGGCCAAGGACACAGACACAGCTCTGTATTCTCCATTCATTCTCTTTAGGCCCCACTGTTTTCCTTTTGTCTAATTGTGCAACAGAAATCTCTGGGGATTGTTTTTTTTCTAATGTTCTTCCAGTTCCTTAAAGGAGGGTATAGAGAAATGAAAAGTCTCTAACTGGAGTCTCTCCAGCATGCACTGACACCCCAAGGAGGCTGCAATAGGTCTCAACCAAAAGTGGGAGTCTGCTGCCTCACCCCTAGACAGGGAACCCATCATGGGTAGGGGCCAAGCGCTGTTTCTGTCTGGACCTTCAGGGTCTTCTCAGTGCCTGGCTCATAGAGAAAATGAAAAATGCTTGTTCCTTCTTAACCAGCCAGAGATTTACTATTATTCTTAGGTTCGGTCCAGTTGGTTCCCACTCATAACAACCCTATGTAAAACAGAACAAAATGCCCCCCGGTACCATCATCACAATTATTCTTATGTTTGAGGCCATTACTGCAGCCCCCATGTCCTTCCATCTCATGAGAGCCTTCCTCTTTTCCATTGCCCCTCCACTTTACCAAGCATGATGTCCTTTTTCTGGGCCTGGTCTCTTCTGACAACATGTTGAAAGTACATGGCCAAAGGGTGACAAAATCGGGCCATCCTTACTTCTAAGGAGCATTTGGCCTGTGCTTCATCCAAGACAAGTTTCTTGGTACTTCTGGTAGTCCATGGTACTTTTTTTCCCCTAGCACCAAAATTCAAATGCATCGATTCCTCTTTGGCCTTCCTTATTCAATATCCAAATTTTACATGCATAGGAAGTGTTTGAACATACTATGGCTTGTGTCTGAACCTTAGTTCTCAAAATAACATCCCTGCTTTTCAATACTCTAAAGAGGTCTTGTGAATATATACCGAACACAATGCAATGCATTTTTAAACTCTCGATTGCTGCTTGCATGAGCGTTGATCAGGGATCCAAGGAAGAGGAAATCCTTGACCACCTCACAATTCTACATCTAAGTATATACCTCAAAGAATAACAAACAGAGACTCAAAGAGATAGTAGTATACAAGTTCACTGCAGCACTACACACAATAGCTGAAAGGTGGTGGTTACAAAAATGCCTGGGGCCCGAAGAATGGATAAACCAAACAATATCTAAGTCATACAATGGAATATTATTCATCCTCTAAAAAGGAATGATGTTTTGGAACACCATGGAGGACCCTTGAAAACCTGAGTGAAACAAGTCAGACCAAAATGAGAGCTTGATATGAAATATGCAGAATCCATAGGCAAATCCATTGAGACAGCAAGCAGAGTCATGGTTGAAAAGGACTGGGTGACGAAGGCAATGGGGAGTGACTGGTTAAGGAGCACTGGCTGTGTCTCCATTCAGAGTGATCCAAATGTTCTGAAACAAGATGGGGGTGATGGCTGTACATCATTTAGAATGTTCTTCAGGCCACTGGATTGTACAGGGCAAAAAAGCAAATGCTTGGTTTATGTCACTGCCAGAAAAGAGGAGGTTTGGGAGCAAGGTTATGTGTCTTTGTAGTCAGAACTCCAGAGCCTCAGAGCACTCTGCTGATTTTCTTTAGATGCCTTTCCTCCCACATACCCAACAACTTGTTCCTCTATTTTAGCATTGAAAGTCCCTCCACTCAGGCCAACTGTTCTGATCTTATATTCGATTTGCATAAAGCCCCTGCCCTCTCCTGAGGGGTAGCCTCAGCGAAGGCACTGTCAGGCTCAGAATCTTGGTTTCCTGACATGTGAGTGTGCTGGAAAGATTAGATGGGATGATAAATAATAACACTGATCACAAGCAATAATTATATAGCACTTACTATTGGCCAGATGTTGTTCCCCATCTGTGCTTCTAGCAGGCACACAAATGCAATGCCCTTGGGGCTTAACAGAAACTCAGATTCCACTTCAGCAGATCTGAAATGGAATTTCTAACCAGGACAACAGTGAGGACCAGGATTCTAAGAAGGATTGAGGCATTTGAATGACCGTGATGGCAAAGACTGTGTATTGAGCATACTGTGGGTGGCCAAAAGAATGGGAATCAGTCTTGGAGGAAATCGAGCCAGGACATTCTTCAAAGAATGTTCCTAGAAGAGAGGATGGCAACATTTTGTCATGCTGATTTTGGACATGTCATTAGGAAAGACCAATTGTGAGAAGAGGACATCATGTTTGGTAAAGTAGTGGATCTGTGGAAATTCTTCATGACACGGACTGGCACAATAACCGCAACAATGACCTCAAACCTGCCAATGGTCAGGAAGATTGCATAGGATCTGGCAGTAATATGTCCTATCAGATGTAAGGTCACAAGGAGTCAAATTTGATTTGCTAGCGACTAACAAGAAGGTATTTCTAGCATTCAATCTCAACCTCGAACACTCAAGCTAAGAACTATTTTTCACTTCCCTTCTACACACAGCAGCACAAAAGGGTTTCAATGATTTGTCAAAAGTCATGGAGCTACATGGATATAGAGCCAAGACTGGACAATGAAGTGATCTGACAACAGAAACAGTAATCATAAGCAGGGTCTTTGTCTTCCGCAAAGATCATAGGCATAACCATAACAGACTTGGCACAAGCCCTGCCACATGGCAACCTTTCAGCAGATAGTTGCTATCTTAGTGCCATCCAGTTGACACCAAATCAGCGACAGTATCGGACAGGGTAGAACTGTCTGTGGGTTTCTGACACTAAATATTTAGAGCAGTAGAAATCCTCATCTTTCTCCCACAAAAGTGCGTATTATTGTTATTAATTCGGTCAGAAGTCACATTAATGGTTACCAAATCCTTCCTCTTCTTGGATTCAACATTATACCCCATCGCTCCTCTCCCCATACCAAAACAGGCACGAGAGAGTTGATTCTGACTCATGGTGACGCCATGTGTGCATTCCATAGGACTTTCAAGACTACAGGCTTTAAGCAGTTTGCCAGGCCTTTCCTCCAGGGTGTCCCTGGGTGGGTTCCAACTGCCAATGATTTGTTAAATAGTCGAATGTGGAACTGTTTGCCCCCCTTCAGGAACTCCAATATCCTTGCAGCTCTCTATTCACAAAGGACTTCCTTCCAAACAAGGGCTCAGAGTGCTTGTCTTCTCTCTGTCTTCTTTTCATCAAGTTGTTTGGGTCTCCCCAGGAGCTGGGTCCCAGGGACATATTGTACGTAATTATGACCCTGTCATCTACAACATGATCATGATAAATGGAGAAAAGACTGAAGTGCTCCGGGCTATCTTCTTGCTCCGATCCACAATAAATGATCATGTGAGCCCCAGTCAAGAACTCAAGGGACGTATTGCATTGGGTAAATCTGCTCTATGAGACCTCTTCCTTTTTAATTTTTTTTGTAGCTGGGAAAGAGAAAGGGGAGACGGGTTCTTCTCCCAAGTTGGCATCCCTGCCAGGGCACCCCCCACTCAATTCTGGCGAACTCCACTCCAGAATAGAGTTCCCTGCCACTCCTGTAGAACTGCCCTGTGGAAGGAACAATGGCCTAAAGGTTCAGAATGAGAAGACAAGTTCCAAGAGCCACAGCCTAGCCCCTTACAGCCAGAGTGTGACCGCACAAGGGTCCCCACAAACAGACACTTTCTAGGGATCTTACGTAGTTGGGGCTTAAGAAGAGGGGAATAGGGCTCTAGCAATCTAGGAGCCCATTCCAGGCTGTGGGTACATATCCCGAGCACTTGATGGGGAGGTCTCAGGTACCCAGTGGGCCCAATAGGGTTCTGGGTATGTTGGCTTGGGGGAGGGGAGCCGCCTTGGGAGCTGGACCAACCTAGGGTATCCCAAGTGGGATGGGGTACAGGGGCCTGGGCAGGGTCCCTCCTCCTCTCCATCCCCCATAGCCAGCCAGGCTAACACAAGGTCTTGGGCAGGCAGGGGTCCAGGGGCAGGGCCCACATGAGCCAGGGGCAAGCTGGGCAGGGGGTGTTTCCTGGGTAGGCAGAGGGTCTGGGGCAAGGTCTTTGTGGCAGGCCCAGGCACAGGTGGGCAGGGGACTGGAACAGGGATCCTAGGCGTGTGCCTGGCCTGGACTGGACCCTGGGTTGGGAGGGTGGGGGCAGAGGGCCTAGAGTGTGCTCCCAGGTGGGTGGGCCGGGCAGGGCGGTAGTACTGGTGGCTGGGCAGGTGCCAGGTTGGATGCAGACTCACATCATGGATCATGGTGGCAAGGCCCGGGTGGGCAGGAGTCTGGGAGGGGTCAGGGAGGCCACACAGGTCACACCTGGTCTGTGAAGTCCTAACCCTTGCCCATCAGGTCATTCTGGCCCATGGAGATGATGCGGCTCAGAGGCTGGCTCACTCAGCGCTTAGACTGCTCAGCTTCTGAGGCCTTGGCCTCCATAGGAAATGCTGGCTGGCCTCCTGCCTTGTCCTTAATAGTGGCTCCAGCTGCTACCAAGTAGGCCAAGCCTTAAAGGGGCCATGGACTTCCACCTGTGCGCCCCGCCTCCTCACCCTTAATGGGGCCACGTGCTGGCACCAGAGACCTCTTTAAAAAGTGTTCTTCAAAGTATTTCAGAGCAAGGATGTTATATTGAAGATTAAGGTGCACCTGACTAAAGCCATCTTGGTCATATTTTCAATGGCCTTCTATGCACGTGAAAGTTAGACATTGAAAAGGAAGATCAAAGAAGAACCAATGCATTTATATTGCAATGCTGGTGAAGAATATTGAAATTACTATGAACTGCCAAAAGAACAAACAAATTTGGGTTAGAAGTACAGCCAGAATATTCCTTAGAAGCAAGGATGGTGAGACTTCCCCTCACTTACCTTGGACAGACTGTTAACGAGAGACCAGTCCCTGGAGGAGGAAGGACATCCTGCTTGGTGAAGAGAGAGGCAGTGAAAATGAGGTAGACCTTCAGTAAATGGATCGACACAGTGGCTGCAACAAGGGGCTCAAACATAACAACAATTGAGAGGATGGTGCAGGACTGGGTGTTGTTTCGTTCTATTGTCCATAGGGTAGCTAGGAGTTGGAACTGACTCAATGGCATCTAACAGCAGAAACAATGTTTCCACCCAGTACTAACAGGACTGGAAGTTTTCCAACCCCTCTCATTTCTCAATCCCAGGAACAGAGATGGCACCTTCTTTCTAGCTGTATTCCCAGTATCTAGAACAGAGCTCAGCAACGAAGTACCTAACAAACCTGAAGTAGCTGTTACTTAGCTCCATGCCTCATAGGCCTCAGTCCCCCAGCCCTAAAACAATGACATCAGTGTTGTTGTTTGTTGCCATCAAGCCGATTTCCACTTACACCTACCTCATACCTGCCTACCTAGAACCCCACCTTATGAAAATAAGCCAGAACAATGATTCCTTCCCACGGTGTCTGCAGACTATGACACACCACTCTGAAGGCACTGTCATGTAAATGTTGAACTGCTAGCTAAAAGGTTGACAGTTCAAACCCACCAGCTGTTTCAAGGGAAAATGATGAGGCTGTATGTTCCAATAATGTTGTACAACCTTGGAAAACTTACTGTGATAGTTTATTATGCCAGCCTGGCCGATAAACACAAGTAGGATTAATTGAAGGGCGGAGGGATAAATGGCTCGGTGAGCCTCGCCTTGCTTGTTCCGTGCCTCAATTTAAAGGGGCACACTACCTGTGGGATGCCTAGCCTGTGGACTGTGTCACTGTAAGTTGAGGTCCCTTTAATCCCACACAATTGGAAAGTTCGTCTCTGGAGCTGGGGACCGACAGTTGGTGACAGTTGGTGACCTGCCTTGCTGTTTGCTGCCTTGGTATATATAGCCCAGCTTTCTCTACAGGAAGGGACTGGCAACTGGCGGCTCTCAAGCCTTAAGGGACTGCTAGTGTCTCACTGCTTTTGTAATTTAACTGTTAATTTCTTGTATTATCTATCTGTATATAATTTAATGGTTCATTTCTTGTATTATATATCTATCTTTATAAATATATTTATATATAATTACTAGCAATCTGGTTTGTCTCTCTAGAGAACCCTGTCCAACACATTTACATACAGTCTCCACGAGTTGGAATTGACTGGACAGCAATTGGTTTGCTGCAACCAGAGAAAGAATGAGAGGGAAGTCTGAAAAAGAAGCACCGCCCTGCCCTCCATCTGGTAGTTTTGTAATTTCTTGCAGCATATGGTTCGAAGGGAACAGGGAATGAAGAAGCTTAGTGCATGGCACAATTGAGGGCTATTTGCTATTCTGACCAAGTGCCTCTGTGAGAAAAGGGCGGGGCGGGGTTAGGCTTGACCTGGGTCTTGATCAATGTCCAAGAACATATTTGGATTTCCAGAGTGGGGGAGGTTTCCCAAGTCAGGGTAGTAACAGGAGCTGACAGCTCTCACCTCTGACCCTGTGAACTCTGTTCAAAGAATCTTACCCTGGACTGGGTAAGAGGTGGGTGGTTAGGCAGAGAGACAGAGAGTCAAACTTCCTAGGGTTGTGTCTGGTCTAAAGGGTTTTGTAGACAGGAACTCTGGCTCTTTCCCAGCCTGAGCCTGAGCCCCTGAGCCTCCTCAACTCCACGCTCCCCCTTCCCCGGCCTCCACAGGGACACCTTCCAGAGTTCTTCCTGTACCCATATGTGGGTTTTGGCTCTTCCTCATTTTGGCTCTGCTCAGTGGCAGGGCATTTGAAGGGTGGTTGTGGGATTTGTACAGTTGTCATTAGGCTAAATGCATGATAATTTCCTAAATTTCTCCTCCTGCAGCTTTAGGCTATGTTTCCAAACTCCCTGTCCTCACAGAGACTCTGCAGAGGGTGCAATGGCTCTGATTCCACCTGGAAGTTCCTGGTTGAGCACATGGATGTCCCATCCCAGTGTAGCCATGGCACTGGGGATCGGGGTGCTAGGAGAGGGGCAAATGGGTCCCCCAAGGGAGATGAGTAGTGATCACAAAAATGACATACTTGTGGTCACCTACTAATTGTACATGGTGGTGCTTGCCCCTCTCAAGGTGGAAACATACAAATTCACCTATGCCTCTTCTCTAAAAGCAAGTGTACTTGCTTGTGACATGAGGTTTTAGAAAGTTCTTTCATTGGCCAAAAAGAAGGGTGGGTGATCCAACCCTTCAGTAGCTAATCAATCAGTGAGTATCTCAAGCTGATTTAGAGTAGTGTCCAGAGATCTAGTGGTGAAAGGGGGTAGGAAGCTGTGGGGGGCTGGCCAGCGAGAGAATACGGAGAAATTTGAGCCAGACAGAGTAATGAATGGGAGGCAGGATGGATATGGTAGGAATCTGGGGAACGAGTTTGGATCTGCCTCTTGATGGATCTCACCATTCTCTCTTTTCAACTGGACTTGTCCACCTGCTTCCAATGCAGCCTCAAGCTGCCTGCTCTGAGCTTCCAAACCACGCAAGCATCAATACAGACACACGCACACACAGGCGTGCACACACACATGTACAAATACACTCTCAAGAAGCAAAACCTACTTCTGGTGAATCCAGCCAATTCAGATGCATAGCAACCCTAGATGAAAGAGTAGAACTGACCCTATGGGTTTCTGACACTATAAATTTGTCCATTGTCAGACGGCCTCATCTTTCTCCCTCTCAGAGCAGCTAGTAGGTTTGAACTGCTTGCCTTGTGATTAGTAGTGGGATGCTTAACCCACAGCATCACCTAAGCTCCTTAGCAAGAAGGATATTACCACAACCACAGCCACCACCTCTTTTTTCTACTTTTCTGAGAGATAGGGAGGAAAGAGTGCTGTCCAGCATTCAGCTCCATTGAAAGAAAATGGGAGATCCAGGGTGATGAAAGCAGATGGCTGGAACATTCCAGCCTGGCATCCTGGGCCACCAGAAATATTCTCCCTTGTGGGATCTGTGAAGCAGGCACACTCAAAGACCACAGGGCCTTGGTCTTAGCTGTCGGCATTGGGGCTTGGGTTTCTTGGACCTGCTAGTTGTGGAGGGGACATTTATAGAGAGCCTCTTCACCTAGCATCATGGCTGCTCAGGCATGATACCTCTGAGTCGTGTAATTTATATTTCATACACAATTGAAGCAGCTAATGGTGTCATTATCCAAGGGGGAAACAAGTTTGTTACAGTGTTAATTACATTGCAGGTGTGTTCCGTCTCCTTTGTCCCAAAGTGTTCCAGGGAAAGTTCCCAGGGAGCAGTCGAGTGGGTTTCCAAGAGAGTGGCTTTGGCAGGCTCCACCATGTCAGGGCTGAGGAGCAGTGGCAAGGCCAAGAGTGCTTTCTCTGACTTCGTTGTGGTTGTGTTGGGGCAGTGGGAGTAGAGGTGGCAGCTAAAGCAACCCAATGGTCTCGCCATACTTTTCTCACCTGTGCGTGTGGAATCAGGCAGGGCTGGAGTGTGCCTGTTCAATGCTTAAGCTAATTTTGCTTGATAGGGGATGGTGGAGATTATGTGTAGGGGAAAGGAGGCAAAATTCAACCACTCGTAATCAAGACATCAGCAGAGGGGGGAACTAAGCCCGTAGTCTCCGCAGAGGGGGGAACTAAGCCCATAGTCTCTGAGAGTGGTCTGCTGGGATTTGAATTCCAGCTCCCCCTTTGATAACCTTGTCACTCCTGGGCCAGACGGCTTCACTTCTCTGTGCATTTATGTTCTCACCTATAGACGGGAGCTGATGAACTACCAATGGGTCAGTCAATTCCAAATCATAGTGAGCCTGTAGAACAGAGTGGATCCATTCTATAGGCGTTCCCATAGGCTGTGCCTGGTACTGGAGCAAATTGATGCATCATTCTCATGGGAAGCTGCTGAGGGTTTCTCTGAGCTTGTGGTAAATAGTCAAGGGCTTCTCTATTGCCCCACAAAAGCCACCAAAACTCCACTGGTCTTGAGTTTACCCAGATGCATAGCAGCTCAGCAGGATAAACGAATAACTGTCCCTGCAGATGTCCAACCCTGAAAATCTTTATGAGAGCAGACAGCCCCATCTTGATCCCGAAGAACAGCTGGTAGGTTTGAACTACCAACATTCTGGTTAGCAGTTCTAATGCTTCACCCACACCACCACTATTGGGATGGAATGAGTGAATATACATGCAATTCTTAGAACACTAGTACATAACATGCACTTAGTAATTGTGAGATATTGTGGTAGGAGGGGAGTCCAAAAACCAAACCAAACTCACTGCGATCATATCCACTCTGACTCAACATGACCTGAGTTCTACCCTATAGGACAGGGTCCAACTGCTCCTGTGGGTATTTGAGACTGTAACTTTATAGGATTGGAAAACCTCACTTTTTTCCCTAAGAGTAGCTGGTGGTTTTGAATTGTTGACTTTGGGATTAGCAGCCCAATATGTAATCGCCCACACCACTATTAAATGAGAGCAACAAGTTTCTGGCTTTTTCTGTGAGGTGGTCGAATTATATGCCATTCTTATATTTAAAGAAGGTAAATCTACTGAAACAGAACAATTGTCATGACTTTACAAAGAGAGGAGAGATGCCAATTTTAAGGATATATAGAGATGTAAGTCAACCCTGGATAGCACAAATGGTTAAATCCCTTGTCCATTAACAGAAACTTAGGAGGTTCAAGCGCACCCAGAAATACCTTGGAAGAAAAACCTAGCCATCTGTTTCTGAAAGGTTATGTCCATTGAATATCCTATGAATCACCATGAATCACAACCAACTCTGTGTCAAATAGTCATTTTAAATTTCAGGATGGTTCCTGGGAAGAAAGAAAAAAATCTAAGTTTTCCATTGAAGAGGTGGTTTGTGAGAGCACCTGGCCCATTCAAGCACAAAGACTGATGAGGAACTTCTGTGGGGTCACTGTAAACAGACCAGGCCATGCTTTCTCCAAATCTACTTTTGTTGGATGCTGTCAAGTTGGTTTCAACTCATAGCGACTCTATGTACAACTGAAAGAAACACTGCCTGCTCCTGTGCCATCCTCACAATTGTTATGTGTGTTAGACAGGGTTCTCTAGAGAGACAAAACCAGACTACTAGTAACTATATATATATTATATATTTATAAATTATATATATATTTATAAAGATGGATATATAACAAGAAAATGAACCATTATATTGTAGATAGATAGATAGATAGATAATACAAGAAATTAACAGTTAAATTCTAAATTATAAAGCAGTGAGACACTAGCAGTCCTTTAAGTCTTGAGAGCTGCCAGTTTCTTTTCTGTAAGGAGAGTTGGGCTATTTATACCCAAGCAGCAAACAGCAAGGCAGGTCACCAACTGTCACCAACTGTCAGTACCCAGCTCCAGAGATGAGCATTCCAATCGAGCGTTCTTAAAGGGAACTTACCTTACAGTGACACAGTCCAGAGACTAGGTGTCCCACAGGTAGTGTACCCTTTAACTTGAGGCACAGAGCTAGCAAGGTGAGGCTCACGGAGCCATTTATTTCTCCGCCCTTCAATTAAACCTACTTGTGTTTATCGGCCAGGCTGGTAGAATAAACTATCACATTATGTCTTGCCCATTGTTGCAGAAACTGTGTCCATCCATCTTGGTGAGGACCTTCCTCTTTTTGGTGCCCCTTTACCAAGCATGATGGCCTTCTCCATGATGTTGCTTCTAATAACTCCTGATGTCTAAGTATGTGAGACAAAGTCTAGCCAGTGTTGCCTCTAAGGAGCATTCTGGATGCACTTCATTCAAGACAGATCTTGATCCTCAACTGAAATTCTTGCAGAGAGAGTGAAGCACACCTGATTTACCTAGAGTCTTGTTTCCCAAAGCGGGCCACACCACCCACCTGCTGGGCACTGACAAATCCAGGGATCTACAAAGCAGATAACTACATTTTATCCTGGATGGTGGGCTATAGTACAAAATTCTTTCATTGCCGGGGGCCCTGAGTAATATTTTTTTTTCTGAAAAGAGGGCAGTAGGAAGAATACGTTGGGTCTAGAGCGGGAGCTAGAAACCTGTTTTTCTGCCAAGGAGCATGTGGTGATTTATAACATCATTCATGGGGGGCATACAGGTAAAATGTTTATCGAACTCACCCCTAATGTGATGGCTACAAATGCTTTTCTTTGGTGATATATGTGATGCTGGCAGGTATTGATGATTTGTGGGGTCATATACAACCCTTGGGCCATACGTTGGTCTAGGGTAATGGATCTCAACCGGTGGGTTGTGACTTCTTTGGGGGTCGAATGACACTTTCACAGGGGTTGCCTGATTCATCACAGTAGCAAAATTACAGTGATGAATTAGCAATGAAATAATTTTATGATCAAGGGTGACCACAAACTGAGGAACTATATGAAAAATCACGGCATTGGGAAGGTTGAGAACCACTGGTCTAGGGAATGGTTGGGATCCCCATGTAGGACACACATGAACTTCATAGACAGGCAGTGTAGGGCTTGGGTTTCATTGGAGAGGAAAGAACTATTGATCATGTTTCAAGGGAAAACAAATCTGAAAGGAAATGCAATTGTGGATGAAAACCAAACAAAAGACAAACTCTTGAATGATTTCTGTATGCTAGAGAGATGAATTGCAATCAAGAAAATTAAATGATATATCTTAGGGGTCCCGCAGACAACAAACCATGCAGAGGTTTAATTAAAGAGAGTTTAATGAAGTCTATTCACGGTGGTGGGGATGGGGTTAAGGAAACCAACAAAAGATAGGGAGGCCCCAAGGGGCTAACAATAGCATAAAGCTGTTGCCACGTGTCCTATGGAATTTTCTCTTCAGCTTTTTTACTTCATCATTTCTTCTAATTATCTTAGCTACTCTATGATGTAGAGCAATTCTGACTCATAGGAATTTTCTACTACTGTCCTCTCCCAATTTCCTTTATTTTTCACCTTCTTCATATGTGTTAAAAATATGTAGTATTTCATCAGAATGTACTATGCTCTAAACCAGTGGTTCTCAACCTTGCTAATACCTTGGCACACTAATGAAGTTCCTGATGTTGTGGTGAACATCCATCCATAAAATTATTTTCATTACTACTTCATAGCTGTAATTTTGCAACTATTAAGAATAAGGCGACCCCTGTGAATGGGTAGTTCGACCCCCAAAAGCGGTCCCGATCCACAGGTTGAGAACTGCTGCTCTAAACTAAGAGGTGTTTCTTTTAAGATATATTTCAGTATATTGTTAGATGCTCAATTCTTGTTTTGGTTGTTGTTAGTTGCCATCGAGTGGGTTTCAACTCTTAACAACTCTTACCAACTCTATACAGAATACAATGCAATGTTGCCCCATCCTGTACCATCCTCACAGTGGTTCCTTTGCTTGCTCTGATTGCTCCAGCCACTGTACTATTCTGTCCTGTTGCGAATTATCTCTTTTTTGCTGCCCTTTTACTGTACCAACATTTGTGTCTTCCTCTAGGACAGTGGTTTTCAACCTACTTAATGCCACGACCCTTTCATACACTTCCTCATGTAGTTGTGACTATCTAACCATAAAATTATATTCGTTACTACTTCATAACTCTAGTTTTGCTACTGTTATGAATCATGCCACCCCTGTATATGGGTCAGCTCACCCCCGAGGGGGTCAAAACCCACATGTTGAGAACCGCTGCTCTAAATTTAGAGGAGTTTCTCTTAAGATCTATGTCACCACACTGTTAGAAGCTCAAGTCCATTTGTTGGTGGTGGTGGTGGTGCCGTCGAGTAGGTACTTCTCATAGCAACTCTGTGCACAATATAATGAAACACCGCCTTGTCCTGTGCCCTCCTCACAGGGGTTCTTTGCTTGTGCTCATTGTGGCAGCCACTGTGCGAATCCAACTGTGGGTAGCTGCCTCTTTTTTGTGGCCCTTCTACTGTACCAAGATTTGTGTCTTCCTCTAGGGCAGTGGTTGTCAAATGTCCTAATGCCACAACCATTTCATGCCATTCCTATGTAGTGGTGACATACTACCAAGCATAAAATATTTTCATTGCTACATCACAACTATAATTTTGTCTCTGTTATGAATCAGGCCACCCATGTGAAAGGTTCGTTAGTCTCCACAGTTTGAGAATCACTGGTCTAAACTAACAGGAGTTTCTCTTAAGGTCTACTTCAGAATATTCTTAGAAGCACAAGTCCTGTTTTTTTATTGTTTGGTGCCTTTGAGTGTGTGCTGGCTCATAGCAACTCTATGCAAGATATAATGAAACGAGGATCCATCTTGTGCCATCCTCACAGTGGTTATTTTGCTTGTGCTCAGTGTTACAGCCAATGTGCTAATCCCACTTTCGGGGGGCTACCTCTCTTTTGTTTCCCCTCTACTGTACCAAGACTTGTGTCTTCCTCTAGGACAGTGGTTCTCAAATTTACTAATGCCATGACCCTTTCACACATCTCCTCATGTAGTGATGAACCCCCCAATCATAAAATTTTCATTGCTACTTCATAACTTTAATTTTGCTACAGTTATGAATTGGGCCTCCACTGTGAAAGGGTTATTCAAACCCCCGTGGTGTCGCGAGCCACTGGTTGAGAACCACTTCTCTAAATTGAGGAGTTTCTTTTGGGATCTACTTCATCATATTGTGAGAAGCACAAGTCCTGTAGTTATTGTTATTAGGTGTTGTCCAGAGGGTTTTGGCTCACAGCAACTCAATGCACAATATAATGAAATTCTGCCCCCACCTGTGCCATCCTCGCAGTGGTTCTTTGCTTGCGCTCATTGTTGCAGCCACTGTGCTAATCCATCATTTTCAGGTCTTCCTCTCATTTGCTGCCCTTCTACTCTACCAATATTTCTGTCTTCCTTTAGGGCAGTGGTTCTCAACCTTCCTAATTCCATGACCCTTTCATACAGTTCCCAATGTAGTGGTGGGCCCCCAGTCATAAAACTTTCTTTGCTGCTATTTCATAGCTATAATTTTGCTACTCTTATGAATCAAGCAACACTTGTGAAAGGTTCACCCACTCATTCCCCAAAAGGGTTCATGATCCACAGGTTGAGGAGTTTTAGCAACTCTATGCACAATAGAATGAAATGCTGCCACATCATGTGCCATCATCACAATTGTTCTTTGATGACACTCATTGTTGTAGCCACTGTGCTATTCCGTCTTGTAGGGTCTGCCTCTCATTTGCTGCCCGTTTGCAGTACTACGCTTTGTGTCTTCCTCTAGGGCAGTGGTTCTCAACCTTCCTAATGTCAAAACGCTTTCGTACAGTTCCTCATATAATGATGAATTCTCAATCATAAAAACATTTTCATTACTACTTCTTAACGGTAATTCTGCCACAGTTATGACTCTGGCCACTACTGTGAAAAGGTAATTCGGCACCCTCAAAAGTGTCACGGCCCACAGGTTGAGAACCACTGTTCTAAACTAAGATGAGATTCTCTTAAAATCTACTTGAGCTTATAGTTAGAAGCACATGTACTGTAGTTATTTCTGTTAGGTGCTGTCCAGTGTGTTTCAGTTCATAGCAAATCTGTGAAAAATATAATGAAATACTGCCCCATCCTGTGCCACCCTCACAGTGGTTCTTTGCTTGCACTCATTGCTGCAGCCACTGATCTATTCCATCTTCTAGGGGCTGCCACTTTTTTGTTGCCCTTCTACAGTACCAAGATTTGTGTCTTCCTCTAGGGCAGGGGTTCTCCATCTTCCTAAAGCAACAACCATTTCATACCTACCCTCATGTAGTAATGATCACCCAAACATTAAATTATTTTCATTGCTACTTCAAAACGGTAATTTTCCTACTGTTAGGAATGAGCCACCCCTGTTAAAGCATCATTCGACACCCCAAAGAGGTTGCAACCAACAGGTTGAGAATTGCTGCTCTAAACTAATAGGAGTTTCACTTAAGGTCTTCTGCAGCATATTATTAGAAGAACAAATTCTTTTGTTGTTGTTGTTAGGTGCTGTCGGGGGCGGGGGAGGTTACTCATCGCAGCCCTATAACCAATATAATGAAAGGCTGCCCTCTCCTCTGCCATCCTCACAGTGGTTCATTTGCTTGCACTCATGGCTGCAGCCACTGTGCTATTCCATCTTATTGGGACTGCCTCCTTTTTGCTGCCCTTCTACTGTACCAAGCTTTCTGTCTTCCTCCAGGGCAGGGGTTCTCTACCTTCCTAATTCCACGGCCCTTTCATACAGTTCCTCATGGAGTGGTGCTCACCCAACAATAAAATTGTGTTCATTTCTACCTCATTAACTGTAATTTTCTACTGTTATCAATTGGCCCGCACTTGTGAATGGATCATTAGTCCCCCCAAAGTGGTCACCGCCCACAGGTGGAGAACAGCTGCTGTAAACTAAGAGGAGTTTTTCTTAAGATATAGCTCAGCACTTTGTTAGGCGCATAAGTCATTTTGTTATGGTTTTTAGATGCTGTCGAGTGGGTTTAGGCTCATAGCAACTCTGCGTGCCATACAATGAAACGCTGCCCCATTCTTTGCCATTCTCACAGTGGTCCTTTGCTTGCGCTCACTGCTGCATCTATTCCATCTTGTAGGGGCTGCCTAACTTTTGATGCCCTTCTGCTGTACCAACATTTGTGTCTTCCTCTGGGACAATGTTTCTCAAACATCCTAATTCCGTGTCCATTTCATACAGTTCCTGGTGTATAGTGGACCCCAATCATAAAATTATATTCTTTACTATTTCATAACTGTAATTTTGCTATTGTTATGAATCAGGGCATCACTGTGACAGGGTGTTTCTACACACTCCCCCACCCGAAAGTGTTCACGGCGCAAGGTTGAGAGCCCTGGTGTAAACTGAGAAGCGTTTCTCTTAAGATCGACATCAGCATATTGTTAAACACACAAGTCCTGATGTAATTGTTATTAAGATCCATCGAGTGGGTTTTGGCTCATTGCATCTCTATGCACAATATAATGAAGTGCTGCCCAGACCTGTGCCATCCTGACAGTGGTTCTTTGCTAGTCCTCATTGTTGGAGCCACTATTGTAACCATATTTTGGGGTGCTGGCTCTTATTTGTTGCCTTTCTACTCTACCAAGATTTGCATCTTCCTCTAGGGCAATGGTCCTCAACCTTCCTTTTGCCACGACCCTTTCATACTGTACCTCATATAGTGGTGACTGCTAAATCATAAAATTATTTCCATTGCTACTTCATAACTCTAATTTTTCTACTGTAATGACTGGGCCACCACTATGAAAGGGTCGTTAATCCCCCAAAGGGCTCATCACCCACAAGTTGAGAACCGCTGTGCTAAACTAATAGGAGTTTCTCTTAAGGTCTACTTCCGCATATTGTAAGAAACACAAGTCCTGTTGTTTTGTTGTTAGGTGCTGTCGAGTGGTTTTGACTCATAGCAACTCTGTGCTCAATATAATGTAATGCTGACCATCTTGTGCCATCTTCACAGTGTTCCCTTAGCTGTGCTCACTATTACAGCGACTGTTATTCCAATAATTCGGGCTGACTATATTTTGCGGCCCTTCAACTGCATCAAGATTTGTGTCTTCCTGAAGAACTGTGGTTTTCAACATTACTAATGCCATTACCCTTTCATACAGTTGCTCATGTAGTCTTGACCCCCAACCAAAAATTATTTTGTTGCTACTTCACAACGTAACTTTGCTACAGTAATAAATTGGGCCACAGCTATGAAAAGGTTGTTTGGCCCCCTAAGAGGTCATGACCCACAGGTTGAGGACCACTGCTCTAACTAAGAGGAGTTTCTCTTAAAGTCTACTTCAGCATATTGTTAGAAACACAAGTACTGTTGTTATTGTTGTTGGGTACTGTTGAGAGGGTTTTGCTCATAGCCACTCTATGCACAATGCAATGAAACGCTGCCCCTCCTCTGCAATACTCACAGTGCTTTATTTGCTGGTGCTCATTATTGCAGCCACTGTGCATATCCATCTTATTCGGGCTGGCTCTCGTTTGCTGCCCTTTTACTGTACCATGAACCCTTCATACAGTTTCTCATGTAGTGGTGACCCACAAATGTAAAATTATTTTCATTGCTCCTTCATAACTGTAATTTTGCTACTGTTATGAATTGAGTCATGCCTATGTGAGGGTCACTTGACCCCACCAAAGAATTTACAACTAACAAGGTGAGAACCGCTGATCTAAACTAAGAGGAGTTTCTCTCAAGGTCTAGTTCAGTATATTGTTAGATGCATGAGTCCCCTTATTGTTGTTCGGGGAATTGAGTGGGTTTTAGCTCATGCACAATATAATGAAACCCTGGCTAGTCTTGCGCCATTGTCACAGTGGTCCTTGCTTGTGTTCACTGTTGCATCCACAGAGCTAATCCATCTTGCTGGGGACTGCCTCTCTTTTGCTGCCCTTCTCCTGCACCACGTTTTGTGTCTTTCTCTGGGGCAGAGGCTATCAACCTTCCTAATGTCAGAGCCCTTTAATACCATTCCTCATGTAGTGGTGACCCCAATCATAAAAGTAATTTCATTGCTACTTTATAAATCTTATTTTGCTCTTGTCATGAATGGGCCACACCTGTGAGTGTTGTTCAACCTCCAAAATGGTTGTGACAGAGTTTGAAAATTGCTGCTCTAAAAGAAGAAGTGTTTCTATTAAGATGTAGTTCAGCACATTTTGAGAAGCACACATCCAGTTATTATTTTTAGGTGCCTTGGAGTGGGTTTTGTTTCACAGCAAACCTGTGCACAATATAATGAAACACTGGTCAGGCCTGTGCCATCCTCACAGTGGTTCTTTGCTTACGATCATTGGTACAGCCATTGTGCAAATCAATCTTGTTGGGGCTTCCTCTCTTTGGCTGCCCGTCTACTGTACTTGTGTCTTCGCCTAGGACAGTGGTTCTCAACCTATTTCTATGACCCTTCCATATAGTTCCCAATGTGTAGTGGTGGTCCACAAATCATAATTTTTTTCTACTGCTATTTCATAATTATAATTTTGCTACTGTTATGAATCCGTCCACCACTGTGAAAGGGTCGATCGACCAACCGAAGTGATCACGACCCACAACTTGATAACTATTTCTCTAAACTATGAGCAGTTTCTCCTATGGTCTAGTTGAGCATATTGCTAGATGCACGAGTCCTGCTCTTATTGTTGTTAGGGGCTGTCGAGTGGTTTGGCTCATAGCAACTCTATGCACAATATCATGAAACACTGTCCTGTCCTCTGCCATTCTCACAGTTTTCATTTGCTTTCACTCATTGTTGCAGTCACTGTGCTAATCCATTTTTTGGGGACTGACTCTCATTTGCTGACCTTCTACTCTACCAAGGTTTCTTTCTTCCTCTAGAGCAGTGGTTCTCATCCTTCCGAATGCCACGACCTTTTCAGACTGTTCCTCATGTATTTGTGACTCCCCAGTGATAAAATTATTTTCATTGCTTCTTCATAACTTTAATTTTGCTACAGTTTTTTACTTGGCCACCCCTGTGAAAAGGTTGTGTCGCCAAAGGGGTCGTGACCCACAGGTTCAGAACAACTGCTCTAAACTAAGTGGAATTTTCTTAAGCTTTAGTTAGGCACATTGTTAGATGCACAAGGCCTGTTGTTATTATTTTCAGGTGCCCTGGAGTGGTTTTTGGTTCATAGCAACCCTGTGAACAATATGATGAAATGCTGTCCAGGCTTTGGACAGCCTCGCAGTGGAACTTAGCTTGCGCTCATTGTTGCAGCCACTGTGCTAATCAATTTTCTGGGCTTACTCTCTTTTGCTGCCTTTCTACTGTACTTGTGTCTTCCTCTAGAACAGTGGTTCTAAACCTTCCTATTTCCACGATCCTTCCGTACACTTCCCAATGTGTAGTGGTGGTCCCCAAATCATAATTTTTTCTATTGCTATTTCATAACTGTAGTTTTCTATTGTTATGAATCCGGCCACCGTTATGAAAGCGTCTTTCAACCAACCTTGGTGGTCAGGACTCAGAGGTTGTGCACCACTGCTCTAAACTAAGAGTACTTTATCTCATGGTCTAGTTCAGCATATTGTTAGATGCACAACTCCTGTTCTTATTGTTGTTAGGGGCTGTCGAGTGGGTTTGGCTCACAGCAACTCTATGCACAATAATATGAAACACTGTCCCATCCTATGCCATCCTCGCAGTTTTCATTTGCCGTCGCTCATTTTTCCAGTCAATGTTCTAATCTACCTTTTAGGGGACTGCCTCTTGTTTGCTGCCCTTCTACTCTACAAAGATTTCTTTCTTCCTTTAGAGCAGTGGTTCTCAACCTTTCGAATGCCACGACCTTTTTAGACTGTACTTCAGGTATTGGTGATCCCCCAGTAATAAAATTATTTTCATTGCTACTTCATTACTTTAATTTTGCTACAGTTTTGAACTGGGCCACTCCTGTGACAAGGTCGTTTGTCCCCCAAAGGGGTTGCAAACCACAGGTTTAGAACTGCTGCTCTAAGTTAAGTGGAGTTTTCTTACGATATAGGTAGCCACAGTGGTAGACGCACAAGTCCTGTTGTTAATTTTAGGTGCCAAGGAGTGGGTTTCGGTTCATCGCAACCCTGTGCACAATATAATGAAACGTTGCTTTGGCTTGTGCCATCGTCACAGTAGTTCTTTGCTTCTGCTCATTGTTGCTGTAACTCTGCTAATCAATCTTGTAGGGGCTTCCTCTCTTGCTGCCCTTCTACTGTACTTGTTTCTTCTTCTAGGACAGTGGTTCTCAACCTTCCTCTTTCCACCACCATTCCATAAACTTCCCAATGTGTAATGGTGGTCCCCAAATCATAAAATATTTTCTATTGCTACTTCATAACTGTGATTTTGTAATTGGTATGAATCTGGACACCGCTGAGAATGGGTCATTCAACCAACAAAGTGGTCATGACTCAGGTTGAGAACTGCCACTCTAAACGAAGAGTAGTTTATCATGTGGTGTAGTTCAGCACATTGTTAGATGCACGAGTCATGTTCTGATTGTTGTTAGTGGCTGTCGAGTAGGTTTGGCTGAATGCAACTGTATGCACAATATCATGAAACGCTGTCCCATCCTCACACTTTTCTTTTGCTTTTGCTCATTGTTGCACTCACTGTGCTGACCCATCTTTTCGTGGACTCCCTGTCGTTGCTGACCTTCTATTCTACCAAGATTTATTTCTTCCATTAGAGCAGTGGTTCTCAACCTCCTGAATGCCATGACGTTTTCAGACTGTTCCTCATGTGCTGCCGACCCCGGTCATAAATTTATTTTCATTGCAACTTCATAATAGTAATTGTGTTACAGTTTTGAACTTGGCCACCCTTGTGAAAAGGCCATTTGTCCACCCCAAAATGGTCACGACCCACAGGTTCAGAACTGCTGCTGTAAACTAAGTGAAGTTTTGCTTAAGATAGAATTAGACACATTGTTAGATGCACAAATACTGTTGTTATTATTTTATGTGTCCTGGATTGGGTTTCTGTCCATAGCAACCCTGTGAACAATATAATGAAACGTTGCCCCGGCTTCTGACATCCTTGAAATGGTTCTTTGCGTATGCTCAATGTTGCAGGGGCTTGCTCTTTTTTGCTGCCCTTTTACTGTACTCGTGTCTTACTCTAGAACAGTGGTTCTCAACCTTCCTCTTTCCACAACCCTTCCATACCCTTCAAAATGTGCAGTGCTGGTCCCCCAAACATAATTTTTTCTATTGATATTTCAAAATTGTAAATTTGCCACTGTTATGAATCAGGCCATCTCTTTGAAAGGGTTGTTCGAACAAACAAAGTGGTCCAGACACACAGGTTGAGAACTGTTGATCAAAAAAGGTGTAGTTTCTCCTATGATCTAGTCCAGCATTTTGTGAAACACACAAGACCTGTTCTTATTGTTGTTAGGGGCTGTCAAGTGGGGTTGGCTCAAAGCAACTCTATGCACAATATCATGAAATGCTGTCCTGTCCTCACTATTTTCTTTTGCTTTCACTCATTTTTGCAATCACTGTGCTGATCCATCTTTTTGGGCACTGCCTCTCATTTGCTGACTTTCTACTCTACTGAGATTTCATTCTTCCTCTAGTGCATTGCTTCTGAACCTTCTGAATGCCACGACCTTTTCAGACTGTTCCTCGTGTATTGGTGAACCCCCAGTCATAAAATTATTTTCATTGCTACTTCGTAACTAATTTTGCTATAGTTTTGAATTTGGCCACCCCTGTGAAAAGATCATTTGCCCACCCCCCAAATGGGCCGCGACACAGAGTTTTATAACGGCTGCTCTAAATTAAGTGCAGTATTTCTTAAGTTATAGTTAAGCACATTTTTAGATACACAAGTCCTGTTATAATTTTTAGGTGTCCTGGCATGGGTTTTGGTTCATATAACTCTGTGCACGATATAATGAAACACTGCCTGGGTTTGTGCCATACTCACAGTCGTTTTTGGCTTGTGCTCATTGGTACAGCCACTGTGCAAATCAATCTTGTTTGGGCTTCCTCTCTTTTGCTGCCCTTCTACTGTACTTGTGACTTCCTATAGGACAGTGATTTTCAACCTTCCTATTTCCATGATGCTTCCATAAACTTCCCAATATGTAATGGCGGTCCCCAAATCATAAATATTTT